>NC_138769.1:190823844-191351344 GCF_965119305.1 Pelophylax lessonae
AGAGAGCTCCAGTCCAACTCAGACGCCAGCAAGGTGGAGGTTGAGTACTGGTTTGGGCTGGTATCATCAAAGATGAGCTTGTGGGGCCTTTTCGGGTTGAGGATGGAGTCAAGCTCAACTCCCAGTCCTACTGCCAGTTTCTGGAAGACACCTTCTTCAAGCAGTGGTACAGGAAGAAGTCTGCATCCTTCAAGAAAAACATGATTTTCATGCAGGACAATGCTCCATCACACGCGTACAAGTACTCCACAGCGTGGCTGGCAAGAAAGGGTATAAAAGAAGAAAAGCTAATGACATGGCCTCCTTGTTCACCTGATCTGAACCCCATTGAGAACCTGTGGTCCATCATCAAATGTGAGATTTACAAGGAGGGAAAACAGTACACCTCTCTGAACAGTGTCTGGGAGGCTGTGGTTGCTGCTGCACGCAATGTTGATGGTGAACAGATCAAAACACTGACAGAATTTATGGATGGCAGGCTTTTGAGTGTCCTTGCAAAGAAAGGTGGCTATATTGGTCACTGATTTGTTTTTGTTTTGTTTTTGAATGTCAGAAATGTATATTTGTGAATGTTGAGATGTTATATTGGTTTCACTGGTAAAAATAAATAATTGAAATGGGTATACTGTATATTTGATTTTTGTTAAGTTGCCTAATAATTATGCACAGTAATAGTCACCTGCACAGACAGATATCCCCCTAAAATAGCTAAAACTAAAAACAAACTAAAAACTACTTCCAAAAATAGTCAGATTTGATATTAATGAGTTTTTTGGGTTCATTGAGAACATGGTTGTTGTTCAATAATAAAATTAATCCTCAAAAATACTCATTTGCCTAATTATTCTGCACTCCCTGTATGTGTATGTGTATAATACATATAAGTGTGTGTGTATATATACCCCTCTACAGAAGTTCAGATGTTTTGCCTGCCTCCAAAGACCCCAAAAAAATGCCCAAAAAAACACCTGCGCCAAAAAAAAACGCCCAGGTGTGTTATTGCAGGCGTTTTTTTTGGGCATTTTTTTGGGGTCTTTGGAGGGAGGCAAAACATCTGAACTACTGTATAGGGGTATATATATACACACACATGTATGTATATATACACATATATAGGTGTGATAGGAGTGGAGCCATATGCCTGTTAATTATTTCATTAGCGCAAGCATAGTGTTCTGCTATTTTCACACCTATATATGTGTAGGTGTATATATACATACATGTGTGTGTATATATACCCTATACACAAGTTCAGATGTCATGCCTGACTCCAAAGTCATTTTTTGGGCATTTTATTGGGGTCTTTGGAGGCAGGCAAAACATCTGAACTTGAATAAAAGTGGGTTGCCCTTAAAAATACAGTCTGGACTGGCACTACTTCTTCAAATCGCATGCACCACTTGAGTTGAATCACCCCGAAACGTTACACCATCAATACAGCCTCACCAGTGCCCATCAATGCAGTCTCACCAGTGCCCATCAATGCAGCCTGATCAGTGCCCATCAGCTCAGCCTCACAAGTGCCCATTAATACAGCCTGATCAGTGCCCATTAGCTCAACTTTACCAGTGCCCATCAGTGCAGCCTATCAGTGTCCAACAGTGCAGCCTATCAGAGTCCATAGAATGTATGAAGGTAAAAAACATTCAGCCTTTACAACCACTTTAACTGTTTGGGTCGGGGGGTTAATTAATCTACAATGCTATTTGTAATATGCAGCATGGAGGGGGTTAATGTATTGCCATGGGTCACTGATGCATTAGTGACCAGTGGCAATTAATTAAAAACCTTTGTGCTACGTTAGTGACACCAGTGTCAGTGTTTATTAACCCCTTCATGCTGCAGCATAAAGGAGTTATCTAACACTGCCACTGGTGCCACTGCCACTAATGCAGCACAAAGGGATTAATTAATTTCCACTGGTCACTAATGCATCAGTGACCAATGGCAATCAGGAAAGGTGGGGGGAAGAGCGAGTGCCCCCCTCCTGAACCATACCAGGCCACATGTCCTCAACATGGGGGGGTTACGTGCTTTTCGGCGGGGTGGGGCTCTATTTTTCAGGTCAGCGGGCTGCGTGATTGACAATGGATTTACATCGAGGGACACTATTTTTTTATTTTTATAATAAAGGATTTGTCAAAAACTGTCTCGTGTGGGGATTACTTTTGTACACTTTTTTGGGGAATGGGTAGGGATACTATGTACCCGATACCCATTCACATAGGGGGTGGGATCTGGGGGCTCCCTTGTTAAAGGGAGCTTCATGATTGCAACAAGCCCCCTGCCCGTGGACCCCGACAACCACAGCCCAGGGTTGTCGGAAAGGGGTCCTGAGTAAAAAAAAAGTAAAAAAAAATGCTGGTAAAAAAAAAAAAATTAAGAAAAAAAAAATGGTGTGGGGTCCCCCTAGTGCAAACATAGGGGGACCCCAAAATCCATACTAGACCTTTATCCGGGCATGCAGCCTGGCCAGTCAGGAAGGTGGGGGGGTGAGCGAGTGCCCCCCCGAAGCATACTAAGCCACATGTCCTCAACACAGGGGTAGGTGCTTTGGGGCAGGGGGGGGGGGGGGCTCTGCGGCAAGAGGCCTCCCAGAAGGCGAGAGTATTTTTAATTTTTTTCTATTTATCAGATCAGAGGGCGGCGTGATTGACGATGGATTTACATCAAGGGCCACTATTTTTTTATTTGTGGTTATTACATTTGTACACTTTTTTGGGTAATGCGTAGTACCCAATACCCATAACACATATGGGGGGACTGGGGGCCCCCTTGTTAAAGGGAACTTCCAGATTCTGATAAACCCCCACCTGCAGTTCCTGACAACCACAGCCCAGGGTTGTCGGGAAGAGGCCCTTGTCCCCAGCAACATCAGCAACATAGGAACAAGGTGCTTTGGGGCAGGGGGTGCAATATAAGCTGGTTGTTAAGGAGGCAGCTTAGCATCCTTAGCAAACAATGGGTCATCAGCAGTCATTGAATTTCATTGGAGTTACCCACTGAGTAAAACAAAATAAAAACTGCTGGTAAAAAAAAAAAATGACGTGGGGTCCCCCCTAGTTCATACCAGGCCCTTTGGGTCAGCTGAGTAAAAAAATAAAGGAAAAAATTGCAAGTAAAAATAAAAACAAAACCAAATATGGTGCGGGCCCCCCCTTAGTGCATACCAGACCCTTTGGGTCAGCTGAATCAAAAAAATAAAAAAATAATTGCCTGTAAATTGCCAGGTCCCACTCAAAATCCATACCAGACCCTTATGCAGGCATGCAGCCTGGCAGGTCAGGAAAGGGGGGGGGTGAGCAAGCACCCCCTGAACCATACCAGGCCACATGTCCTCAATGTAGAGGGGTGGGTGCTTTGGGGTAGGGGGCTCTGTCAATCAGCAGCAACTGAGCTAGTCTCTGAGCTTCCCATAAGGAAATGCCCACCACAAATCCAAAACTCCTTGGCCGGTGCTTGTCGGAGTCTACGGGCAGGAGGCTTATTGAAATCTGGAAGTCCACTTTAACAAGGGGGCCCCAGATCCCAGCCCCCACCCTATGTGCATGAATATGAGGTACATAGTACCCCTACCCATTCACCAAAAAAGTAATGAATACACACACAGTTTTTAGCAATTTCTTTATTAAAAGAAAAAAAAAACAGTGTCCCCCCTGATGTAAATTACATTGACCGCGACACCTGAAAAGAAAAAAAAAAATTAACGTTCCTGCCGACATGAAGGCTGGGTGACTACTGCAGGCTCTGTCGTTTGACATTTCTTAAATAGGTAAGAGGCAGGGCCACCTGGCTACGTCACCTGGTTGCACTGCCCTCCTTCTGAGGTCATGGACATCTATTTCCATTTTTAATCTTTATCACCTCAGAGAAAGAATTGTTTACTTTAATCAGGGCCATAGGGTTTTTGTATAAAGCCCCGATCCAGGATAACATTTTGCATTCAAAGTTTGCAGGTAGCCTTCAAAAAGTCCCACTCTATTGGATCGACGGCATTCTCTGCATCCATAGACAAGAGAAAGCCCTCTCTTTCATAAATGTGCAGCATGGATCAAGTTTAAAGCTTTAATTAAATTATCTTTCGCTTCCCTATGGGGCATAAAACCTTATTGCTCAGGGCCTATTAACTGTGCAAGTAGTGGTCCTAAGCAGTTAGCCAGAATTTTTGCCAGTAGTTTTAAATCTAGGTTTAGAAGTGAAATGGGTCTGTAGCTCTGTGACATCTTTACCATGCTTTGGCAAAACTGTAATATGAGCTTGAAGAAAGGAAGTTGATACCTTACCTAAGTCTGATACAGAATTTAATGCCCACCGAAGAGGTGTTTTGAGGACACTAGCAAAAGTTTTATTGTAAGATGAGAAACAATCCGGGCCAGGACTCTTCCCAGGCTTCAAGTGTTTGATTGCCATTTAGAGTTCCCCCTCTAGGAGGGGTTCTCCAGAAGTACAATGTCCTCTCTGTCTAGTTTAGGTAGCTGGCTCCATGCTAGTTAGGTATCAATAATCGTGTCCCTGTCCCCGGTTAAACTTTAGGGGTTGTGCTGCAGGAGGAGATCATAAAGGGTAGAATAGAAGGCATGCAATTTAGCTGCTATTCAGTCTGTAGTTTGTTCTATACCACACAATTTGTTTCTCATGCAGGGGAGATTAGAATAAAGTTTAGGGTCATGCAGGGCTTGTGAAGGGTGTCTGCCACTTTTGCCACCATGTTCATAATATTCTCCTTTCCTACAAAAAAAGGATTTGTTTTGCTTTAGAATCTAAAAGGGATTGCAGTGTTCTCCTGCTTTCTAGTAAATCAGCTGCAGATTGAACAGATAGAGACTGCTTATGTGAGGCTTCTAGAAACTACATTTTTGCAGAGTTCTGCAATTTAATTTTATCTTTCTCTCTTGCATTTAGCCCCCAGTTTGATAAGTTTGCCACGTATTACCATTTTGTGTGCCTCCCAGACAGTCATTAGGGAGATGTTATTAGTAGTATTTTCTTTGAAATAACACATAAGTCTCTGAGCAATCTGTACATGAATTAATGGGTCAGTCAATAGTGAGGCATTCGGGCGCCATTGAAAAGATTTTGGTTGTACATTAGGTAAGTCAATGTGAATGGATCAAGGAGAGTGATCAGGCAATGCTTTTTTGCCAATATGTGCTGACTGGAGGAAGAGACGGTTTCCTTGATTTACACATAGGTAGTCAATCCTGGTATTTGGCATGGGGAGTTGAGTAGTGAGTGTAATCTTTATCTGACGGGTGCAATAACACCATGCATCGAACTGCAAAGAATTCAGAATTTTTTTGTTTGTATTTAGGATTCTACATGTAACACAAATTTTAAAGTTTGATGTATCTTGCAGTGGAGTGAGGGGTATGTTACAATCTCCTCCTAGTATAATGCAATCCTCTGCGAACCATGATAATTCTTTGATGACCTGTTTACAGAAAGTGACATGAGATTTGTTGGGGTATACATTGGCCAAGGTGATGGTTTTACCAGCACATGCCCGTTTAATAAAAAGGAACCTTCCCTGAGGATCCATCAGTTGTGTTTGAAGGGGGTATCCATTCTAACAAGGATAGAGACCCCTTTCATTTTAGTAATGGGGCTGGTAGCATGGTATGCAGTAGGAAAACATTTGGAAGTGATTTTAGGTATTTGACCATTTTTAAAACGCGTCTCCTGTAAGAAGACAAATTTAGGTTTAAATTTTTGTCCTTTTCTCAGGTATGTTCAACCCTTAAAAGTTATGTGAGCTAACAAAAGGACTTCTGCCTATATTGGAGTATGCCATGATAAGCAGTAGGCTGCAGGGGAGGCAGGAGAGGTGTAGACAGCTCTGGGTCCTGGCTGTGTCAGTGGCTTCTGGCACTTCCTGGTATCCTGTCGGCGTCACAGCTTCTGCCTAACAAAGTGGCACGCATGCCCCGAATGCTAGCACCTCCCCGCTTCCGCCGGATGTGATGAGGGAGAAGCTGTGACACCAACAGAACACCAGGAAGTGCCAGAAGCCAATGACACAGCCAGGACCCAGGGCTGTCTATACCTCTCCTGCCTCCCCTGCAGCGGATCAGATGACTTGCTGTAAAGCCTGCTTTCCTATCACTCATGTGAGTGCATTACCTTTTATGCCAATAAAGGATTGTTTTAATACTACACTCAGGTGGCGCTCCTCTGTTCTCTCTTTTTTTTTTTTGACATTTGGTTAGTAGAAACAGTTTCAGGTATCCCCTCTCACCCTAAGATCATTGTGCCTGCCTCTATTATGAAGATCCTCCAGGTGTCTGTTCATGTTTATGAGTTGGGAAAATGTATAGGTTAAAAAGGGAGAAAAAAATTCCTGCGCTAAGTTAAATAAATGACAGTGTATTCGATATGAATTATGTGAGCAGCTAGCACCAAAATCAAATAACAGTGATCAATAACCAAAATCTTTACAAAAAGTGCAGCGCTAAAGTAATTTGAATAATAATGTGGCAAGTGGAAAACCACAAAAAAACATATACAATATAAGCAAAATAGTGTCCAAAAGACTGAATAAAGTCCCAAAACAGAAATGCAAATAAAAATGAATCCGCATGCAAGGTGTTGAGGAGAACAATCCCTTTCAGTGACACCCAGGGAAAAGTGAAGGATGGGGACACCTCTGTGCACAAGTATCACAAGCAGCTTACCAGAACTCCTTGGCTACTCAATTTAATGAGACAGCCTCTCCCAGCAAGATGTTATACCAATGTCACCAGCGGTTGTCAAGCTCCAATGCTTCATAATCACTCCATCATATATGCATGAGTATATAAAAAGAATAAAAGCCCATAGCGTAATTCCGTAACATATAAAATCCAATTTATTAAAAGAATACTACTCACAATGAGAAGGTAAAAACAGGTACATAGAACAGTGCGGCGTCCTGCAATTGTCCAAAGCAGCATCAAGCAATGTAAAGCAGCCGGCTTCGTAAGGGGGCGTGTGGACTTTGCGTCTGGAGTCGCCAACGTTTCGTCATCAAAAGACTTCGTCTGGGCGTGACTCCAGACACAACTCACACGCCATTTGTACCCCCACATCTAGGTGAGTGACAACCTCGTCCACCAATGATGAAGCAGCGTGGAGACAAAGGTTGTATACATCCATCAATGATGGCCGACAACCCGGAAGTGTAAGCAGTGTCATCACATGATCTCACTCAATAGGAAGTGATAGACTACCCTGTACTCCATCCCTCTCTATGGTAGCTTAGTGCAAACAAACCACTGCGGGCTATATCATGCACCCACCACTAGAGACAGTATACCTCGCTCATGATTAAAAACTATAAGAAAATAGGGAGGAGTACAGTGTATTAATCACAAAGATTGAGGAGAATTACACAATTTAAAAATACCTATATTGAAACATAATGCCTATTTAAGCACTATGTATTTCATATAACTGTACACATCTCGTTATTCATAGATTGGGCTAATATGAACACACATCCTGTTGTGAATAAATAAAACGCCATCTTGTGGCCAAAAATGTGTGAAACATCTAATAAAAAAAAATGATGAAAAGGTGAAAAAACAGTAAAAAATGACTAAAAACTTTAAAAATTTATACAAAAAAGGCTGTTGGTGAAAACAGTGTAACATTAAGAACATATTAAAAAATGAAATTAATATTTGATCGTATGAAATAAAGAAAAATATATATCTAAAAATATATACATGAAAGGTGTATATAAAATAGTGCATGTGAATGAACACATGTATGGAAAAAGGTATCCATAAACATATTATTCTTAATAAATGATGAAGAATTCTGAATGAATCACCAAGAATCATACTATAAAGTGTGTCGTGCTAATGAAAAATTCTATTAGCAGGATGTGTGTCCTATAACAATCCCAAATCTATACCAAACATATATTTGTCACAGTTATCATCATCACAAATGTTAAATAAAAATAATAAAAGGTTAAAATATTAAAAATCAACTGTTATTAATAAAAGAGTTTACATCCCATTCCACATTCAACCCATGAGGGACATAAGTCTTTAAAAAATAGATCCAACGGGTTTCCCTCCTTGTTATCTCTCATCTTACGTTGGATCCTCTCCAGTGAGGTGAGAACTTATCTATCCCTATAAACAATGTGTTTTTAGGGTTCTTGTGGTGGCACTGGTCATAGTGTTTAGACACACTATGACCAGGGAAACCTTTCCTAATGTTTCCCACATGCTCCCCTAGCCTGATCTGTAATTTCCTCGTTGTTCGTCCAACATATTGCTGACCACACTTACATTGCAGCATGTAGACAACATTGGTGGACGCACAGGTAATGAAAGAATCAATCTTATATTCACGTCCTGTGGAAGAGGATGTAAATCTTTCAAATTTTCTCCCCTTAAAAGAGTTGAGAGAACAGATCTGACATCTGTGGCAAGGGTAAAAACCTTTAAAATCACCAAAAAATGAGGGTTGAATGGGTCTCTCAATAACATTTTGAGCTATTTTGTGTCTTAGGGAGGGGACTCCCCTAAAAATAACTTTGGGGTGTTCAGATAAAATAGGGCCCAGAATGCGGTCATTTTTTAAGACCGGCCAATGTTTTTTAATAATGTTTTTGATTAAGAAATGTTGGGTGGAGTAGGGGGTGACAAAAGAGTTTTTGAAGCTCTGGTTGTCATTCCCTTTCAGACTCCGGCGTAGTAGAGACGACCTGTCAACGGCAGCTGTGTCCCTAATGGTCGCGTCCAATTGGGTAGCATCATACCCCTTCTCCAAAAATTTTATTTTGAGAGTGTTAGCCATGTCAAATTTTATTTTGAGAGTGTTAGCCATGTGTAAATTTGCCATGTCTCATAATCTGTTCTGGTTCAACAACACCTATTATCTACAGAATAGAGAAGTCGCAATGGGGGCTAAATTTGCCCCCAGCCTAGCGAATTTGTTTATGGCCAAGTGGGAGAAGGATGTCGTCTTTGTCAATCGACCGCCGCAGCTAATACTGTGGCGGCGATACATCGATGACATCCTCCTCCTATGGGATGGCGATACCCCCTCGCTGGACTCCTTTATTTCCAGGCTGAACACCAATGATAGGGGCATTAAATTGGACCATACCAGTAGCTCCACCCATATTACATTTCTTGACTTGAATTTGGTAGCACAGGGTGATAGAATTATCACCACCACTCACTTCAAGAAAACGGATCTGAACAGCTTTATTCCTCATGACAGCTGTCATCATCAGTCATGGCTTAACGCTGTTCCCAAAGGACAATTTCTGCGATTACGCAGAAACTGTACCCGACAAGAAGATTTTTTACAACAAGCTAACACTCTCAAAATAAAATTTGTGGAGAAGGGGTATGATGCTACCCAATTGGACGCGACCATTAGGGACACAGCTGCCGTTGACAGGTCGTCTCTACTACGCCAGAGTCTGAAAGGGAATGACAACCAGAGCTTCAAAAACTCTTTTGTCACCCCCTACTCCACCCAACATTTCTTAATCAAAAACATTATTAAAAAACATTGGCCGGTCTTAAAAAATTACCGCATTCTGGGCCCTATTTTATCTGAACACCCCAAAGTTATTTTTAGGGGAGTCCCCTCCCTAAAACACAAAATAGCTCAAAATGTTATTGAGAGACCCATTCAACCCTCATTTTTTGGTGATTTTAAAGGTTTTTACCCTTGCCACAGATGTCAGATCTGTTCTCTCAACTCTTTTAAGGGGAGAAAAATTGAAAGATTTACATCCTCTTCCACAGGACGTGAATATAAGATTGATTCTTTCATTACCTGTGCGTCCAACAATGTTGTCTACATGCTGCAATGTAAGTGTGGTCAGCAATATGTTGGACGAACAACGAGGAAATTGCAGATCAGGCTAGGGGAGCATGTGGGAAACATTAGGAAAGGTTTCCCTGGTCATAGTGTGTCTAAACACTATGACCAGTGCCACCACAAGAACCCTAAAAACACATTGTTTATAGGGATAGATAAGTTCTCACCTCACTGGAGAGGATCCAACGTAAGACGAGAGATATCAAGGAGGGAAACCCGTTGGATCTATTTTTTAAAGACTTATGTCCCTCATGGGTTGAATGTGGAATGGGATGTAAACTCTTTTATTAATAACAGTTGATTTTTAATATTTTAACCTTTTATTATTTTTATTTAACATTTGTGATGATGATAACTGTGACAAATATATGTTTGGTATAGATTTGGGATTGTTATAGGACAGACATCTTGCTAATATAATTTTTCATTAGCACGACACACTTTATAGTATGATTCTTGGTGATTCATTCAGAATTCTTCATCATTTATTAAGAATAATATGTTTATGGATACCTTTTTCCATACATGTGTTCATTCACATGCACTACTTTATATACACCTTTCATGTATATATTTTTAGATATATATTTTTATATATATATTTTTCTTTATTTCATACAATCAAATATTAATTTCATTTTTTAATATATTCTTAATATTACACTGTTTTCACCAACAGCCTTTTTTGTATACATTTTTAAAGTTTTTAGTCATTTTTTACTGTTTTTTCACCTTTTCATCATTTTTTTTATTAGATGTTTCACACATTTTTGGCCACAAGATGGCGTTTTATTTATTCACAACAGGATGTGTGTTCATATTAGCGCAATCTATGAATAACGAGATGTGTACAGTTATATGAAATACATAGTGCTTAAATAGGTATTATGTTTCAATATAGGTATTTTTAAATTGTGTAATTCTCCTCAATCTTTGTGATTAATACACTGTACTCCTCCCTATTTTCTTATAGTTTTTAATCATGAGCGAGGTATACTGTCTCTAGTGGTGGGTGCATAATATAGCCCGCAGTGGTTTGTTTGCACTAAGCTACCATAGAGAGGGATGGAGTGCAGGGTAGTCTATCACTTCCTATTGAGTGAGATCATGTGATGATACTACTTCCGCTTCCGGGTTGGTGGTTACCATTGGCAGATGTGATGACACTGCTTACACTTCCGGGTTGTCGGCCATCATTGATGGATGTATACAACCTTTGTCTCCACGCTGCTTCATCATTGGTGGACGAGGTTGTCACTCACCTAGATGTGGGGGTACAAATGGCGTGTGAGTTGTGTCTGGAGTCACGCCCAGACGAAGTCTTTTGATGACGAAACGTTGGCGACTCCAGACGCAAAGTCCACACGCCCCCTTACAGAGCCGGCTGCTTTACATTGCTTGATGCTGCTTTGGACAATTGCGGGACGCCGCACTGTTCTATGTACCTGTTTTTTACCTTCTCATTGTGAGTAGTATTCTTTTAATAAATTGGATTTTATATGTTACGGAATTACGCTATGGGCTTTTATTCTTTTTATATACTCATGCATATATGATGGAGTGATTATGAAGCATTGGAGCTTGACAACCGCTGGTGACATTGGTATAACATCTTGCTGGGAGAGGCTGTCTCATTAAATTGAGTAGCCAAGGAGTTCTGGTAAGCTGCTTGTGATACTTGTGCACAGAGGTGTCCCCATCCTTCACTTTTCCCTGGGTGTCACTGAAAAGGATTGTTCTCCTCAACACCTTGCATGAGAATTCATTTTCATTTGCATTTCTGTTTTGGGACTTTATTCAGTATTTTGGACACTATTTTGCTTATATTGTATATGTTTTTTTGTGGTTTTCCACTTGCCACATTAAGCGCTGCACTTTTTGTAAAGAATATGTATAGGTTACTTGTTCCAGCCTTTTAGTCACTTTATTCCTCAGTTTGATCGCATGTACAGCAGAGGAGAGCTGCTCAGTTAGGACCAAGATGTTTTAAGGTATGTAATGGCGGGGGAAAATCTGGCCTTTATTTCAGCAGCAGGTTTGGTCATCGCTGCATAATTGAGGGGGTTATTGACTGTGTATTCGTCTCTTACCAATTTCTCAGCAACGGATTGTGAGCCCTCACTATAGCTCTCTTCGCTTCCCGCCATGACCATCTTGCTTCTGTGCAGGCCACTCCAGGAGGTTGCCTGGGAGCGGAACAAATCTGATATGTTTCATGCAGCATCAGGTGCTGATGGGCAATGTGATCAATTGTGTAGGGTATGTCTGGTTATTCTGCCCATAAGTATAATTGCTTTCATGATAAGTTATAATTGGTATTATAACTATAATTGTTAGAAGGCAGGGAACTGTACTAAGAGCTGCTGTTCCTCCATCTATCTCATCAGAATGCATGTGCTCCCATTGTGGAGACTCTTTAAAGGTAGAGTTAGGGACTGCAGATATCAGGGTGCCTTGGCACGGCCTGCAGCTTACGCATGTATTTGCAAATGTGTGCAACTAAACCCCTGTTTTTAACGCATACTGTTAGACAGCTTAATTTGGCTGGTTGCTGGCTGGTTGGTAAGTAGTGACTGGAAATCCCTTCATTTTTGATCTGCGTTTGCCCTTCCAGTGCTCCTTACTATCTAGACCAGTTATAGGTGGAGGAGGTGACCACTTTTTGCAATATCGTATAACGTTTATATTGGTCAGGCAACGCACTGACACCTTCGCTGCCATTGTGCTATGTGCTGGGTGTTCAGTGTGACCCTGCACCTTTAAGGAGGGGTGGGCTCCCTCCAGTCACCTGTCCTCCATCTATCTCATCAGAATGCATGTGCTCCCATTGTGGAGACTCTTTAAAGGTAGAGTTAGGGACTGCAGATATCAGGGTGCCTTGGCGCGGCCTGCAGCTTACGCATGTATTTGCAAATGTGTGCAACTAAACCCCTGTTTTTAACGCATACTGTTAGACAGCTTAATTTGGCTGGTTGCTGGCTGGTTGGTAAGTAGTGACTGGAAATCCCTTTGTTTTTGATAAGAGCTGCTGTAGTCTTTGATCCCATTCAGCAAGCAGCCATCTTCTCCATGCACCAAGCCACGCCCCCAAAATCATGCTTTTCATTAGTAACCTTGGATTGGCAGTGCTGTATATCTCATATTTGTTTCCAACTGTAAAACACAATGCCACTTTTCAGTTGTATCTTTTACTTTTTCTTTTCCCACTCTGGAACCATACTTGGTTTAAATAGTTCTTGCTAAATTAAAAAAAAAAAAAAAAACAGGCCACACGATGCACCAAATGCCTATTGACTGGACTTGGGCTGGGTCTTCATAGGCGACATCTTTATAAATAGTATCAGGAGGTTTTCAACAGTTTCTTCTTTCAAGACACACATCCTGAACAACGGTTGCATTATCTGTTTCGAACAGTGCTACCTTCACTACCATGTCAAAGGAAGACAGGCAAACAGGCAATTTTCCAGTGGTTCCCACACCCACAGATGCACTGCATTTTTAGAATGAATGGCATTCCCAAGTGGTTTTGGCTGCAGCATTTTTAGCCTCAGATTTAGAGTTGGGCCGAACAACCCCTCCCCCCAGTTCGGTTCGCACAAAAACTCCTGCACATGCAAAAAGTTCTGACCCAAGCCAGAACTCTCTTAAAGTCTATGGGACCTGAACTTGAAAGTTGAAAAGTCCACGTTATTGGCCATAAAAAGAGTATGGGGCCCAAGTACTGCCCAGGGAAATGTATCAATGCAACTTTTTTTTTTTTAAAAAAGATCGATTTTACGGGAGCAGTGATTTTAATGATGCTTAAAGTGAAACAATAAGAGCCAGCCACAGTCTCGTGTCATGCGAACTGGATGCAGAGAAATTAGATGATATCTCAAAAGTTGCCTGGCTGCACATTTAAAACAAATTAGGAATCCTAAATATGAAGACCCCACAAAAATGTGAGGGGGGGGGGGGGTGAACATGTCTACCTGGATGTAAAAAGTCCACTTTAAATTATTATCTGAAGTTAAATTGCAAACTGTGGATGCACTATCTAATATTTAATGAACTGAAGAAGAGGTGATGGGAGTTAATGTAGGTGAACTGCATTTCCTAGACATCATCACAGGTTACAGCTGTGTAAAAAAATTATAATTAATATATTCAATTTAGAGGAAAAAATTAGAACAATGCAATGCACCAGAGTTAGTGAACATATTTTTGGATAACATGCACTTTAAGTTCCACTTACATAATATATATATATATATATATATATATAGTATATCAGCAGTTAGGCTATCACATTCATCAATTTTAAGATACAGTTTTTTTTTTTTATGATGGCAGGATATTTAAGGCACCATATAGTGACAACTAAATTTAGAATACAAACTATGGGGACTAAAGGGGTAGTAATGAAACAGTGATTTTGCTTTGAACTGCTTTAGTGGTTGCAGCATTTTACAATTTTACTCCCTATTCTTTTATATAGATGCTCTTGATTATACCCTATTGAATTTGGGAAGTTGGGTGTATCTGCAGTGTTATTTGGTTTACACCTGCATTTTCAGGTGAGGTGTGCCCCCTGACAATACATGAAGAATGTTTATTATTTCTTACCATGAGTGTTTTATATGTATACAGTATACATGTACTTTATATTTACACATGCACTTTGATGTTTTTATAGAATCTTGAAGAAGCAGCCTACCATACACTCCATAAGAAAAAAAGGGATGCAATCAGCATTACCCTCTTCTAATCTCCTCCACAATAATTTAAACATCTTAATAAAAAAAACTCCAAGATGTAAGTAACTCTCTTCAGTCATGGGAGGTGCGCATCGGCCTCATGAAAATGTTCTTATTGCGACATATCCTATATCTGTTTAGAACTCTTGCAATTCTTATGTTGCACTTTTATCTGACAAAACTGCACCACATTCAGAGCCTCTTTATCTGGGAGCACAAACATCCTAGGTTGCACAGCTCGACCCTATACCTTGCAACCAAACTTGGGGAATTAGGAGTTCTGGATGTTAAAGCATGCTACAAAACTGTAATATCTGAACAAGCAAAATGTTGGTGGCCCTCCTCTATCTGCACTGCTTGGAAACAACGAACATCAAATTTACTGCAATGACTTACGATTTACAACTACTTCTTTGTGCCTCATAGCTCCATTATTGTCCTCCTTGCTCCTTCTTGGCCCCTATTAATGCAATTGTAAGAGTGTGGTGCTCCATCCAACAAATGACTAAGGGCATCGTCCATCAAACCCTCCTGTATTTACCACTTGCTGCTCTTGTCCACAATCTTGGCAACCTCTATACTCCATACGGATTTACTATTTTTTAACATCTCTCTACCAACTTTAGCATGCATAGTAAAGACTTTGACATCCACCTGCATATCCGACATTATCAACAGTGGAGTGGACTTCAGCTCAATTCATTAGAGAGCTTGTTAAATTTTACTTATCTCAGAAGCCTCTTATGAACGGAATCTTCTTCATATATGCATTACTCAAGACTCCCCACACTGAAAACAAATCCTCATCTATGCAGTACTGGAAAAACACTCAACTAATTCTGAGTTATGGCACCAAGATTTTAAGAAACCTTCCATCTTCTCCAGAAATGTGTCCCGTTGGGAATTGGTAATGAATATTTACCATCAATGGTACTACATCCCCAACAAATTAGCAGACAATTATCCCATCCTCTCTCCCAAATGTTGAAGGAACTGTGATTCGGATGGTCCCCTGCCCATATACGGTGTGGTTGCCCAGCCCTTCAGCCCCTGTGGAATGACATCAATCTCCTCATTAGGTCACTTGTGTTAATGTCAATCTGGTTCCACAGATGTCTCTTCTGGGAATAGGGTTAGCTGCATAGCCCACCCCGGTACAACCCTTAGTTACCTATATCCTTATTGCCACTCATCTTTTTATTACCAGCAATTGGAGTCCTAACCCTCCTACCATTCAATTTGAGTTATCTCTCCTTAATAATCACTGCATAATGGAATTGTGAATTGTGGCTTAAGGACCCAAGAAGTGCCTCTCTGACCTAATCGGCACATAATCAATTAGTGTCTCTAATATTTATTCTCTTATGTCTCATCCACCCTACCACCAGCTGAGCCATATGTTGATTTACTTTATAGCAGGAATGGATGTTGCGTAATCTCCTATTTTCTTTTCTTTTCTTTTCTTTTCTTTTCTTTTCTTTTCTTTTCTTTTCTTTTCTTTTCTTTTCTTTTCTTTTCTTTTCTTTTCTTTTCTTTTCTTTTCTTTTCTTTTCTTTTCTTTTCTTATTCTTCGCACTTTCATGGTAGTTTAGGCCCTGTATGAGTTATATTCCAAATGTATTACCATCTCCTTTATATGGAGGGTTCTTTTGAATTATCCAAATTCCATATATCCTCTACTTACAGCTACTATTCTACCCTACTTCTACTTTGCAGAAACCTAAGCATTTACTTTTGGTCTCCTATTCCTTATTCCCAATATGCTCTAATAACTACCGGTGTTTTCTAATGTCTTTGGATCTCGCACAGTGAATTTTGTAATACCATTTCCATGGCAGCATACAATGGGTTGGGGCTCCACCCCCACAAACTGATAGGACTGGTTAACTATAAATAAAAGACAGACCTGGCTCCCAGCATTCACCTTTTTATTCTCAGCTGATCAGGACTGGAGTCGTGAGGTATCCCTTACCGTTTGTCGCCCCAGCCAGGTTCAGCCTCTCCTGTGGGAATTCCTTCCTGTACAGCCTCTAAAGGAGCTTCATGGTTGTAGCCCCATTATGGTGGTACAGGCCTGTTAAATAAAGCTTTATCTAAGCATTGTCATAAGTGGCAGCGTTTTCACCTTGCTTTCCATATGCTTTACTGTTTTTCGGCACCTGTCTGTGTTGTGGGCATTTGCCATTTCCAAGATGGCTGCAGCAGTGCAATTAAACTCTGAGCATGAAAGGCAGGAAGTGATGCGACCATTGTGGCCAGTTTCCTGGCTTGCAATTTTTTAGATGGTGAACTGAGCATTTTTAGGCACTGATATAATCACTAATGGTAAAAATGGGCCAGTTTTAAATGTTTTTTGGCATGGGCAATACATGGTAGAGTTCTCTACTCATGCATGCTGGATGCTTATGTAATCATTGTTTGCAGGTATATTTTCCATTTTTATGACATTCACCTGGGCTTTTCCTATCTCCTTCTTAATGCTTGCTCTGGAATCACTATGTCATGCTGTTTTTCATTTCAGTCTAATGCTTTGCTCTGTTTCTATGGGGAACACTGTCCAGTCAGACCACCCATTGCTTTTAAGGTAAAGGAATTAGGTAAGAAGTGAAGATATTGAGAAAAAGAGAGCCAATATTGTCCTGTAAGGACCTCAAGATGGAGGGAGCCCTCTTAAGGTCAAGAGAAGTTGCCATCTAAGAGCAGACATCCAGGCAATATTGATCAAGGTCATCATCTCACCTCCCATTATCATTGCTCCCAGTCTACAAACATCACAGGTTACCAGCCCTAATAGTTGCTGCATTTGTGGTGGAAAGTCATTGGCTGACAAGCTAGTGTGTCAAATCTGCCTGGAGCAAGCAGCATACAGCCCTGCAAGGACTTCCAGATGGAGGGAGACCTCTAAGGGCCAGAACAGTCACCATTTAGGCACAAACATCCAGGCAAGATTGATTAAGGTCATCATCTCACCTCTCATTATTATTGTTCCCCATCTACAAACACCACAGGTTACCAGCCCTAATAGTTGCTGTGTTTGTGGTGGAAAGTCATTGCCTGACAAGCTAGTATGTCAAGTCCGCTTGGAGGAAGCAGCAACTGACAAAGAAGGGAATGTCAGAAAAGTAGCTGCCTTATTTAAAGAATCGGGCAAGAAGTTGATACATGAAGCCTGTACTCCTCAGTCAGCAGCTGAATTGCCTAGCACTTCCAACCAGAGCCAGTAGGTGGTATCCAAATTGGAAAGCTTGCTTGAGGATGAAGGCATTAAAGGGGCCACAGGCTTTGACATTTGCCCAATAAAGCCTTTTGAAAGGGCAAGGACCCAATTGCCTTGTAGAGACAGCCTTGCGGTTCGCCCGGCGGTCAGTTCGCGGCAAATTTTGCTTGTTCGCTACCCGCCAAATGTTTGGACACATGGCGTAGTTCGCGGCGGCCATATTTGTTTACATTGGGGAGAACTTTGACCTGTGACACAGCCGTCAGGTGGACCGGGACAGCCAATTGAAACATTCCAGCAAATGGACAGTCCCCCTACCCTATAAATAGACCCGATCTGGCGGCCATTTCACATTCCGCTTTCTGCCAGTGTAGGGAGAGGTCTGCTGTGCTCATTAGGGAGAGTTTGCTAGACACATATAGTGCTGTGAAGATCCACAAAAGCCCTTTTCAGGGCTGGTATTTTAGTATAGGCCTTCTACGGTCTCTTTTCAGGTTAGGGACAGGTATCCAGTGGTTGCTTTAGAGGCAGTTAGAGATTGGCTGCAGTCACAAATCACTCTGTCAATGTCCACAAAAGTCCTTTTGAGGGCTGGTATTTCGGTATAAGTCTAGTATCTTTACAGCTTAGGGACAGGTATCCTGTGGTTGCTGTAGGGGCAGTTAGAGATCGGCTGCAGTCACACACAAATCACTTTGTCAATGTCCACAAAAGTCATTTAAAATGCTCCAATGTCGTTTTAGGGTCTATTACAGTCTCTTTACTATAGGGGTAGGTATCCTGTGGTTGCTGTAGGGGCAGTTAGAGATCGGCTGCAGTCACACAGAAATCGCTTTGTCAATGTCCACAGAAGTCATGTAAAATGCTCCAATGTCGTTTTAGGGTCTATTACAGTCTCTTTACCATAGGGCCAGGTATCCCGTGGTTGCTGTAGGGGCAGTTAGAGATCTGCTGCAGTCACAAATCGCTCTGTCAATGTCACAAAAGTCCTTTTGTGGGCTGGTATAGGTCTAGTATCTTTAGAGCTTAGGGGCAGGTATCCTGTGGTTGCTGTAGGGGCAGTTAGAGATTGGCTGCAGTCACACACAAATCGCTTTGTCAATGTCCATCAAAGTCATTTAAAATGCTCCAATGTCGTTTTAGGGTCTATTACAGTCTCTTTACTATAGGGCCAGGTATCCTGTGGTTGCTGTAGGGGCAGTTAGAGATCGGCTGCAGTCACACAGAAATCGCTTTGTCAATGTCCACAAAAGACATTTAAAATGCTCCAATGTCATTTTAGGGTCTATTACAGTCTCTTTCCTATAGGGGCAGGTATCCTGTGGTTGCTGTAGGGGCAGTTAGAGATCGGCTGTAGTCACACAGAAATTGCTCTGTTAATGTCCACAAAAGTTATGTAAAGGGCTGCAAATTTTTTGGTAAAAAGGGGGGGGGGGTGGGGGAGGGGGGTAATCCAAAGTATAATATACTTTGTAGAAAGCATATTATAGTGGATTAGTACTATTATTGTACACTGTGCAGCATTGTGACAGGTGTGGTGGTGAGACTGAGCTTTTCTGCAGCAACACTACACACAGTGACAAAAGCACTTATAATGTATTATAACTGGTGTGATAGACCAATTGCCCCCCCCCCCCATGCCACATATTGAAGTGGGTGTTATCTGAGTAAACTTTTTCAAGTGTATTTGTGTCATGCAACAATATTGCCTCGTTTGCTGAGTGAAGTCTGGTACACACAGCGCCTAACTCACTGGCCAATTTTTTGAACTGGTGTGCTACACCAATGCCACATACTGAAGTGGGGTGTTATCTGAGTAAACTTTTTCAAGTGTATTTGTGTCATGCAACAATATTGCCTAGTTTGCGGAGTGAAGTCTGGTACACAGCGCCAAACTCACTGGACAATTTTTTCAACTGGTGTGCTACACCAATGCCACATACTGAAGTGGGGTGTTATTTAACAGTATAATTTTCTAAGAGTGTATTTTAGTCCTGCTAAAATTTGGCCTCTCGCTGTGTAAACAGTGCTACACACAGTGACAACAGTTACTGGCCAATTATTTGTAGAACTGGTGTAATAAACCTGTGGCCCCCCCAATGCCACATATTGAAGTGGGGTGTTATTTAACAGTATCATTTTCTAAGAGTGTATTTTAGTCCTGCAAAAATTTGGCCTCTCGCTGTGTAAACAGTGCTACATACAGTGACAACAGTTACTGGCCAATTATTTGTAGAACTGGTGTAATAAACCTGTGGGCCCCCCCAATGCCACATATTGAAGTGGGGTGTTATTTAACAGTATCATTTTCTAAGAGTGTATTTTAGTCCTGCAAAAATTTGGCCTCTCGCTGTGTAAACAGTGCTACACACAGTGACAACAGTTACTGGCCAATTATTTGTAGAACTGGTGTAATAAACCTGTGGGCCCCCCAATGCCACATATTGAAGTGGGGTGTTATTTAACAGTATAATTTTCTAAGAGTGTATTTTAGTCCCGCAAAAATTTGGCCTCTCGCTGTGTAAACAGTGCTACACACAGTGACAACAGTTACTGGCCAATCATTTGTAGAACTGGTGTAATAAACCTGTGCCCCCCCCCCAATGCCACATATTGAAGTGGGGTGTTATCTGAGTAAACTTTTTCAAGTGTATTTGTGTCATGCAACAATATTGCCTAGTTTGCTGAGTGAAGTCTGGTACACAGCGCCAAACTCACTGGCCAATTTTTTGAACTGGTGTGCTACACCAATGCCACATACTGAAGTGGGGTGTTATTTAACAATATAATTTTCTAAGAGTGTATTTTAGTCCTGCAAAAATTTGGCCTCTTGCTGTGTAAACAGTGCTACACACAGTGACAACAGTTACTGGCCAATTATTTGTAGAACTGGTGTAATAAACCTGTGGCCCCCCCAATGCCACATATTGAATTGGGGTGTTATTTAACAGTATACTTTTCTAAGATTGTATTTTAGTCCCGCAAACATTTGGCCTCTTTTGCTGTGTTAACTCTGCTACACACAGTGACAACAGTTACTGGCCAATTATTTGTAGAACTGGCGGACTGACGGACCGGCAGATGGGGAGGAGAGGCAGGCAGAACTTGCATTGCAGAAGAGGTAGAAAGCAGACTGCAAATGTATTAGGAGTGAGCCATCAACCATGTACAGTCACATCTGGCGCTCCCAGGACACCGACACATGGCTCCGCATTGTGGGTTTTTATTAATGTGTCAGTTGCTGACACCAGTGTTGCCATCTGCTGCCTTTGCAGTCAACGCATAAGTCGCGGTAAGCCCAACACTCACCTAGGGACAACCGCCTTAAGAAGGCACCTGAAATCCCATCACCAAGCCCAGTGGGAGCAAAACTGTCAGAACCCACAAAGCCACACTCCATGCTCTCACCGTCCAGCCTCTTCTCCTCCCCCCTTCTCCTTCTCCTGTCTCCTCACAGTTGTCCAACACTCCACCTTCCATGATGCCGTCGTCACGTTTTTCTGGAAAAAGGCAGGCTTCTGTGGCTCAAATGTTGGAGCGTAAAAAAAGGTGTCAGTTCAACACATGTGAGCTCATGTTGCGGCCTAAACAGCTGCCACCAACTTGTGTATACTGTGAACGCCTACTGTACCTCTAGCCATCATATAATACGTTCTTTGCTGTCAGTTCAAACCATGTGAGCTAATTTTTGGAGCCTAGCTGAGTATACTTTTACAAGTGGATTTGTGTCCTGCAACAATATTGCCTCTTTTGCTGAGTGAAGTCTGATACACACAGTGCCAAACTCACTGGCCAATTTTTTGAACAACTGGTGTGATAAACCAGTGGCCCCCCAATACCACATATTGAAGTGGGGTGTTATCTGAGTATACTTTCATAAATGTATTTGTGTCCTGCAACAATATTGCCTCTTTTGCTGAGTGAAGTCTGTGATAAACCTGTGGCCCCCTAATACCAGAGATTGAAGCCGGGTGTTATTTAACAGTATACTTTTCTAAGATTGTATTTTAGTCTTGCAAAATTTTGGCCTCTTTTGCTGTGTTAACTGTGCTACACACATTGATAACAGATACTGTCCAATTATTTGTAGAACTGGTGTGATAAACCTGTGGCCCCCCAATACCACAGATTGAAGCAGGGTGTTATCTACACAGACACATGGTCTAGCAAACACGGGCAGGGAAGGTATATCACTTTTACTGCCCACTGGGTGAGCCTTCTGACGGCCGTTAGGCTTGCAACCCGTGGCACCCGTGTAGATTTAGTTGTACTGCCACAGATTGCAAGCAGGCCTGCCTCTTCTTCGCCTCCTCCTCCATCCTCCCTCTCCTCCTCCATCCTCCCTCTCCTCCTCAGCTGACTCCTCCTCTTCCGCTGCTACCGTCTCTTCTCCTGCGCCGCCCAAGATCCCCAAAACCTATTCCACATGCCAGGTGAGACGTTGCCATGCTGTGCTGTGTCTGTTGTGCCTGGAAGCCAAGAGCAACACTGGTCCTGCACTCCTTTCAGCTTTGCGTTCACAGGCAGATCAGTGGCTGACACCGCTGAATTTGTCAGTTGGTAAAGTGGTGTGCGACAACGGTGCCAATCTGCTGAGCGCGCTGAAACAGGGCAAAATAACACACGTGCCATGCATGGCACACGTCCTGAACTTGGTGGTGCAGCGATTCGTTGCCAAATACCCTGGGGTCCAGGACGTCTTGCGGCAGGCCAGGAAAATCTCGGGCCATTTCCGAAGATCTTACACAGCCATGGCTCGCCTTGCTGACATTCAGCGGCGACACAACCTGCCCCTCAGGCATCTTATCTGTGACTGCCCGACGCAATGGAACTCAAGGTTGCATATGCTCGATAGGCTGCTTCAGCAGAAACGTGCAGTTAATGACTACCTGTTTGAACTCGGCAGCAGGACAGGTTCTGGGGAGCTTGGTTTTTTTTCACCTCGCCAGTGGCTGCTCATGTGGGACGCATGCAGACTTCTGCGGCCATTCGATGAGATCACCAAACTGGTCAGTCACGGCCAGGGCGCCATAAGTGACATCATACCTTACGCCTTCTTTCTGGAGCGTGCATTGCGTTGTGTCATTGATAAAGCCGCCGAGGAGCAGGAAGATGAGGAAGTCGCAATGTTGGATGAATTCCCAGTGGGTGCTACTCCATCTGAGACAAATCAACAGCAGGAGTCTGAAGAGGAGTCAGAGGAGGATGGTGCTGGGGGGATGAAGAGGAGCAAGAAGAGCATGCTTTAAACCTTTCTTGGATCCCTGGTGTTATCCGTAGATGGGGGGAGGAGAACGAGGATGACATTATCCTAGATGATGAGCTGGAATCAGGCCACTACACCGCTTCCAGTTTAGTGCGAATGGGAGCCTTCATGCTCCAGTGTTTTAAGGGGGACCCCCGTATAAAACGCATAAAGGCCACGGACCATGTACTGGGTGGCAACGTACTTAGACCCCCGGTACAAACACAAAATGGCGGAAATGTTACCACAATCACAGAGGGCGGTCAGAATGCAGCACTTCCAGGCCTTGCTGCGGAAAATGCTGCATTCTGCTTTTCCGTGCACTGGCAGAGGAATTTCCAGTCACAGAGAGACAGTTGTGGGTAGCAATCCAACAGCGCCTGCAAGAAGGGGGCGATTGGAAGATGTATTGGTCACTTCAGATATGAGATCCTTCTTTCAGCCGAACCATCGACAGCTGTACTCCTGATCCAGCATGAGGGAATGCCTAGACCGACAGGTGTCCGACTACATTGGGTTAACGGCCGATGTGGACGCTCTGAGGAGTGATGAACTCCTGGACTACTGGGTAGGCAGGCTTGACCTCTGGCCAGAACTTGCACAATTTGCAATGGAAATGTTGGCTTGCCCCCATCCAGTGTCCTGTCCGAAAGGACGTTGTAATGTTCCGGTACCTTTGGTACCCTAAATTACACTTTCCACAAGTGTATGCGCCCTACCATTTACTTTTGGAAAGGTGCGCATACACCTTTAAGACTGGAGCTGTCATCACTCTGCGCCGGACTAGATGGCTATTTAAGGCGTCGGTTCTCACTCACATGTGTTCGTTCAAACACCCTTATCTGGATGCTAACCTTGCTTGAAGCTTCCATGCTTGCAAGCTTACTTCGCTGACGGAACCTCGCTGCGCTGATCCCTGTATCCCGCTACTGGATCATCCGCCTCTCCTGAACCACCCTTCGGCTGTATCGCTAATAGTGCTAAGTACCCCACAGGGGAATTCTCTATAAACTTATACTAAGCTTACACTATCTAGCTCTGCATAGTAGAGACTGTTTATCACATCTGCATAAACTAGATTGCTAGCTCTTGAGACTACTGCTACTTTTCTGCACTGGGTTGATCTCTTTTGTATGTCCACCTGCTATTCTATCATCTGCTATCATACAACATTGCTAAACCTTCCTGCATCCATCTGCTACTGTCTCACCTTCAAGTGTCTATCACTCAACCTATCCCTCAACCTTCATCATTGTGTTACCACATGCATAAAGTCACTCTAAGAACCAGCTTGCTAATTGTGTGTATTTACTGGCTGAAATAAGACCTTCCACACATGATGAGTCATTGAGGTTGGGAATGGTATCTCAGCATATCTCTTACATGACTGCTGACGTGGAACTATTTCTGCAGCTGAAAATCCACACCATATAAAAACGCAGAAGCGTTACAGATTGAACGAACATAAAAATGGATTCAGCAGAAATAGTTCCAGAAATAACCACTCAGGTGACACAATTAAAACAGCAAGTATCTGCCTTAATACACGCACTTGCTGAATTAAAAGAAGACAATCAGGCTCTGTCGCAGCAGGTAATTAGACTGACACAACTTACCTCTGCTCAGTCCCCTGAACCCAAGATAAATCCCCCTTTGGTATTTACAGGCGATCGCAAAAAATTTCGCGAATTTAAAAACGCATGTGAGTTACTTTTTTTGCTAAAACCTCGTACCTACCTTACTGATCACATTAAGGTTTGTACTATTATTTCTTACCTGTCAAGCGATCCTCGAGCCTGGGCAGATTCTCTTTTTGAGAAAAACGACCAGCTTCTCAACTCCTATACCTTGTTCCTGGCAGAGCTCACTAGCCTATATGATGACCCCAATAGGCAGAGTACTGCTGATCTTCAGTTAAGATCCTTGAAACAAGGAAGGAGGCCTGTGGAAGACTTTGTCGCAGAGTTCAAGAGATGGACCCTTGATTCAGAATGGAATGATGCATCTCTGAAAACCCAATTTAGGCTTGGCCTATCAGAAGCCGTTAAGGACGAGCTCGCCCAAGCGGATCTGCCAAAAACCCTGGATGCATTAATACAACTCAGTATTACCATAGATAGAAGACTACGAGAAAGAAAGGCTGAAAAGATGGGAATGCCATTATCCGTTTCCTCTCTAAGTCTGGCCGTTCCTATGGAGGTAGGAACCATACGCCCACCGCTATCAACTATGGAAAAAGCCAAAAGACGAAATGAAAATCTCTGCTTGTACTGTGCATCCCCGGATCAAAAGATAAACGTCTGTCGTGTTCACATGTCTCTCTAGGAGGATTGACAACTTCATTCACTAACCCCTACATTTCTGTTTTTTTGACATTACAGTGGGACCAGAACAGGATTACTACTAAGGCCATGATTGACACAGGATCTTGTGGAAATTATATGGATATATGTTTTGCTGCTTTAAATAAAATTCCTATTATTTCTAAACTCAAACCTGTCTCAGTAAGTCTTATTACCGGTGTTCCGTTATCCTCTGGTCCGATCACCGATCAGACACAAGCACTTCTAATCACTATTAACGAGTCTCATAGGGAGACTTCTACCTTCGATTTAATACCATCACCCCACTTTCCCATTGTGTTGGGACTTCCCTGGTTGCACACACACCAACCAACCATAGATTGGAAGAAACGGTCCTTGACCTTCCCTTCTTCTTATTGCGAGGAAACGTGTAACCTCCCGTTTTCCGGGAAGATTCTGTCTGTGGTGACAGATGAGATTGCACCACTATGTTATCAGGATCTTTCTGAGGTTTTTCTTGAGAAAAATGCTCAAGCATTACCTCCTCATCGAGACTATGATTGTAGCATTGATCTACTCCCAAATAGCAAATTGCCGTTCGGTCATGTTTATCCTCTTTCACAGGATGAACTTGCCCATCTCAAAACCTATTTGGATGAGAACTTGGAAAAAGGTTTTATTAGACCTTCCACTTCTTCCACAGCAGCAGGACTCTTTTTTGTTCGCAATAAAGATTCAAGTCTCAGACCTATCATCGACTACAGGAAATTGAATGCTATCACAATAAAAGATCGCTATCCTCTACCGCTTATCCCTGAGCTCATTGAGCAGGTGCGTGGAGCTACCTATTTTTCAAAATTAGACCTGAAAGGAGCATACAATCTCATTCGAATCCGTGATGGACACGAGTTGAAGACTGCGTTCAGAACTAGATATGGATTGTTCGAATATCTTGTGATGCCATTCGGCCTATGCAATGCCCCTGCAGTTTTCCAACGATTTATAAACAATATTTTTAAAGACTTACTAGATGTCTGTGTTGTGGTATATCTGGACGATATACTTATATATTCACGGACCCTGTCTGAACACATAAGACATGTAAGACTTGTACTATCGAGATTGCTTGCACATAACCTTTATGTGAAACTGAAGAAATGCTTGTTTCATAAAGACGAGGTACTCTTTCTAGGCTACATCATATCCAAAACAGGAATCGAGATGGACATGAGTAAAATATCCTGCATTCAGGATTGGCCTACACCAACCACACGCAAGGCGCTACAGCGATTCCTGGGATTTTCAAATTTCTACAGGAAGTTCATAAAAAACTTTTCTGCTATTGTGAGACCCCTCACACAGCTCGCTAGCATAAAAATACCATTTAAATGGTCAGAAGAAGCAAATAAGGCTTTCCACTTGTTAAAGACAAGGTTTACTTCCGCTCCCATATTACGCCATCCAGACCCATCCCTCCAATACATTCTGGAGGTAGATGCGTCAAACCTGGCAGTAGGAGCAATACTCTCCCAACGACCTACCCCCACTTCACCACTTCATCCAGTCGCCTTTTTTTCTAAATCCCTGAGCAGTCCCGAGATAAATTACCCCGTGGGTGAGAAGGAACTGCTTGCTATAAAATTGGCTCTGGAGAATTGGCGACATTTACTCGAAGGCACCCAATTACCAATAATTATATACACGGACCATAAAAACCTCCAATATCTTCAGACTAGCAAAACTCTCTCGCATCGACAGGTACGATGGTCACTATTCTTTCTAAGGTTTAACTTCCTAGTGACCTACACACCTGCAGATAAGAACAAAAATGCGGATGCACTATCACGACTAACTGAAGAAAACTACTTTGAAATTCCTTCCGTTCCTATAATACCTCACAAACGCATTATTGGAGTTGTCCGTTCCTTGAAGGAAGAGGTTCTGCATGGTATAAGGTTGGATTCACCCCCACCACAACTAACTACCGATGCAGAAGGCTTCCTCTACTACAACGACAAACTTTATATACCACCTACCCTACGCACCAAGATCTTGGAATTATCGCATGATGTGCCTATGGCAGGACATATGGGTATGACAAAGACTTTCAATTTGATTTCTCGGCAATTCTGGTGGCCTGACATGAAAACATCTATACAAAAATTTGTCTCTTCATGCAATGTCTGTGCCAGGTCCAAAATTGACACTACGAGACCATCTGGTCTACTATGCAGTCTACCAATACCCCAAACTCCATGGGAGGTTCTGTCATTGGACTTCATCGTAGAATTGCCTCCTTCCAACGGATTTAATACCATCTTGGTGTCAGTGGACCATCTGACAAAGATGGCACATTTCATTGCTATTCGCAGACTACCTTCGTCCAAACAAACGGCAGAACTCCTGATGAAACATGTCTTCAGATTACATGGTATCCCAAAAACTCTTTTGTCTGACCGTGGATCCCAATTTATTTCTAAATTCTGGCAAGAACTATGTCACATACTACGGATTGAGCAGAAGCTCACTTCTCCTTACCATCCGCAGACCAACGGACAGACTGAAAGAGTCAACCAATGCATCGAGCAGTATTTACGTTGTTACACTTCTTACCAACAGGATGATTGGTTGGATCTTCTCCCCCTGGCAGAATTTGCCTACAACAACGCAACTCACAGTACAACCAAGCAGAGTCCGTTCTACTTGAACTATGGGTTCCATCCCTCTATTCTCCCTCCACGCATCCTTCCTTCAAATAACCCAGTAGCCTCAGACTATCTTTCCCAAATAAAGGATTCTCTGGGTTTACTAAATACTACCATTGCACACGCTCACAGTCAACAAAAGAAGTACTATGATCTTCGTAGAAGACCTTCTCCACAGTATACTATCGGGGACCTCGTTTGGCTCTCAACAAAAAACTTGAGACTGAAGATCCCTAGCAAAAAGCTTGGACCTCTGTTCTTGGGACCTTTCCCAATCAAGAAACTTATTGGAAAAGCTGCAGTGCAGCTTACATTGCCAATGGACCTAAAAATCCATCCCATTTTCCATGTGTCGCTACTAAAACCCCATGTTCCGGACCAAGAAATAAGGCCTAATATTCCACCTCCCCCTCCTGTACAAGTTGAAGGTGGAGAAGAATACGAGATAAAAGAGATTCTGGATTCTCGTATCTACAGAAGAAGACTTCAGTACTTGGTTAGATGGAAGAACTATGGGCCCCAAGACGACACCTGGCTAAACACCTCTGACATACATGCCCCTAGAATAATCCGCAATTTTCATGCGAGATACCCAAACAAACCAGCTCCAGAGGCCTTCAGGAGCAGGCCTTAAGGGGGGGTATTGTAATGTTCCGGTACCTTTGGTACCCTAAATTACACTTTCCACAAGTGTATGCGCCCTACCATTTACTTTTGGAAAGGTGCGCATACACCTTTAAGACTGGAGCTGTCATCACTCTGCGCCGGACTAGATGGCTATTTAAGGCGTCGGTTCTCACTCACATGTGTTCGTTCAAACACCCTTATCTGGATGCTAACCTTGCTTGAAGCTTCCATGCTTGCAAGCTTACTTCGCTGACGGAACCTCGCTGCGCTGATCCCTGTATCCCGCTACTGGATCGTCCGCCTCTCCTAAACCACCCTTCGGCTGTATCGCTAATAGTGCTAAGTACCCCACAGGGGAATTCTCTATAAACTTATACTAAGCTTACACTATCTAGCTCTGCATAGTAGAGACTGTTTATCACATCTGCATAAACTAGATTTCTAGCTCTTGAGACTACTGCTACTTTTCTGCACTGGGTTGATCTCTTTTGTATGTCCACCTGCTATTCTATCATCTGCTATCATACAACATTGCTAAACCTTCCTGCATCCATCTGCTACTGTCTCACCTTCAAGTGTCTATCACTCAACCTATCCCTCAACCTTCATCATTGTGTTACCACATGCATAAAGTCACTCTAAGAACCAGCTTGCTAATTGTGTGTATTTACTGGCTGAAATAAGACCTTCCACACATGATGAGTCATTGAGGTTTGGAATGGTATCTCAGCATATCTCTTACATGACTGCTGACGTGGAACTATTTCTGCAGCTGAAAATCCACACCATATAAAAACGCAGGAGCGTTACAGACGTTCAGCGCAGCAGGGGGGATTGTGACCAATAAGCGAACTCGCCTAGCTCATGACAGTGTAGACTACCTCACATTTATAAAAATGAATGAGGCATGGATCTCTGAGGAATTCAACACATGTGACCAGTAGACAAGGTTTCATTGAAATTCCTCCACCCACAACAATTCCTGGTCCTTGGCTTCGCTACATACAGCGGCATAAAAGGCATTTCATGTCCATTGAATGGCAAATTTTTGGGGCCTTTCAGGGCCGACAATTATTTTTTCTGTGAATGCCTAATGTACCTCCAGCCACCAAATACTAAGTTCTTTGCTGTCAGTTAAAACCATGTGAGCTAATTTTTGGAGCCTATACAGCCCGACACTTACGGTTCTGTGTACTGTGAACACCTACCATACCTCTAGCCATCAAAAACTAATTTTTTTGCTGTCAGTTCAAACCATGTGAGCTAATTTTTGCAGCCTATACAGGCCGACACTTTTTTTCATCACCGGAAGTGACGAAACGCGTAAGATTGGAATGCACAGCGTACGTGACGTGGGACGCAGGTGGAACACAAGCAGGAAGTTCTCCCGCTCGCTTCCCTGCAATCGGTTTGCACGGTTACTCACGAGCAGCCGATCTCGGCTTTTTTAATTGGCAAATCTTTTATTTTGGCTTATATTGCTCTAAAGACCCTGTATTATTATGTTTTTTATCCAATTTGGAAAATAAAACTTTATCAAAATTACTACACTATCCGGACCTTTTTTGTCTTTCTTCATACCTGGCCTGAGGTGAGAGGAGAGAGACGGGGAACCCACCATCCCACCCAACCTTAGCAAGCCACGAGGAGACTGCACCATAGCCTGGAAGTCTACACAAGCTTGGTTGGTCTTGGTGCCATAAGGCATACATCACCCACGCCATCTGGTAAGTGATCCACTCTCACCACTTGTCACGGTGAAAATAAAAGTTAGACTAAGCACCACGGATCGGATTGAAAAATTATCACACTGAGCACTTGCACTTATTATTTGGAATAAGCACCTTGTGCACAAGAGACTCACTGTATTTATTTATTGGATCACTGATTGGACTTTAAACTGTGAAAACATTTCCTGGACCTTTTTCTACAATATACTGTATCACTTAGTCACTTTATGGAATTTTTATATGAAATTTTATATACGTATTAATTTATATTTATCACCATATTAGCACTATTATTACTTTATGGAATTGATTTATGAATTTTATGTATATTTATTGAATGAATTGATTTTAGCAAGCGCTATAGGTAGCCACCTTAGACTACTTACCTACAACACGTATACCACTTTTCTATAGCAGCTGCTACAAACGCACAACCTTAATTTATTATTCACATACCCATTCACATATTTATTTTGAACACCGGGCGCGGGGCATATACCAAGTATATTCCTTACATATCAATGAAGATAATTATTTAGTTATTTATTTATTTGTTTTAAATGTAATATAGATTGTAATTTTAGAGGACTATAACATACCGTATTTTTCGCCGTATAAGACGCACCGGCGTATAAGACGCACCCAATTTTAAAGGAGGAAAATCTAGAAAAAAAAGATTCTGAACCAAGTACTTTCAATGCGGAGTGCCCACAGCCTGCCCCCTTTCATTGTGGAGTGCCCACAGCCTGCCACCTTTCAATGTGGAGTGCCCCCTTTCAATGCGGAGTGCCCCCTTTCAATGCGGAGTGCCCACAGCCTGCCCCCTTTCAATGCGGAGTTGTTTCTTAAATATTTATTGTATATGTCTAAAGGTTCTGTCGCTAAATGATTTTTTTTTTACTATCATTGTCTATGGGCATTCCATTTTGTTACATTATTCTCTATGGGCATTCCATCTTCATGTTAAAGTCTATGGGCATTCCTTTCTGTCATTCCTTTTAGTATGTCCCGATGATTTGTGTCCCTCCTCGCTTGCAGTGTTCCGTCTTGTGGTGGGATGTACCACTCACACACTGCAGTGTAGGGGGGATGATTCCGGTGCATTATCTGAACCTGGTATAAGCAGAGATTTTCCTCTGGATAGAGCACACACGGTTGTGGCAGAATATAGAGCCCTGTGGGTAGGACCCCCCCGGGCGGTCATGTATGTGTTGTGTATAGAGTAGTAGAGAAGAAGGAGTAGAGGTTCCCCCGGTCAGTGGCGCAGTACGTTGTCCCGGTGAGGGGGAGTCTAGCAGTAGAGCCGGTGTGTGTGTGTACTGTACACCTTGTGACAGCTGTGTTTGGTGCTGAAGGGACAGGAGCGGAGTGTCCGGACTGAGGTATCGGAGGGCACACAGCCCGGGACCGGTAAACCTCCCTCCCCCTATCCCCCTTGTGAGCGGCTAATGGTGAGCCCCCAGTGACTGACAGTCCCCTTTTCCTAGGTGCGGAGTACACGGAGACCTGTGCCGCCTCCTCCCTCCCTCTCCCCGGGGGTCAGCCTGCCATGCACTGATCTCTCTCCCGGGACATAAATGATAGAGGATACCATGACTCTGCTGTCTCTGCTGGGGAGGATCATGCGGTACTTCTTACTCAGACCGGAGACCCTGTTCCTGCTGTGTATCAGCCTGGCCCTGTGGAGCTACTTCTTCCACATTGATGGGGGGGGGGGGCGGACAGAACGATCGTGCGGGTCACTCTGCTCAGACAGTCAGTCTGAGTGAGGATAACTACCGCTGCAGGGCAGAGCGTGAGGCGCGAGCGGGGGGCGTGGCAAGGACTCCACTTCTGGCTCCGGAACTGGCAGGCAAATGTGTATTTGCCGTATAAGACGCACCCACTTTTCCCCCCCAGTTTTGGGGAAGAAAAAGTGCGTCTTATACGGCGAAAAATACGGTACTTCATTTTTATTTATACTCATATGGGTTTATTTACTAAAACTGGAGGGTGCAAAATCTGGTGCAGCTGTGCATGGTAGCCAATCAGCTCCTAACTTCAGCTTGTTCAAATAGACTTTGACACAAAAAACTAGAAGCTGATTGGTTTCCATGCAGAGCTGCACCAAATGTTGCACTCTCCAGTCTAAGTATTATCCCTGAAATGTGTAAAAGCCAACACATTCATTTTGTTTGAAAATGTTTAACCACTTAAGCCCCGGAAGATTTTACCCCCTTCCTGACCAGGGCCTATTTTGCGATTCGGCACCGCGTGATTTTAATGGACAATTGCGCGGTCGCATGACACTATACCTAAACGAATTTGACGTCCTTTTTTTCCCACAAACAGAGCTTTCTTTTGGTGGTATTTGATCACCTGTGCGATTTTTTGATCATGCGCTATAAACAAAAAAAGAGCGTCAATTTTGCAAAAATAACAATACTTTTCACATTTTTTTATATGAAATTCCCCCCAAAAAAAAGTAAAAATCAAAATTTTTTAACATTTTTGGCCAATTTGTTTTATGCTACATATGTTTGGTAAAAAAAATCGCAAAAAACTGGATTTTCATTGGTTTGCACAAAAGTTATTGCGTTTACTAACTAAGGGAAATATTTTTGTTGTTTTTTTTTTAACGAGTAATGGCGGTGATCTGCGATTTTTTTTGCGGGGCTGCGACATTGCGGCGGACAGATTGGACCCTTGACTGACATTTTTGACACTTTTGGGGTTACCAGTGACATTACTACAGTAATCAGTGCTATACATATGCACTGTTACTGTAAAAATGACACTGGCAGTGAAGGGGTTAACTTTTTTGAGAGGGAGGGGTTAAGTGTGTCCCTAGGGGCATGCTTCTAACTGTGATTGGATGTGGCTTGAGGTGTAAGAACAGAGATCAACGGTCCTACATACCGAACCGTATGATCTCCATTCTTACACAGGGAAGAATGACAGGCGGCTTTGTTTACATTAGCCGCCTGCCTTTCTCCCGCTGTAACGGACAATCGCGAGTGCCCGGCAGACATTGCGTCCGCGGGGGGGGGTCCGTGAGCGAGCGGGAGTGGGAGCGCGCCTCCGGCGGCGCGCGCTCACTCCCTAGAGCTTCACAGGCTAGTAAAGCAGAGCATCTAGGTTATATCCCAATAAAAATCAGACCAGTGTTGGAAAAACCCAAATAACTTCCTCTTACGCCATACATTTACATCTCTAAGTTTACTCTCTCTTTCTTTGGTCGTGCATGGCAAAGGCAACATTACAGAGAATTTGACATTAAAGGTCTTTTTCTTCAACTTACAGCTTATTTGTCGAAACCCTGGCCAAGAATCCAGAAGTGCTTTTGGTTTAAGATCTTAGTGACAAATAATTGATTTAAAAGTCTTCCCTATTACGATTACCTATCTAAACCTTATCATATTACTCTCCAACTCTTGCTTGATGGGATACTCTCCAGGCTGTTAAAGCGGAGTTCCAGCCTCAAATACCTTTTTTAATTAAAAATACCCCTATAATACTAATCCATCGCCCTTTACAGAACCGCTATACTCATACTTACAAGGTGTACAGTATTGGATTTTAGTCAAAATCTTACTTTTAAAAACGCTGTCTTAGACGTGGGTATCTGAAGCCGCAGTGTAATCTGCTGTGTCCTTCTTCCTAATTCCAGAGAGTGTTCTGGGAGTTCTTCCTGATTCCAGCATCCTGGGAGTGATGACAAACAGCTCCCAGGATGCAATGCAAAGGCGGAAGTGATGTCGGTGGCCGTGGCCACAGAGGGGGGCGAAGGATGAAGTACAATTAAAAATGCCCTGAAAATAAGGTAAGGTAAGGGACCCCCGAAAAAAATTGAAAATGCCCAATTGTTGATCCAGGAATCACTAAAGTTGCAAAATAGTCCAGGAACTCCGCTTTAAGGAAACAGTAAGGCAGAACATAGATTATGCGATTTTCTTTCTTTCAATCGTATGTTTGCTTGTTTCGAATCCCTCCTACAGTGCTTTTGTGTTCTACTGGTGGGGTGCATGGCCAAATTTTGACCTGTCTATGGCTGGCTTCACATCCTGGGGTGCCATTTTTGTTTTTTGCTATCCTGACATCTTCATTCAGAAATTGAAAATTGAAAATTTGTTTAGATGTTTAGACACAGAACTGATCTTTTTTATATTATTTATTGAAAAATACTGCAGCTATTGTTCAATGTTTCCTCCTAAAAATATATTTACTAACCAATATTCAATGCAGTAAATCAGATGAGAGAGTCTAAAAAACAGAAGGTGAAAAAATAAAAAAAAATACCCAAGTCTGGGAACAAAAGCAGCACTGTGAGGGATATCAATTTATGCACTGGGAAAAAAGAATAAAATTGTGTACAATCCAGTGGGTGCTCGTGACAAAAAGCCGTCAGCAGTGCACTCTCATTCACATCTATGTAATATACAGTAACAGTTTAGTGCGCTTATTTTGACAGGTATACAATGAGTTGATGGTGTAAAGATATGCCCACCTCCCCACTGCTATGATTAATTACACTGATGTGAATGTCTGCCTGCCTTTGGCAAGTGTCAAATGCTGCCAAGTGTAACAGGTGAAAAGTTCATGTGTCTTTTTTCTTTTTTAGAAAATATCTAGAATAATAATCTCTGAAATGTTATAAAACTACACCATGTTAAAAATAATTTCAAATGCAATAAAAAAAAAAAAAAAAGAAATCCGCAGAAATTATATCAAACTTTTGTTTATGTGAAAGAGAAATGTGTTTTTTTAATATTTTTAACTAATTTATAATTTTCTAGCCAATCTCAGTTTGTTTTGTTGTTTTATTTCAGTCCAGTTATTGCTAAAGATAGTCAAACCAGATGCTGTCAATCATTGAAGAAAAGCCACAGTATTTCTAGTAATAGGTTAAATGACATGCAAATTAAATCACAAAGGATATACTACTAGCATTTCCAGTCCTCTTATTAAAATTCACCAGATATTAGGGGAGTGGCTCAGGCACTCATGTTAGTAGACACACTAGCTGGAGCTCCAACCGAGTATCCTGGGTAAGTCTCTGTTGCGCTGATCCTGAGCTCAAACTGCTCCCGTTCTATGGCCACTCCTCAACAATGCCCTGGTTGAGAAAAATGCCATGAAGCAGCAACTCCTCTTGTAAAGTTTGCCAATACTCCCTCCCAGGGCATATCTGCTGTACAAACAACCCAATAGCCACCACCCTTTCTTGTACCTGTAGCAGAGTCCAGTGCACAAGAGTTGTAGAGTGGCAAGGGTGTCTGGCCTATACCTCAGGAGGGCGTCGCTGACACTGTGAAGACACCAATCCTATATGATAAATCTGAGGTTCTCTATAGGAGGTACTGTCTACTAATAATACACTAATAATACATGTAAAACCTCATTGCTTGCTGTGTGTTGAATCAAACTAAAAGTATGAAAGCGAGTGTATCCTTTCTGTGCCTCAATGTTCAAAAAGTTTGGGAGCATATAACAGCTCTTAAGGGCAGACTGAGTCTAGTGGGGGATTACATGGTTCCCTTCAAAAAAGGCCTAGACTAGAGGCTACATGGAGCAAGACTGAAACACATAACTTTGGAGTAGCGGATATGTAGAACAGATTGGGAGATAATAATGTCCATGTACGTGGCTTCCTTGAACACAGTGAAGGCAACTCTCCTGTTGATTTTATGGAAAAAGGGCTGAATGATGCAGGAAAAGCTTTACTGCACTATTCATCATTAAAAGAGCTCACTGTGTGCCATCTTGTCCTTCCCCAGCAGGGCGATCTCCCAGACCACTTTTGCTGAAACCTGTACACAACAGAGACAGAGAAATCACCTTCCTGAGGGCACACAGGTCTTTCCATTAACTCCCCTAGCAGTATCCCCGAGCGTGACTCGGGGTGGATTTTTTATGCTAGGATCGGTATCCCCGAGTCACGCTCGGGGTAGATGTGCAGAGTGTGCAGCCGTGTTCCTTACCTTCTCCTGGCGATCCAGTGATGATCTCCCATTGCTGTGATCACCAGCCGAGATCCCCGCCGCTCGTCAGCCGATCTAATGACTTCCTGGTTCCATTCCCTGCAGCAGCAATGGTGGATGGGAGCGGAACTGGGAGGGAAATTCAAATGTTGCACAAAACACAAACACATAACATTTATATTATATATATATATATATATATATATATATATATATATATATATATATATATATATATATATATATATATATATATGTATGTGTATATATATATACACACATATATATATATATATATATATAAAACGCATGAATTATAATCTAATCAATAATATAATTTTATTATATAATATAATATATATATATTATATATTATATCATATATTATATAATAAAATTATATTATTGATTAGATTATAATTCATGCGTTATAACCTCTCATACTTCATGCTCTATTCATCACAACTGTGAGTGGTGGCACAGAGAGAGACTCCCTTTTTCAAAACCCCTGTAGCAGCACCTACCCAGGGTTGGTGCCAGTGTATTTTTTATTTAGGCAGCCATTTAAGGCTGCCAGAATAGGCGAGGGTAGAAAAATTTAAATCCCCGGCCACATGCTGGGGATTCGATTTTTTACTAGTTCAGTTCTTAACCACTTTAAGACTGCTCACGTTGCTGCTAATGCAGCAACGCGGCAGCCCTGGGTCTGGCAATGTAAACCTACGTCACCAAATTCCCCCCTCTCTCAGCGCCGCGCACCGCTGGAGGCTCGCTCCCACTGTGTTTAGACACAGTGGGAGTCGGGCCAGGGGAGGAGATGTGGTGATCACCGTCTCTCCTCCCCAATCATCAGGGAAAGACTGAGGAAATCCGCCTGCTTGTGTAAACAAAGCGGGCTTATCTCCTCTGTGACAGGCAGGGACAGATCACAGGATTCAGCATAGCTGAACCTGCAATCTGTGTCTGTGTCACACAACCCCCTCCCCCCACACACGTCAGTAAGCATGAGGCACACATTTAACCCCTTGATCACCAACAGTGTTAACCCCTTCCCTTCCAGTTTCATTATTACAGTAACAGTGCATATGTTTAGCACTGATTACTGTAGTAATGTCACTGGTCCCCCCAAAAGTGTCAAAAATGTCAGTTAGGAATCCTATCTGTCAGACGCAATGTCGCAGTCCCGCAAAAAATCGCAGATCGCCACCATTACTAGTAAAAAAAAAATAAACAATAAAAATGACATAAATCTTTCCCGTAGTTAGTGAACATGATAACTTTTGCGCGAACCAATCAAAATACTCTTATTGTGATTTTTTTTTACCAAAAATATGTAGCAGAAAACAAATTGGCCTAAAATGTTAAAAAATGTTGATTTGTAATTTTTTTAGGGAATGTTATACTGTATATCAGAATGTAAAAAATATTGTTTTTTTTTTTTTTTCAAAATTGTCGCTCTTTTTCAAAAATTAAAAATCGCACAGATGATCAAATACCACCAAAAGAAAGCTCTATTTGTGGGAAAAAAAGGACATACATTTAATTTGGGTACAGTGTCGCACGACTGCGCAATTGTCTGTTAAAGTAATGGAGTGCCGAATCGCAAAATATGGCCTGGTCAGGAATGGGGTAAAATCTTCCGGTCTTAAAGTGGTTAAAAATACGCTCATTGAGAATTTTTTGGTCAAAGACATGTAGCTAAATCCATTTTGGCCTAAATATATGACTAAAATTGAATATATTGGATATTTTTTAACTGTCAAAGTAGAAAATGTCAATTTTTACGCAAACCTTTCGCATTTTTTTATTAATATAGCAAAAAATGAAAAGCGCAGAGGTGATCAAATACCACCAAAAGAAAGCTCTGTTTGTGGGGAAAAAAAGGACGTAAATTTTGTTTGGGTACAGCATTGCATGACCGCGCAATTGTCAGTTATAGTCTCGCAGTACCAAGTTGAAAAAAGTGTCCTGGACGTTAAGCAGGAAAATCCTCCGGTCTTAAAATGGTTAATGAACCTATAATCATGAGCCTGTTTTGTTCAGCTGGCTCATGGCTTGAATGTAAAAGTGATACAGTCACTAGCTCCCTTTCACAGAGCGGGCAGTGGGGTGTCCTCCCCCCTCCTGCTGTTCCTAGGCTCCTGCCATTCTTTCCAGGAGCCCAGGACCGGGACTGCCAACTTAAGGATGGAGAGTGGAGGAAGACTGAGGCACATCTATGCATTGATCTGCACAATACTGATGTAAGCCAGAAGCAATAATGATTTTGTCACTTTCAGTTTACGATCCTCCATTTCCTGGTACAGCCAGATGACACATTTAACCAAACAGATCTGTTCTTGGCTAGAAGCCGTGAAGAACAGAGTCGGGGTTTATTAATTAATTATTGTCTCCAAAAAAAGGACCTACAACCTACCCAATACTATCACATGGGTTTTTTTTTTAACCCCTTGTAATAAAGTAAAAAAAAAAAAAATAATAAAAGAAAAAACATAAAATTATAATAAAATGCAATAAAATGTGTTTGCTGTAAACCCTGTTGCCTCGCACAAACCCGAAATGAACACCCAGGGTGTGCACATGTATGTAAACTGCAGTCACACCACACATGTGATGTATCATCATGAACATCAAGAAGATTGCTCTGTGTCACTTCAAGAGGAGGAAAGAGAGAGGAGGCTCTCATAGGCTAAAAACATCTTAAGATTTGAAGACTTATATGCAAGTAATTGACCATAAAAAGGGTACAGGGGGTCTGGGTACTGCCCTGGGGGACATGTATCAATTAAAAAAAAAAAAGGAGCAGTGATTTCAATTATGCTTAAAGTGCAACAATAAAAATGAAAAATCCCTTTAAATATAACGCCTGGGGGTCCTCTTAATTTGCCTGTAAAGTGGTAGCATGCAAAACGACATTTCTAAAGAAAAAAAACAAGTCAAATCCCATTTAAAATGAATCAAGATTACAATTGCCGGCTATTAAAAAAAAATAATGCCAACATTTTTTTCAAAAACGGTGTCACGTGACAACTGAAGGGACGATGCCCCGGGTGACATAACCAGGTGGCTTTGCCTCTTGCCTATATAGGAAGTGTCAATGCAAAGAGCACATACGTCGGGAGGCTTCTCAGGAGGTGAGAGTATTTTTCATTTTTTCCTATTTTTTGGGTCAGCAAGCGGCATGATTGACAATGGATTTACATTGAGGGACACTATTTTTTATTAACGGATTTGTCAAAACCTGCCTCATGTGGTTATTACTTTTGTACACTTTTTGGTGAATGGGTACGGGTACTATGTACCCGATACCCATTCACATAGGGAGGGCTGGGTTCTGGGGGCCACCATGTTAAAGTGGGCTTCCAGATTCCAATAAGCCCCCTGTCTGCAGACCCCCACAACCACAGCCCAGGGTTGTCAGAAAGAAGCCCTTGTCCCCATCAACATGGGGACAAGGTGCTTTGGGGTGGGGGTCAAAGCCCCCCTTGCCATAAAGAACCCACCCCCCCATGTTGAGGGCACGTGGCCTGCTATGGTTCAGGAGGGGGCACTCTCTTGCCCCCCCCCCCTTTCCTGACCTGCCAGGCTGCATGCCCGGATAAAGGTTTGGTATGAATTTTGAGGGGGACCCCACACCGTTTTGTTTTTTACATTTTAGCGTGGTGTTCCCCTCCAAATCCATACCAGACCCCTTTTGTACTGGCACTTTTTTTTTTTTTAATCAGCTGTCAGTGGGAAAACCCATTGGCAGCTGATGACTCATCGGTTATTAGGGATGCCACAACGACTTCCCAGCCCGGCTCCCTAGCAACCAGCTTACACTGTGCCCTGATTGGGCAAAGCTTTGCCCAATCAGGAAACAGAATGCACTGTGCAGCAGGCAGTGTATTGCAGGATGTTCGTCGGGGCGAACACCCCGTAAACATCCAACAAATTTGGAAGTTTGGCGAATGGATGAACAGGCAAATGTTAAGTCCGAACTCATGCTTGGGCTGAACCCTTTGCCCATTCCTAGTCTCCAATGACACAAGTATACAAACTTCAACAAGAAGCTGGTTCTCCTCGACTTGGCAGCTTGGAGCTTTTGGCCGGTGGCGAACCAGTTATGAAGTGACAAGGAAGCATCTTCTTGAGTGATAATGCAACAACAATGGGGGATGAAGCGCTGTACTTGAGCAGAATTAAAATGCCAGTTCTTCAAAGGTGAAACAATGACAGTTTCAGTTTATTGAACATCCCACGCAAAGTACGAAACAACTGTGCATACAAAACACTGGGCCAGCAAAGAAAGTACCTGGGGGAGGTCACTGCATGTGTGACAGGAAATTCCAAGGACTCCTGAGGGGACCAGTCGGCTGAATGGGAAAGGGGAGATGCTGAAGCCGCATGTGTGCAGGGAGAGGTCTCACATCTTACATAACGGTGGAGGATCCTGTGCTGGAAAAAGGTCCTGTTGATGCCAGGTGCGGCCGCCCGGGGCATTTGCTATCTAATCAGAACTGGGACAAATCCTTCTTGCCTACCTTCAAGACGAGTCTGTTCAAACAAATGCAGTAACAACATTTTAAGCTTCTCACTAGGTGGGGTGGTATAAAGGCCCGGCAGCCTAACATAAAATTTCCCATACCATTCCTGATATCTGCTGATGATGTGAAGAAGCAAAGTTTACCCTTCTACATTTGTGGTGGTCTTGCTCCCACATAAGGCCTTTTTGGACCTCTGTGTTTAAGCTATGCTGCCAGATAACAGGCCGCCTATGGCCCCTTCATCAGAGAGTAGGTCGAGGAACTCAATAGGTGAATGGAGGAATTACCAACTAGCTTGTATGACCGGTACCTGGATCAACTTCTTGTCATCCTCTAAACTTCAGCCTGTTCTGTGACTCCTTTTTGCTTGGAGTGAATGTGGTGGGTCCTTGGCCATAAGCCTTCTTCTCTTCTTCTTTTTTTGCCTTCTTCTTCTCCCACTCTCTACCTCTAGATCTGATGTGCTCTGTGTTGGCCTCTTGTATTTTAGACCGTCTCTCATGTCTAGTCACTACTATAAGCTACCGCGTTTCCCTGAAAATAAGACCGGGTCTTATATTGATTTTGGCTACAAGAAACACACTAGGGCTTATTTTCAGGGGATGTCTTATTTATTTACTGTATGTACAAGGATGATCTTTAAGTGGTTGTAATCCTTTAAAGCATGATAGACATCATAGTCCTTGTGCTGTGTCATTTAGTCTTCTCCATGTTTTAAAAAAAAATGGACTAAAATAATAAAATATTTTTAAAAAAGTTTGTGCCCCCCCCCCCCGTCAGCTCTGGAGTCAGCATTATGACATTCTGTAATCACAAAAATAAACCTTGGTTAAAGTCATTGTACAATTATGTAATCTTTTTTGGAAAAAGATTATATAATGTCCAGTGAGTCTCCATTTGTAACTTTATTGTGAAAAACACATTATTTACAGAGCCGCTGGGCACTCACGTGACCCGCCATGGCTCTTTTTCCCTGCTCCGAATATTGCAGAGGGAGGGGTCTAGATCCCAGCTTACATTAGCCCCATCAACAGGAGAGAAGATCTCCTGCTGGTCACGTGAGCGCCCAGTGGCTTCCAGTATAATGCAGCCATTCCCACAAATCACGCTAGGTCTTATTTACGGGGTAGGGCTTCGTTTTGGGGAAACAGGGTATGTGGCATGCAGTCCTTAACCACTTAAGCCCCGGAGGATTTGGCTGCTCAAAGACGAGGACCTATTTTGCGATTCGGTACTGTGTGACTTTAACGGACAATTGCGCGGTCGTGCAAGGCTGTACCCAAATGAAATTGACGTCCTTTTTTCCCCATAAACAGGGCTTTCTTTTGGTGGTATTTGATCAGCTGTGCGATTTTTATTTTTTGCACTATAAAAAAAAGTGCGTCAATTTTGAAAAAATCACAATATTTTTCACATTTTTTATATGAAATTCTAGGCCAATTTGTTTTCTGCTACATATTTTTGGTAAAAAAATCGCAATAAGTGTATTTTGAGCGGGGGCGGGAGCTAGCCTCTGGAGGAGCGTCGCTCTCCCAGGAGGGGCTGACTGCCGCAGTAAATGTACTTGCGGCTGTCAGCAAGCGGTTAAGGTGTGTGCAGTCCATCATTCACTTTGATAACATCTCCGGTCATGAGCAATGTAATTTAACACATGAGGGGGTCAAACCTTCTTTTTTCAAATGACTACTCACATTCACTTTATTTGCTCAGTGCCTTTGTCTCTTTATAATTTCGTTTTTTTAGGATGGGCCATCTTGTTATGAAAAATGCAATATTCTTTTTTATTCAAGAAAAAAAAGTAGCTGATATGTACCTTTTAAGGAGGAAGATGAGAAACAGTTCAGAAGCAGCACATTAGAAAAGTGGCTGCTCTGTGTCTCTGAAGAAGGAGAAGAGGTAGAAAGTGCAATAGCAGCCGCCCCAAAAATGGATGCTATGCACCCTTGAGGAGGAGGAGTAAAAGAGTGCATTAGCAGGACCAAAAAAAGCTGCTATGCACCTTTGAGAAGGTAGAGTAAAAGGAAAAGAGTGCATTATCAGCACATTAACAGAAAGTTAGTTAAAGTAGAAAATTAGCACTGGACCTGTAAGGTTATCCTATTAGTATTGCTTTCTTAAAATATTAATGTTTATGTAAAAAATTGTATTCCCAGGCTGGCATCTTCTACAACCCAGAGGATCTCTAGGGTCTTATTGGTGTGTATCGTGTACATAGTACCCCTACCCATTCACCAAATAGTGTCAAAAAGAAATAAAAACACACACAAGGTTTTAACAATTCCTTTATTAAAAATAAAAACAATGTCCTTCAATGTTGATCTATCGTCAATCACAACGCTGCCGACAGCATCGGACCCGAAAAAATAAAAAAAAAGTTCCACCCGCGACAAAGGCTAACCACCATCTGCCTGCTCCGCCATCTGACAGTTCCTAAATAGGTAAGGGACGAGTCAGCTGGCGACGTCACCTGGTGGCACCGCTCCATGTGACGTCACCGACCCAGCATGCTCGATCAGTGATGTCACACGGGCATACTTGTATAACTCGAAACCCATACTTGAGTAAAAGTACAAGTGCTCAACATTTTTTGTACATAAGTATTTCAAGTCGTTTTTTTTTTTTTTTTGCTACTCAAATACTGAAAGTAAAAGTACAAGTACTGTGTTATGTAGTTATTAAAGAAATAAGTCAAAAGTTTGAACATCATATTGTTTTTTTATTATTTCAAATGATTAACCTAAAGGACAATCACAATTCCTTTGGCTGTAACTTTTTGTAAACAAAAACAGATAAAGTATGTCCCTCCCTTCCACCTTTAAAGCATCCCTCCTTCTCTTCCCTGCATGTTTTTTTTCTCCACAGCTTATAGGTGCGCAAAATCATATATAAACCAATGTGATATACAAAAATATATTCCAATAATGAAATAAAGGAAGAGTGTATGAAATCAAAGTCAATAAAAAGTCCAAAATATTGTGAATCTTCAAATATATATATATATATATGTGACAAAACAAGATGAATATATTTTCAACGGTGCAGGAATCAAACAGGACCTATTCCAAATAATAGGTGCAGATTTCCCCCTTACCCGGCGGATGAAGGTAAGTGAAAAAATAATATCCAAATAGACTCTTCCAGTGAAACAAAACTGCAAAACCTGTGCTCTCAACTTCCAGTGAAAAAAGCAAAATCAGCCTCTTACCAGAAAAAAGGTCTATGTACACTCGTGACTCTCCTTGGTTGGGGGAGGTTCTCTTTCCCCTTAACAGCAGATATGTAGACCATTTTATTTATACATACAGTAGCATTTATTTTCGTATGCGCTGATAATACACATGTTTTGAACTTCATGAAACCTGCCATCTACTGTTCTGGCAGTGGTAATTTTAATAATTGTAACGAGTAACTATGCAGCACAAAAAAAAAATATCGGAGTAGAAGTATTGAAATCATTGAAAAAATGTAGTGAAGTAAAAGTGGAAGTAGGAGAAAAAAATTCTACTCCAGGATAGTACACGCCTTTCGGTACTTAAGTACAGTAGTGAAGTAGTTCTACTTAGTTACTATACATCTCTGCACACGGGGGTGATGAGTCTGACCCTTACCTATTAAAGAAGTGTCAGATGGTGGAGCATGCAACCTTTGGTTGATAACATGTCCCATTTAAGTACTGTACTTTCAGAGCTCTGCCGTGCAGTTGTGTGTTTCCTTGTGCATGTGGTACCCAAATAGCCAGTACCTTTACCACAGTTCATAAGTTGTAGGCAGAGGCTGCAGAAGATAAATTCCAAAAGGCCCACACTTTAGAGCTCTTTCTATTTGCGACTCTTTCATGTACTTTCAAACTAGACAGTTTCTACCATGCATATACCTGAAGTCTATATTTTCAATGTTCTGGGAATAATTGGGGAAATAGGGATTGGAGAGGGTTTGGGGAATGTGAGGTTGTTGTTTTGAAGTTTTCTTGACATTTTGATAAACTTTTTAAAACAATGCTTTTTAAATGGGCAGTGCTGCCATGTAATTAGTGGACATATAAGTAAATTTGTGAGAAAAAAAATCATACAGTATTCACAAGACAGACACTGTATGGATGTTAACATACTGAGCTGTGCACGCTTCCCTTTGAACTGAGCTGTCTATTTACAATTACAAATACAGAACTTAGAACTCAGAAAAATACACAAGCATGAAACAAATATCTACTACAAGGTTCATTAAACTATATGTGTGGAATTTTAAGGCCTGTTCACATAAGGTGCAGTAGGACTGTGTTTGGCAGCTAGTTTAGCAAAGACCCAATAAAAAAAAGGCAAATGCCTTGTGTCCTACTGGGCCAGTTCACACCACTGCAAACACCACTGAAAAATGTTCAGTACACAGTACTTTTTTCAGTGTGATAAAGTGCAACACAATCCACCACCGAACATTACATCGTGGCCAATAGAACAAAATTAAGTATCACACTGGGGTTAGTTTACTCAAACTGGAGAGTTCAAAATCTGGTGCAGCTGCACATGGTAGCCAAGCAGCTTCTAACTTTAGCTTGTTCAATTACGCATTGACAAGAAAACCTGGAAGCTGATTGGATTCTAAGCACAGCTGCACCAGATTTTGCACTTTCCAGTTTTAGTAAATCAACCCACTGTGACATTTAAATAAACTTTATTAAAAAGAAAGTAAACATTGAGATGGACTGTGATTGGTGCATCGGCACAGCTGTCTCCCTACAGAACACAGGTGCTTCTTGACCCTACAAAACCCTGGGATAAAGTATTGGCTCCACAGTCTAATAAAACCCATTGAGATAACTAAACCCAAAAACAGATTGTTATTTACTTCAGCTTACCAGTCCTTAATAGTGGTGGCTGCATTTGTTTTTTTGTTGTTTTTTTTTATTCCCAGCTAAGAACATTTTATGCAAGTACAGAAAATACCTGTTAATCTTGCCAGAAATGAAGTGTCCTTGTCACTTCCTGGGAACCTAACAGAAAGCACAAACAGCTTATCTTTATTCTGTGTACTGCAAATCCCATCATTTATCATGTAATAGAGATAAACTGAGGCAGATAAGTCTGAAATCTAAACTGTGTGACAACCATGGCTCTCACCTTAGATATAGTTGTTCAGAGAATAACCAGATGAAAAAAAAGGTAAAAAAAATAAAAAAATAAAGAAAAACAAAAGCAAAAAACAAATGCCACCAAAACTGTTAAGTTGCAATATATTATTTTTGGGGGGATAGAGGGCTTATATACACTTTAAAATCCAGTGTATGCCGACACTATTTTTAAAATCTTTCCTTGATGAATCAAATCTTTGCTATTTGTTAGTGAATTTGCAAAGCTTTAGTCTCTACCGAGGGGAAAGGAGTGAAAATTCTAATTATAGGGACAAAGCATAAGAGTTTCAGGATTACTGACCTGTTTGCAATATAAGTCCTTCAGACCTGTTAAAATGGTTCTAACAACATCAACATCCTTCTCTTAATATAAAAAAACAAAAGCATTGTTTTAAGTGTCAGTCCTCCTAAAGTAATTATTTAGTTGTGTTCAGAGAATGGTAGAGTGATTAGCCTCCTGGATTCTTATTTCCCTTCTGACATCCATTGGCAAGCTCTCACTGCTGTAGCTTATAACACTGTTAACAGCCAATTTGGAGCACTGGATATTTCCACTTCTTTTTTTTTTCTTCTCCATAATATTACACAAATAAAATACCTAACAAGGAGAATTTGTATGAATTAAGGTTTCCCAGAGCACTGTGGGTTTTCAGAACTAGCTGTCTTCTCTGAGGAGTCTTCTTGATGTAAATCATGCATTAAGCCATGTGAAGAGAGGGAGGTTTGGATCTGGGGATTCTGGAATTCTGCTTCTATGATTTTTGGCTCCTGCCAAATAGGGGGGCAAAAGTTTAGGCATTTGTTGAAACACCCAAAACTTATAAAGTTTGGACCAAACCATCAGCTTATCCCTAAGTGCCATATCATTGATCTAACTGGATTAAATCAGCCCAAATTGTTGGTGCCACTGAAATAAAAACAAGACCAATATTGTTGGAGTCACTGGGATAAAATGGGCAATATATCATTGGTGTCACTGGGCTAAAATAAGCCCCTTATAGTTAGTGTTACTGGGATAAAAAAAAAAAAGCCCTATATGAACCTCATAACACACTTGCAAGCCACTGCTCTTTTATTTTGCTTCTGTCATGCCAGCACAAAGCTTTTACTGTTGGGCAATCCACCTGATAGTGATAGCATAGTTGCACTTTTAAAACAGATAGTGGTCAGTAGGTATGCTTAAGAATAATTATCAAATTGTATTATATAATTTGACTTATAACAGATTGCAAATAATAATTAATGTGTCAAAAAACTTTAAGAGAATGCTAATAATGGTTCCCACCTTGGCACAATTGTCCCTCCTAGGTCTCTAAAGTGGTTACGTAGCAGAATGGCTGATGTCTTTCAATTCCGCAAATTATTCCAAGATTAGCCTACTCCACTGAGTTTACAGTTGTAAGAGTACCTGAAAACATTTTCACTCTTCCTCCTTCAAGCATAACAACCAGTATGTTCTTTGCCTTCTGTTTTTCTGTGTTCTCGTCTTTACACATTTCATAGATACAGTGTGAGGTGAAATTAAAACAGCGCTAGCATTTCATATGAATATGTAAACAATATTGCTGATAAATATATAAATATATAAAAACACACATATATTGCAAAAAAATATATTATTAAATACACGTGTTCAATAAAGTGCAAGGTGATAAATATAGGTGAAAACCAGCGATATGATGCAAGAAATTTGATATAACAGTCCTTAAAAATTATTGTGTCCAAATAAAGTGCTCAGGTGCAGAAACCGATCGATCAAAACGGTGCTCAAGTGAGTGGCCAGACCCTCTAGGTTCCCTACTCACCGCAGATAAGAGTCTTAAGCGCTTGATTGGATCATGGTTGGCTTTGGCAACCCAGCTTTTGATGAGAATTATTCCAGGATATGAGATGCCTTGTAGGGGATCGCTCCAATACGTCTCAGTTGTTTCCCAGATAAAAGAAAAAAGGGGACCTATAGTGTAATATGTTTTTCACTTATTTATTCCCCCAACGCATATAAACATACTTACAATGTTAAAGGTAAAAGAATCGCATTGAATATAGATCAGACAGACATGAGGAACGCCACTGTCGGCGTGCGTTCCACCGGGATCCAGGAAGCAAAACCGGAAGTGACGATGCGTACCAACGCGCCGGAAGTTACGTCATCGCATTTCACCCGCCTAGTGGGTGTTTTCAAAGACCTTTGTCTTTGGTCTTTGAAAACGCCCACTAGGCTGTTGAAACGCATTGACGTAAATTCCGGCACGTTGGTACGCATCGTCACTTCCGGTTTTGCTTCCTGGATCCCGGTGGAACGCACGCCGACAGCGGCGTTCCTCATGTCTGTCTGATCTATATTCAATGCGATTCTTTTACCTTTAACATTGTAAGTATGTTTATATGCGTTGGGGGAATAAATAAGTGAAAAACATATTACACTATTGGTCCCCTTTTTTCTTTTATCTGGGAAACAACTGAGACGTATTGGAGCGATCCCATACAAGGCATCTCATATCCTGGAATAATTCTCATCAAAAGCTGGGTTGCCAAAGCCATCCATGATCCAATCAAGCGCTTAAGACTCTTATCTGTGGTGAGTAGGGAACCTAGAGGGTCTGGCCACTCACTTGAGCACCGTTTTGATCGATCGGTTTCTGCACCTGAGCACTTTATTTGGACACAATAATTTTTAAGGACTGTTTTATCAAATTTCTTGCATCATATCGCTGGTTTTCACCTATATTAATTACCTTGCACTTTATTGAACACATGCATTTAATAATATATTTTTTTGCAATATATGTGTGTTTTTATATATTTATATATTTATCAGCAATATTGTTTACATATTCATATGAAATGCTAGCGCTGTTTTAATTTCACCTCACATTTTTCTCTAAGATTAACTTAGATGCACAGCAGCTGTATTAATTTCACATATTTTTTTGCACTTAGATTGAGTCATTTTAGCACTAGCAGCGCAGGTTTTAATTTTATTTATTTCTCATAGATACAGTATCTGGCAATCTCAATGCACCATGATTTCTTTATTTACACGCCATTAACTGGTTGTTGACAATCTCTCATTTGTCCTGAGAGACCTGTTCGAGAGTTGACCTTAGATCAGACCTTAAATTAGGCTTAATCAGAGTCTCTCATCAGCCAGGAGTAAGGCAGCAAGCACAGTCAGGAGTCATACATGGATCAGCAGGCAGAAGTGGAGTTACTGGAACAGGCCACAGGGCACCAGAATCCTCCACACCTTGTGTGCGCCTTGGCGCATGAACCTTTTCAGCTGTTTGTGCCCGTGTGTGCATGCATATTAGCATTGGCTAATTCTTGTGTGCTAATCTGCAGTGCTGTTGGGCTTTCCCTTTCTCTCTCTTGTCATAATATTTCTTGTAGTCCTCCTGCCATTTTTGCATGGTTTCCTGAAGAACCTGCAAATTTTATTGGATAAAGGTTAATCTGTTCTATACGGCCGGTACTTCTGCTTCCGGAATAGTATTTGGCAGGTGAATTGCACTACTCTGTCTGAGGCAATGCTGTTCGGCAGGCCATGTAATCTTACAATCTCTTTGATAAAGGCGTGTGTTGTATCCATGCCAGAGGGAGTACCCACTAGAGGCAGAAAGTGGGCCATCTTTGACAGGCGACCCCCTCAGAATAGTGGAGAAACCTTCGGAGGGGGGTAAATCCACTATAAAGTCCATGGATAGCATCTTCCAAGGGCAGTTTGAGACAGGCAATGGTTTTAAAGAGGAAGTAAAGTCTTGAAAAAAATATATTTTTGTTTACCTGCAAAGCAGTGCATACTAGCACATTATGTGACACTTACCTGCAAACCAAGCCCACGTTGTCTGCGCTGGAGGCTGTATCCATCTTCACCCATATTCCTTCAGGGTTTGCAGACTCCGGCTGTGCTACTGGCCGGAGCTGAGTGATGTCACTCCCACATATGCGCATGGGAGCCGCTGGTCACGGCACAGGGCTCTGAAGAAAGAGCACAGGCAGCCGTTCCTTCAGAGCACATGCACAGATGACGTCATTGGCTGCATGCAATGTAAATATCTCCTAAACGGTGCAAGTTTAGAATATATTTTCAGTAATTATAGGTAGGCTTTATCATAGGCTTACCTATAGGTACAAACAGTACCCGGGGGTTTTCAACCACTTTAACAGACCCCAAGCTTGCGTTTGACTTCCTTTATTTCGAGCACAGGTTGTACAGGAACCAACAAAGTCCTTTCAAACCTGCCTCAGATTAGGCCACCAGTAGGATCGCTGAATCAGCTCAGATGTCTTATGGACCCCAAAATGGCCGGCAAGCTGGTGGTCATGAAAGGTCTTGAGGACCTGGAGTCTGGCTCCCTCGGGTACAAAAATCTTGCAAGGGGAGTCCTTCCTGTTTTCTGAGTGCATTCTGAGCTTTGAGCAGAGGCCTGTTCGAGAGTTGACCTTAGATCAGGCTGAATCAGAGGAAAATTCTGATTAGACAAGATGGTTCTGGAAGCAACAGTTTCAGGAGTCTCTGGCAACATGCCTGAGAGAACATCTGCCTTCCCATTCTTAGTCCCTGGGTGATGAATGAGATCAAAGTTTGGTGGATCTTAGATACTCTAGGTTTTTATGATCTGTGAATATCCTGATGGGGTGAGCTGCGCCTTCTAATAGATATCTCTATTCTTCTAGCGCAGCTTTTATTGCCTGCAGTTCCTGATCCCACACATCATAATTTCTTTCCTTCTGGTTCAAACTTTGGGAGAAAAAAGCTACTGGATGCAGTAATGCTTTAGGACCTTGACATTGGGACAGGACAGCCCCTGTGGCGACTTTCGATACATTGACCTCCAAGACATAGGGTAGAACTGGATCTGCATGCTGCAGAATGGGAGCTGAGGTGAACAAGGCCTTTAACTTATAAAAAGCTGCTCGGGCTTCCTGGGACCACAGGAAAGAGGTGTGTTGGCGAGTCTGCTGAGTAATGGGGCATTAATGCTAGAAAAGTATTTTATGAATCTTCGATAGAAGTTAGCAAACCCAAAGAACCTTTGGATGCCGTTCTTGTCAGTGGGGGCTGGCAACTCCACAATAGCGAATACCTTCTGAGGGTCCATGGCTACCCTATCCATGTAAATGAATAGGACCAGTAATGGTATGGACATCTTTTCAAATTCCCAATTCTGTGTTTTTGCATAGAGCTCGTGTTCCCTTATCATGGATAGCATCTTTTTGATGTGGGTTCTGTGCAGCTCCAAGGTGGCAGCGAAGATAAGGATATCACCCAAGTACACGATCAGGAAGTTATCCAGGAACAGTCTTAAGATATTGTTCACAAAATGCTGGAAGGTAGTCAGGGCATTACACAGTTCAAAAGGCATAACAAGATATTCAAAATGGCCAAAGAGAGTTCGAAAGGCCGTCTTCCATTCATCTCCCTCTCCAATGCGCACAAGATTGTAGGAGCCCCTTTAGTCCAGCTTAGTAAAGATTCAAGAAGCACAAAATCACTGGAAAAGCTCAGGAATGAGAGGGAGAGGATAACTGTTTTTGATAGTGATCTTGTTGAGTTCTCTGTAGTCCACACAGGGCCTGAGGGTATTGTTTTTTTTTCCTCCACAAAGAAGATCCCAGCGCCAGCTTAGGAAGATGAAGGATGAATGAAACCCTTTTCTAGGTTCTCATCAATCTATTGAGGTAACATCTCAAGCTCAGTTTCTGAAAGCGGGAATATTCATCCAAAAGGAATCTCTGCACCGGCCAAAAAATCTATTGGATAGGCATGAGGACGATGGGGTGGTAATGTGTCAACTTTCTTCTTATTGAAAACATCTAGGAAGTCAAGGTAGACTGTAGGGACATCTTGGCTGGCATTGGAAACTGGCTGGACAGCAAGGCAACTGGAAGGTGATACAGATTTAGGCACTATGCAATGCTAAAGTCAATAGTTTGACTTGAAGGAGATCTCCCCTTTGTTCCAGTCTATCTGTGGGTTGTGTGCCCACAGCCAGAGGGTTCCCAGAATCACAGGAAAGCAAAGAACATCAAAACAAAGGAATTCTTGATGGCCTAAATCAGTTATGGTAAGTATAGGTAAAGTCTCTTGGACCGAGGCATGGTACCATCAGTCAAATTAATTTCAAGTTTACACTTTTTGGCTTGAAAGGGAATCTAAAAGTCTCTTGCAAGAATATTGTCCATAAAACAGCTGCATGCCCCAGGAATCAACTATTGCTGGGACCTCCCCTTTCACCACGTGTAAGGCGTCATGGAGAACAAGGTGAGTTGGGGAAGGTCCCAGGACTTGGAGGCATGTAGGGCTGTGGAGAGAAGACTTACTAGGCCTCACTGGACAGTTGCGGAGGGAATGTCCGGCTCCTCCACAGTAGAGACAAAGGTTGGTTTGCCGGCGACAAAGTCTCTCATCGGAGGTCAGGGCAGAGTGAACCATGCCAATTTGCATAGGCTCTCCTCCAGAAGCTTGGAGTGGTAGTTGCAGGCATAGATGCAGGAGCAGATGGAACCTTAGGCAGCATCCATGAAGGCCGGAAGGATTGTGCACGTTCTGTCCGTTTCTTCCACATGCATTTATCAAGCTGGATGGCCAGCTGAATGAGCCCTTCTAATGTGGCTGGGGCCTCCACTCATGCTAGCTCATCCTTGAGAGCTTCAGACAGGCCAAGCTGGTATTGATATCTGAGAGCAGCCTCATTCCACCCTGTATCTGCAGCCCATTTACGAATGTCCACTGTATAATATTCTACAGGGTGCTGTCCTTGTTGCAAGGTATGGAGAACAGCTTCAGCAGTGGCCATGCGTTGCAGGTCGTAAAAAATTGGGCCATGGCTTCAAAGAACAAATCCTCAAGTTTATAGCTGGATTCTTTTGCTCCAGCAATTGATGAGTGCAAGACTGGGGTTCATCAGACAGCAGAGAGATGACGAACCCCACTTTAACAGTCTCTAAAGAAAATGTTCTTGGCAGAAAGGCAAGGTATAGTAAGCAGGCATTCTTGAACGCTCAGAACTTCTTTCAGTCACCGGCGTTCCGGAGTGGGTACTCTTGGTTTAGAGGGTGGAACCACCACAGTAGGAGTGAAAGCTGAACATTCTTGGACAGGTGAAGCAGATGTAGGGACTGCAGCAGGCAGATTAGGAGTTGCTGAGAGGACAGTTTCTGTAGGCAACTCTCCAACTGGAAATACCAATCCTGTAGGCTCGTCACTGATTGGGTAAGGGCCGCAACCTAAAATAACAGTAGTGCAGTGCTTAAAGTGACATAGGCATAAAGCCATGAAAAAAACCTTAATATAAGGGATGAATTCCCAATAACCCCGAGAGTTAGTGAGTTAAACCATATCTATTGAATCCATTAGATAATATAAAAAACATAAGTAAAAAATTGAAATAAATAGGATCCTAAAGGGATCTAACGTTTAGTGTAATCCAAACAAGTTTTTCAAATCAAAGTTCACAAGAAATACAAAAAATATAAAAAAAACTCTTAAAGAAATATAGTCCATCATAGTAAATAAATCCCAAAGGTTTAGTGAAGATCACCCGTGAAGAGGCAAATTATGATAAAACTTCACCATCACTGTGTACTACTTCACCATAGTGTAAAGCCAGCATGCTTACCAAAGGGTATGGACTATTAGGGTACACTATTATGTATTGAGTCAACCAGGCAGTTATGGGAAGTCACCCAAAACGTTTACATTTCCCAGATGTTTGATAAGGAAGTCCACTGACTCAGAGTTGGATGAAAGGATCCACTTTCAAACAGCAGGCTTTTAGCAACTGGCACAGCGCATCAGGCTGGCAAGCAGTTCTGGTCCAAAGAGATCTTCAAGTTGTCAATTCCAGGTGTACTGAGACAGGCCAAATGTCTCTTTCATCCTCAGCATACCTGAAGAGGCTCTGCGACATGCTGGCACAAAGCCTTAAGTGAGGAAGCACCTCTGTCTGCACCTGACATATTGGCTGGATGATAGTTTCACGTGCCTGATCAGAGGCCAAAGTGCTAAGAGGGCTTCCCTTGTGGTTAAGTGCATAACTCCCCTGAAGGTGGTAACAGGGAGTGCTATCATCAGAGAAGCAGGGGTTGCCAGCTGCCACAGGCTGAGGTGAGGAGGAGATGTCTGCTGGATGGCGGCTGACGAGCAGGAGTCCCTCAGGAGTACAAGGTGAGACTTGGCAGAAGGGAGAGCCAGGAGCAGAGTCAGGAGCCAGGCCAGAAGTCATGCACAAAGAATCAGCCAGAAGTAAGGCAGCAAGCAGGGTCAGGAATCAGCTGGGGTCATACATGGATCAGCAAACAGAAGCAGAGTCACTGGAACAAGTCAAGGGGCAAAGCCAGGAATGGATATAAGATATGTCAAACGCAAGCAGGGTCAGTAACAGGAAATCCAATAATATCAGGAACAAGAACTCAGGAACACATGGGGGAGCTGAAGATCATCCAACAACTAGTGGCTGATGCTGCTGGCTTTAAATAGGCCACTGGGTGCCAGAATCTGTCATGCATGAACATTCTCAGCCGTTTGTGCCCATGTGTGCATGTGTATTAGCATTGGCAAATTCTTGTGTGCCGATGCTGTTGGGCATTAGCAGATATGCAAGTTCTTTTGTGAACCATTCTCTGACATGGGCCGAACACCCCCCCCCCGGTTTAGTTCTCCCCATTTTCAAGGCTTATATGTAAGTTATTGGACATAAAAAGGGTATGGGGGCCCAGGTATTGCTGTGTGGTATAGGTATCAATGTAAAAAACATTTTTAAAAAAGATAGTTTTTGAAGGAGCAGTGATTTTAATGATGCAGCGTGCAGAGCATTGTGGGGTGCTCAGTGGGCGAACATCCTACCATGCACCCCACAAATTCCGGTGTTCATCAAACAGGCAAACAGGAGATGTTTGGGTCGAACTTTTGCTCGGCTCGAACTGTTTGCACAACTCTAGTGGGTGACTATGGGAAAGAAACCCTGTGATGGAGGGATGAGAGCAGATGGATTTAGCTAGAGGTTCAATCATAAGGTTAAAATGGTTGGGCATAAGGAGCAATTTGAAATGGAGAAGGGTTTGGAAAAAAGCCTGGAGCGGTAGACCAGTGCAGATGGTAAAGAATACATAGTAATAATACTGACAGGATTGTACCTGAAAATCCAAATTTCAGGAAAACGTGTCTCATATATGACCAATATACTAATTTAAAGGCCTTCTCTGCATCTATGGATAAGAGAAAAGAAGATGTCAGTCTTCTCTCAGCGTGGTATTATCATGCAGGATTTATATAGCGCCAACAGTTTACACAGTGCTTTACAACATAGGGGCAGACAGGACAATTGCAATTACTGTAAATACAGCAGGAATCAGAGGGCTCTACTAGTTAGAGTTTACAATGAATGAGGGAGGGTTATGAAATACAAAAGGTAATAAATGTGGGTAATGGACTGATTGGGAATATAAATGTACTGTTGTTTGGTGGGGGATTCTCTGAAGAACTCTCTGAAGAGAGTTTTCATGGATAATCTAAAAGACAGAGTAAGAGATAGTAGGACAGATTAGGGTAAGGAGTTCCAGAGGATAGGAGAGGCTCTAGACAGTGGCGGCTGGTGCTCAAAATTTTTTTTTTTTTGGGGGGGGGGGGGGCGCAAACAGAAAAATGTAATAGGCATTGCTTTGTGACAAAAAACGCTGTAAAAAATTTCGTGACTTTGAGGTCGCAAAAGTGTGAAAGGGGCCTTCAGTAATTAAGGTATCGTGTGCCCCCTTTCAATGCAGAGAGACCAGCGTGCCCCCTTTCAATACAGAGAGACCAGCGTGCTCCCTTTCAATGCAGAGAGACCAGCGTGCCCCCTTTCAATGCACAGTGACCAGCGTGCCCTCTATTAATGCACAGTGACCAGCGTGCCCCCTTTCAATGCACAGTGACCAGCGTGCCCCCTTTCAATGCAGTGACCAGTGTACATGCCCCCTTCAATGCAGTGACCAGCGTACATGTCCCCTACAATGCAGAGATCAGCATACATGCCCCCAATGCAGAGACCAGCATACATACATGCCCCCTTCAATGCAGTGACCAGCATACCATTCCCCCAATGCAGAGATCAGCGTACATGCCCCCAATGCAGTGACCAGCATACATGCCCCCAATGCAGTGACCAGCATACGTGCCCCCAATGCAGTGACCAGCATACATGCCCCCAATGTAGTGACCAGCATACATGCCCCCAATGTAGTGACCAGCATGCATGCCCCCAATGTAGTGACCAGCATGCATGCCCCCAATGTAGTGACCAGCATGCATGCCCCCAATGTAGTGACCAGCACACATGCCCCCAATGCAGTGACCAGCACACATGCCCCCAATGTAGTGACCAGCACACATGCCCCCAATGTAGTGACCAGCATACATGCCCCCAATGCAGAGATCAGCGTGCGTGCCCCCAATGTAGTGACCAGCATGCATTCCCCCAATGTAGAGACCAGCGTGCGTGCCCCCTTACTTACCTGGAGCAGCAGCGGCAGCGATCGGCTTCTCCTCAGTCCCCGAACGGCTTCTTCTCCTCGGTCCCGGCAGCGTGTCTCCTCCAGTCCTTCCACTCCCGCCTCCTCCTCGGCCAATCATGATTTCCTGTGGCCAATCAGGAAGCGCATACCGGGCGCGCTTCCTGATTGGCCAGGAGGAGGATCGGTGTGACAATAGCGAATTTTCATTCGCTATTGTCACACAATGGATGGGCTCGGGATGCACTGCTCTGCGCCCCGGGTCCACCCTTTGCATCGCCCTATTAGAGCCTCTGGCTCTAATCAGGTGATGAAAAAAAAAATCCCCATTGAACTCCATGCGTCCGGTGCCCCGTCATGTAGATTAGGGGGCCGGACGCATGGATGGGGGGCAGCGCCACTGCGCCCCTAATGAACCGGCCGCCACTGGCTCTAGAGAAGTCCTGGAGGTGAGCATGGGGGGAGATGACAAGGGAGCTAGAGAGCCGGGGAGAGACATAGAGAATGATTTGGTTGGTATTTTTTTTCAATTAAATTTTTATTGAAATTTTAAAAATTACAATCAAACCAGTGCAATACACAACTTAGAGACTATGAGTTCATTCTCCAACATGGAGAATGATAGGATGCTTTAACTGAAACATTAAAATACAACGGTATATTGTCAATTTCAGTATAATAATAACAAACATTATTCCTCCTAGGGTGTGTTCCTTATTGCATTAAGCAGTTTTATTATTAAATGTATGTGGTACTTTCAAATGGTGTAACAAACAAGAATATTCAAATAATAAAGAAACAGAAGGAAGAAGAGTGCACAGAGAATACTTAGGCTGCGGCTAATGAAGGGATATATTGGGTTTTAAGATCTAGTCCTGTATTGTTGCCATCCTGACCATCTATCATGGAATTGGTTTTGGGTACCTCTATTGAATGCCATAGTTTGTTCAAAGCTACATATAACATTTATTTAATTTTTAGCTTCTGAGATACTCTGGGAAGTTGGGGATTTCCAATGTTTTGCAATCAGGGTATGGGCTACTGATAGAATGGCTAGGGAGACATATCTCAATAGGGGGGTGGAGTTTTTCCATACCTATGCTGAGTAGGGCTTGTTCAGTATTTCCTTTAAAGGGTATACCAGTGATTGTGAAGATGAGTCTGGAGACAGACCTGTCCTACTTGTCCAAAACCCTTCCAACAAGTGTTGGCACTGTCTTTGGAGAATTTGGAACTGTTGTAAGGAATTAAACACCATCCTAAATTAATTTTTTGGGCAGTTTTCCAGTGGTTTCAAGCTATTGTTCATCAGAAAAAGAGGTGTTGAGATCACACTTGCAAAGAGGGGAAGATTTAGTGAAAGTCAGTTTGGACTGCGAGGAGTTATAGAAGAGAGATATTCTCTTTTTTTGGTGGGCTGGCGGTCCAAAATTACCAGAGGGGTTCAAGGAGCGTTAGGTTGGAAATGGCATGTCTACTGGCATATGTGGACAGTTTAGCATATAAAAGGAAGTCCTTTTGTGAAATGTCCTTTTTAGTGGTTAATGCAACTAATGTGATTAATTTCTCTCCTTTCATCAAGTCAGATAAGGTTTGTATCCCCTTTCCTGACCAATGTTCAAAGGAACTCCCTTTTAGTGTAAATGTGAATGCGTGTAGAGGTATGGGAATTGTGGTTTTCCGGGGGTTTTTTTACTGCTATTTTGGAGATTTTTTGGATTTTGCTTATCTTGAGGCTTCAAAGTGTGAATCGAATGTAATATTTCGGAAAGTTTACAAATGAATTGTTTCTTAAGCCTCATGCACATCTGAATGATGATTCCCCTCATGTAAGCCTTATGGGCATTCCATAAGGGAACATTATCGTATTATTGCATCACCAAACATATGTTGGGGGACAGGTGTTTCTCCTCCACTGTCTGGGAAATCACTGTGTGGTCTGACCAGGTAATATCAGAAATGGAGGAGGAATACAGGGAAGGGTTCGACACCATGCAAAATCACCACATATAATGAGCAAAGAACAAAAATAATGTGTTGTGTGCTTGTGCCGAGGCATGGGCCCCGATTTGATGGAAGAGGGCAGTCTACGTGGGTGGCCAGGACTTCTAGAGTATGCGATGTTGCTGTGCTATCACAAAGAGCAGCTCTGACAAGCAGAAGCAAGGGTCCCGCTGGCGAACAGAAAAGGAAAAACAAGCGCCGCTGAATGTAGCAATACATTTTATTTGCATGACATTAATGCAGACTCACATGGAGGTGAATGCTTTTCCTCATAACTACCAGATCCCTTCCTATGCGTGGCACTTCCGCCCTCACGCCGACCAGCAGCTGGGAGATGACAACACCAGGGGAGGCCAATAGGAGGAGCAGGATCAAGCTGAGGCAGCGGTGAAGCCTTCCAAGTGATGAAACGCCGAAATTTCATCTGAGGAAGGAGCTTTGTGCGCATGCTCCTAAACGCGTTACGTCATCACTTGGAAGGCTTGCGGTTCACTGCTGCCTCAGCTTGATCCGGCTCCTCCTATTGGCCTCCCCTGGTGTTGTCATCTCCTGGCTGCTGGTCAGCCTGAGGGCAGAAGTGCCACGCATAGGAAGGGATCCGGGAGCTATGAGGAAAAGCATCCACCTCCATGTGAGTCTGCATTAATGTCATCCAAATAAAGTTTATTGCTACACTCAGCGGCGCATGTTTTTCCTTTTCTGTTTTACATATAATGAGCAAGCCGCATCTCACAGCATTAGTCTTCTGAAACAATTTTTTTAACAAACCGTATTTGCTGAGAATATACTGTAGCATGTGGCTTAGAACTAAGATTACAAAGCAGGATAATATGCCTTCCATTAGGGTCGGTGACCCAATGGCTAAAAGAACCCCTTTTTTTTCTCAGGAACACAGGCAAGGAAAAAAATGGGGATATGATCTGTGGGTGCAGCTGGGAGAGGCATTCAGTTCAAAATTGGTCTACTTTATGTTGACAAAATCTGCAGCATGTTTACAGGCTTTGTTACGCATGAAATGGCGCTTAACCAGTTGCCGACCGTCCTCCACAGTTTTACTGCGGCAAGGTGGCTAGGCTGCGCAAGCCGACATAATTGTATGCCGGTCATGGGCAGGGCTAGGGGGCCGCCCCGATGTCCCTGCAATGTTTTGGCCTGGAACTGGTGTACGGTTCTGACCAATTGTAGTACACCCTGTGCCTGTGTAATGTAAACACAGGCACAGGAAATGATGTAATCTTCTCTTCTGGATCCCTTTTTGGTTCCAGGGTGAGAAGAGAGAACATCAACTGTGAGTACACAAGCACTGCGCTGACACCAATACACATAGGCAACATTTAACCCCCTGATCACCTCCAGTTAACCCTTTCACTCCCTCCCACAATGTACACGATATATAGTATACAGATACTTTACTGATCACTGTATTAGTATCACTTGTGACCTGAGTTAGTGTGAGAGACAGTTAGTCGTAGTTAGAGGTAGTCCCAGATAGGTTTAGGGTGCCCGCCATATATAATCTAATAAATAATTAACCCCCTGATCACCCCCCCCAGTTAACTCCTTCATTGCCCTGTCACAGTGTCACTATTACTGTATAGTGTACAGATCTTTTTTCTGATCACTGTATTAGTGTAACAGGTGACATCAGTTAGCATTACCATTAGTTAGCATCAATACAGGATAGTGTCAGATTGCTGCATATTTAGTAATACATTTTAACCCTTTGATTGCCAGTGACTAGAGTTGAGCGAACACCTGGATGTCCGGGTTCGGCGGGTTCGACCGAACTTAAAAAAAAAGTCCGGGTTTGTGAACCGGACTTAACCCGAACTTTGCCCCGATCCCGAACCCCATTGAAGTCAATGGAGACCCAAACTTTTGAGCACTAAAATGCCTCTAAAACAAACATGGAAAGGGCTAGAGGGCTGAAAATGGCAGCAAACTCATCTTAAGAGCATGGCAAGTGCTCTGCAAACAAATGTGGATAGGGAAATAACTTAAAATAACACAAAAAACAGAAAAATAAAAAATAATCATCTTGAATGATGTAGGAGGAGGACGAGGCCCATATGGAGAAGGATGTTGAGGTGGCAGTGGATATGGCGGTGTAGGTGGAAGCGGCGGCAGCAGTGAAGGAGGAGGACAAGGTAGCCAACACTGGTTTTGGTTTTTTAATAAAAAACATTTTAAAATTCGGGTACACCCCAAAAGAGTAAGAAATATCAAATCCAACAATGGCTGGGTAAGGCCAGTATACATGTCTATTCTGCACAAGGTACGGACAAGTCCTGTTGGATCCATGCCTGGTTCATTTTAATGAACGTGAGCTCGTCCACATTGGCTCTGGACAGGCGGCTGCGCTTGTCTGTGATAACGCCCCCAGCCATGCTAAATACCCGTTCAGATAATACACTGGCTGCAGGGCAGGCCAGTGCCTCCAAGGCGTAAAGGGCAAGCTCAGGCCATGTGCCCAACTTGGAGACCCAGAAGTTGAAGGGGGCAGACCCATCATTCAGTACATCTAGGCGTGTGCACACATACTGCTCCCCCATGTTAGTGAAATGCTGCCTCCTGTTAACATGTTCCATATCAGCTGCTGGTGCTGCTGCTTGTTGTGGCGTGCTGACAAAGCTTTTCCACATTTCAGCCATGCTAACCCTGCCTTCTGAGGTGCTGGCGGTGCCCTGGTTGCGTTGGCGACCTCTTCCTCCTCCTCCTCCTCTGCCTTGGCCTTGTGCTTCCACTGTGGCCCCGCTGTCAGGTGGGAATGCCAGCAGCATCGCGTCTACCAGCATGCGCTTGTACTCGCGCATCTTCCGATCATGCTCCAGTGAGGGAATTAAGGACGGTACGTTGTCCTTGTTATGGGAATCCAGCAGGGTGGCCACCCAGTAATCAGCACAAGTTACTATGTGGGAAACTTGGCGGTCACTGCGGAGACACTGCAGCATGTAATCGCTCATGTGTGCCAGGCTGCCCAGACGCAACGAAAAGCTGTCCTCTGTGGGAGGTGTATCCTCTGTGTCCTCCGTATCCCCCCAGCCACGCACCAGTGATGGCCATGAGCTGGCCTCCATCTCCTCCTCCTAATCTTCGTCATCCTACAGAACTGTGCCCCTGCTGGACAATTGTGTCCCTGGCGTTAGTGGGTGCAGGAACCCACCCTCGGAGCCACTTGCGAATGACTGCCCTGAAAGCCTTGGAAATGTTACCTCTTTCTCCTCCTCCTCCTTATCCTGTGCCACATCATCTTCCATCATCGCCTGAAGTGTTTTTTCAAGAAGGCATAGAAGTGGGATAGTTAAGCTGAGAACGGCGTCATCGGCACTGGCCATGTTGGTGGAGTACTCGAAACAGCGCAACAAGGCACACAAGTCTCGCATGGTGGCCCAGTTATTGGTGGTGAAGTGGTGCTGTTCCCCAGAGCGACTCACGCGTGCGTGCTGCAGCTGAAACTCCACTATGGCCTGCTGCTGCTCACACAGTCTTTCCAGCATGTGCAATGTGGAGTTCCACCTTGTGGGCACATCACATAAGGGGTGGTGAGCGGGAAGGCCAAAGTTACGCTGTATCACTGACAGGTGAGCAGCAGCAGGGTGAGAATGCCGAAAGTGCGCACAGACAGCCTGCACTTTCTGCAGCAGCTCTGACATATCGGGATAATTTCTAAGGAACCTCTGCACCACCAAATTCAGCACATGCACCAGGCAAGGGATGTGTGTCAAACCGACTAGGCCCAGAGCTGCTATGAGATTTCGCCCGTTATCACACACCACCAGGCCGGGCTTGTGGCTCACTGGCAGCAACCACTCATCGGTCTGCAGTTCAATGCTCCTCCACAACTCCTGCGCGGTGTGGGGTTTTTCACCCAAACAGGAAAGTTTTAAAACTGCCTGCTGTCGTTTACCCCTGGATGTTCTGAAGTTGGTGGTGAAGGTGTTACGCTGACCTAAAGAGGAGGCAGTAGAGGATGAGGAAGCGGAGTAGGAGGAGTTAGGAACAGGAGGCAAACTGAAGCGCCCTGCAATCCTCGGTGGTGGAAGGACATGCGCCAAAATGCTATCCGCCTCAGGCCCAGCCGCCACTGCATTTACCCAGTGTGCTGTTAGGGAGATATTATGTCCCTGACCGTGCTTACTGGTCCACGTATCTGTAGTTAGGTGGACCTTGCCACAGAATTATGTCGGAATGCCAAAACCATCAAAACCAATTCCTTTACATCAACAGTAACAGGAGAGAAATTTCCTATAAAGGATTTCATCACCTGTCATACGAAAGGTGTAGTTTATCTAGTCACGTGTAGCTGCAAAAAGCCATATGTGGGTAGAACTATAAGGACAGCCAACATTAGAATATGTGAACATCTAGCCAACATTCGGAAGGGTTTCCCTGGTCAAGTCTGTCCCAGGACTTTTTGACACATCACCATAAAAAACATACAGACTTAGAAGTGATTGTGATAGAAAAGTATACTCCCCATTGGCGTGGAAGCAACCTAAAGAGGTCTATCTCCAGAAGAGAGACCTTCTGGATATATAAACTCAGAAGCTCCCGCCCCCTCGGGCATAATGTTGAATGGGACATTAATTCATTCATTAACAACAGTTGAATGAATTTTAGATGTATATGTCCCATTCATATGATATCCTCCCATCTTTTAATCAACTTCAGTTCCGGTTTCAGTTTTTAAGTTCTAGGGGCTGATACCCCGACTAGAACTTTGTTTCTCTTACATACTATAGACCTATGTGTCTTAGTGTTTTATCACTAGTGTAAATATATATATATTTTATTTTGATTTTTTGTACAATTTTATCTATAATATATTCAAATAGTTATTATTCTAATGATAAATATAATATGTCTTTGGACAATTTTTATCGGCTTTTATAGTGAGCATATTAACAATAATCTGTTTTAGCATCCCCACATTTTATCATGTTGTGTGAGATACTTGTTTTATATTGGTATATAAACACAGGATATCTTCTTTTTAATCTCTAATGTACATCATTTATATACAGATCTGGAAGAGAGTACAGATTCAACCTCCGGTGGATGCACCTAGTGTATGAATTAAAATCTCTAGAAATAGTATTTTCTAATTTACATATTTACAGTACTTTTTTAGTACAATTTTATACATATCACTCGAGTTTTACTCGTGATTTACGTTGAGATTTCAGGGCAATAGATGACTTCCTGCTCACAGTAAACGGAGGTACATCCTTTGCAGACACCGGAAGTTCGCTCTGTACTCCCAGACTTAAGGGCGGAGATGACGATGCGTGCCATCTCCTGTCTCCGTTGACGTCCGCTTTAGGAGGAAATGCGTCATAGAGGAGCGCCGCATCGTCATCACTCATCGCCGCGGACCGCACTGCAGGCGGCCGCGGTCACCCTCTCTTCGGTCCAGTCCCGAGGCATTATTAAAGACAACCTATGTAAGTGCATCCTGTAATTTATTTTAATAAATGTTAAGAAGGTACTGCACTATTGTCTGGTCTCTGTCTTTATGAGAAACCGTGAGGACACATTTACTGGCACCAGAGGGGAATCAACCAGATCGAGGTCGCCCAGGATAGAGGACACTTACCATCAGGAGAGCCTATGATTTGCCCTATACCATCTATCATCTGGTAAGAGGCTCATCCTCCCTTTTGAGTGGTGCTCTTTAGTACACATCCTCACCTGAGCACCTTTCCCTCATCTGGATCCTTATATATACGCCCTTAATTTCTATTCTCTGGTAAGGGGCCAGTCCTAACATGGTGGTGGGATCACCTGCACCTTAAAGTTGCTGTGAACATTTCACCTGGAAATCTCCGTATTGATTACGGATGTTGTTTTGGACTTTATGCACCCTATTTTCTTTGTTTTTATTTTTGTTTCATCCATACCTAACTGTAATTCCTATTTTCACATTGTTGATTGATTCACTGTATCTGCCCTGTGTGGCTTACCAGTTCACATTCACTAGTTCACTGAATAATATGTATTGGTTTTGTGACTAATCTATTTTCATATTATTGTATTGGTTCACCTCAACCTGATCGGTTGACACTTATGAGTTTAGCGCACCTGCTTTTTTATTTATATTCTTTTCCCCGATTGGTCCTAAGGTTGCAGCTCTACTTTATTTATATCCAGCACACTTTTTCTATAAATACATACAGTATCTTGCATTGACTTTGTAAGTACAAGATCATCAATGTAGAATGTACTTTACCCTTGTTATGTGTAGGATTGTTTTACTTCTTTTGTTGATTTTTTAGTATTTTATAGATGATTATATGTGTTTTGATTATATATGCTTTGTCTACACACATTTAGGTCCAGTTTTTTCCCCTGAGGAAGAGACATTTCAAATGAGTAACTTTGTGATCCTAGTAATTAGGAATTACTAGCCTACAGCCTACAGCTTTATGTCATTTTAATAATATTAAAATAAAAAAATATATTTTTGTATGCTATTGTCTGAGTTTCTCAGATATGTTTCAGGGGTCAGTCTTTCAAAATTAAGCCTTAGGTAGTCTGAACTCTACACCAGGAATCATCTCCAACTCCTAAAAGCCATCCCACTAAATCTCCAGAAATGGAATCCTGGACATTTCTCATGGTTTGGAAGAGCAGCTATTATTAAGATGAACATCCTCCCCAGAATCCTTTATTTCTTACAAACGATCGCCATTAAACTTCCACCAGCATTCTTCACCTCATACAAACAAATGTGCACACGCTTTATATGGAAATCTAAGCCCCCACGGATTAGCTGGGACAAACTCTTAACCCCCAAGCTGAAAGGAGGTATAGGTCTTCTAGACGTATACAAATACGATTGGGCATGCCACCTTGCCAGGATGATTGACTTGCAGGTGTATGCCCAAACCAAGGCATGGGTGAAATTGGAGGACTAGTTCTCTTTGATCCCGAAAGGCAACCTCCCGTGGATTAGACCTAACATGATTCCAAAAGATATCGCTAAGCATTCTTTAATAGGTTCCACGCTCCAGGTCTTCCAGGCAACATGTAGAAAGCTCAACCTCTCATCCCCCTTGGATCCTCCAACCCCAATCAAATGAAACCCAGAGTTCCCACCGGGTTTCTCGCAAATATTTCTTGACAACTCCAAAACAGACACACCCATAAGAGCAGAAAAGTTCTTTGATAAGGGCATAATTTTAACGCATACTGGTCACCCTATTCCTTTCGTTACTTATCTACAATTTAGACACTTTTTCTCTAGTTCTAGTTCACATACAGCCTGTAGCAGAGAGCACACACATTTCAAAGCACTTTGTTCTAGAACTGAGCTCCAAAGACATTTGATCTCGGAGTTATATACACTCATGTGCTGCGATCCCAAAATGAACAAAGTCAGTCAGCAGTGGGAAGAAGATCTTGTTATGGATCTCACGACAGAGGATTGAGAGCGTGTATACACACATATCCACAAAGTTTCAACAAATGTTTCAATCCAAGAAAACAGATTTAAACTATACTCAAGATGGTACAGAATCCCAGAAAAAAATCACAAATTCTAACCCAATGTCACACCTAATTGCTGGCATTGTAACACAGAACACGGCACATTATTCCATATCTGGTGGGAATTCCCAGCAATACAACCCTTCTGGACAGAAGTCCACTGAATTGTTTTTAGCATCACAACCTACTCCCCAGACTACCCACCTGCTCAATTTCTTCTGCACCACACATCCATACCTCAGTCAGCTTATAAAAAGACTCTGGCCCTTCACCTAATCAATGTAGCAAAATTATGTATCCCCATGCACTGGAGGGAAACAACTCCACCTACCACCATTGAGTGGCATCAGTGAGTACAGAAAATCATTAAAATGGAGGAACTAACTCATCAGGCTAGGGAGACGCCTGTTTCTTTCTGCAAAATATGGGCCTGTTGGCTACATTTCATAGATTCTGCAGAATTCGCCAGAATAATGAACAATACCAATAGTAGCAATCAATAGGAGCTTGAACCTTGGGAATAGAGAAAGAAGGTGGGTGGAGCTTAGGGGAGGGAGGGAAAAAAGAAAAGAAAAGGGAGTACAGGTTTTAATGATACTCCCTAACCCCATCATTCTGAACAAGATCTCCTTACCTATCCCACTTTCTCCTTAGAGCCCAACCTTGAAACACACACCCTCATAAAACCCATATAATATTGCCTGACTACAGAATGCACAACACTATCGCTATCTCTTTTCCAAACACCTTCCCTCCCTCCTCTTACTCATAAGGTTAATTTTAGACTTATGTAAACAGTCTTTAGGGTAACTACCTAGCTTTCTATATCTGATTAATGACGTTCATTGTTTTTTTTTTTTTCATGCGTTAGCTGACATTTAATGCCTTGCTACTCGACTTATCGAATGTATAAACCTGAATACCTTACTCGATATTGTCTTGTACTGTTATGCTTTTCTGTGAACATATTTTATCTTGATCATTTGTGCGTGCTAAAACCTCAATACAATCTTCAAAACACTAAAAAAAACAAAAAACAAAAATTAAGCCTTAGATGTTGGGTGTCTCAGTCTTCTAGTCATGGAAGATGTTAAAGAAAGTACTTTCCATATAGAAAACAAAAATATTTTACAGGTTAGTAGTAACTATTATACCTACCTAGAAAGCATTTGTTAGATTGGATTGTCACTTTAACACAATTTATGTAAAAATATATTTTCTTCGGTTGCCAGCTTAGATAAATACTTATTTTGTCCTTTACTCAGATGTTCCTCTCTTCCTGAATGAGCATCAACAAAGAAAGAAATTACTAAATATATGCAAAGTAAAATATGAACTGAAAAGCATAAGGGAATTATTTTATAAAGTCCAGAAAAATCATGATGAAGTTTTAAATCTTTGAAAACAGTGAAGCACTGAAGCATGATTTAATTTATGACTTCTAAAGAAAAAATAATTAATGTTTAGGATGCTTTATCCAGGCAATTAAACCTTTTTTAAGAATAAATTCTTGGAGCATGTTATTCGACAAGGACCACAATTTATAATGTCACCTAATATGTCAAACACTCCATAAACTTAATATTCTGTGCTATTTGTTAAACTTTGTTTTTGGAAAAAATTGAAAAATTATAAAAAGGAGGCTAAACATCCACATCTTGTTGAAAGTCTGTTAATTAAAATGTCAACAAAAAACATTTGTTTTACCAAAGGTAATACCAAAGCTTAAGATATTTTTTTTCCTCTATCTCATTTTAATTTAATTTTTTTAAATAATGGCTGTATGTGTCTGATGTCTGTTGTTAATAATTTGATTAACTGCGCTTGTGAATGTATGTTGAAAGAAAACTGTGTTGAGAAAATATGGGGGTAGTCATTTTTGACCACTGACAAGCTAGTTTTCTGGCTATCTCTGACTGGAATTATTTTCTGCATCACTGACCAGAAGCAAGCATGCAGAAAGCAAAGTCATATCACAGTTGGAAGGCTTGAGTACTCAATATTGAGTGCATACTATACTGTACATGGACATACTTTTCTGTATAAAAAAATATTTTTTTTATTGGTCTTCTGTAATATTCTAATTTTCTGAGATACTAAGTTTTGGGTTTTCACTAACTGTAAGCCATAACCATCAAAATTAAAATGAAGAAATGCTTGAAATATATAATTCTGTGTGTAATGCATCTATATAAAATATATGAGTTTCACTTTTTGAATTGAATTACTGAAATAAATTAACTTTTTGATGATATTCCAATTTTATGAAATGCACCTGCATAACTCAGAGACAGTATGAAATATTGAATGATTTAAAAGAAAGTAAGTTAGGATGGCTTAATAGAGTTAAAAAACACACACACAGCTAGGCAGGGTCCAAAGAGTCCCCACCAGTTAAGGTTTTATTCTAGTATGGGTAATAACCATATTAGGCTTCACACTATCAGGATTACAGCAATTCCCTCAGGAAATGTTAACTGAAACTTACTTTAGGAGACTGAATTGGTATAAGGGGATGTCATGCCATTTGGAGAGAGTCTGAGGAGGGGCTAAGGGCAAAAAGGACCTTCAAAATAAACTAACTCGCATTTATCAGTACGGAGTATTAGTGTTGGACGAGCAGTTCAGGCAGAGTATAGATTTAGTCCGAACATCGCTTGTTCATGTGTCGATGGACACCCGAATTTGCGGGGCGCTTGCCGGGATGTTCGCCATCATTGTGATCTTATTTAACCACTTAAGCCCCGGAGGATTTGGCTGCTAAACGACCAGGGGGTATTTTGCGATTCAGCACTGCGTGACTTTAACGGACAATTGCGCGGTCGTGCGACACTGTACCTAAACGAATTTGACGTCCTTTTTTTCCCACAAACAGAGCTTTCTTTTGGTGGTATTTGATCACCTGTGCGATTTTTTGATCACGTGCTATAAACAAAAAAAGAGCGTCAATTTTGCAAAAATAACAATATTTTTCACATTTTTTTATATGAAATTCCCCCCAAAAAAAATGTAAAAATCAAAATTTTTTAACATTTTCGGTCAATCTGTTTTATGCTTCCTATGTTTGGTCAGAAAGCATATTTTTATTGGTTTGCGCAAAAGTTATTGCGTTTACTAACAAAGGGAAAGATTTATGTCATTTTTGTTGTTTTTTTTTAACGCGTAATGGCGGCGATCTGCGATTTTTTTTGCAGTACTGCGACATTGCGGCGGACAGATCGGACCCTTGACTGACATTTTTGACACTTTTGGGGTTACCAGTGACATTTCTACAGTAATCAGTGCTATACATATGCACTGTTACTGTAAAAATACACTGGTAGTGAAGGGGTTAACTTTATTTGAGAGGGAGGGGCTGTGTGTGTCCCTAGGAGCGTGATTCTTACTGTGATTGGCTGTGGCTTTAGCTGTAGGGACACTGATCAACGGTTCTACATTGTAGAACCGTGTGATCAGTGTTTTCACACCGAGGAGAATGACAGGCAGCTTGTTTACCCAAGCCGCGTGACTTTCTCCCTCTCCCCCGACGATCGCCGAGTGACCGGCGGACATCGGGTCCGCCGGTCACACGCGCGGGGGGGTTCGTCACTCTGCCTGTGAGGGGCTGACTGCCGCAGTAAATATACTGTGAGCAGTCGGCAAGCGGTTAAGAAAGTAAAGGATATTCATCTTCTGAACCTTATAGACCAATTTCCTTTCTTACTACAGATTTAAAAATTTTAGCCAATAGATTAAATAAGGCCATTACATCTATTGTTCATTTGGGATGGGCTCTGTGTTCGAGTCGAACATAAGTTCGACTCGAACATCAGCTGTTTGTGTGTTTGCTGAATACACAAACAAATGGGACGCTGGGCGGGAAGTTCACCCGCCAATGAGCGCCCCATAATGTACTGCGCCATTGCAGGTTTGAATGTTTTCTTCTTTTTTCTTTTTTTTATTGTTGTTTTTGCTGTTTGATGTTTATTTGTTATAAAATCTTTAAAATAAAATCTAATAGAAAAAATAGATCTGTTGGGCTGCTGCACCAAAAATGGCAGTGCTTGTGCCTGATCCATATACCTGTCAGAGACATGGACACAAATCTGTTGGAGCCCAGCACTGGGGACAGAGTATCCATACAGGACACTCCTTCCTCAGTGTATACCTTTGCATGGGGGGACCCTGATGGGTAACTGAGAGACTAGTTTACCATCAGGTTGACATTACTGTTGATTTTACAGAGCATTGTCAGGAAAGGGCTTACCTGCTGGTGGCACTGTAGCTCCCAGATCCATAGGCTGCAGTTCCAGTGTCCACCAGCCGGAGCCTCTCAGCAGCCAGAAGCTGATTAAACCCTGTGTATGCTCTTCCTCACTGCCTTGATGTTGTTTCTATGTGCTCCTGACCTGCGTTCCTGTGTCCCTGCATCCTGATCCTGCAGCCTGATTCCTTCCTGCCTGCTTACTCCATCTCCTGTTACCCTATCCATGTTCTGTCTTTTTTTCAGCTCCCTCTGCTTGATCTCCCGTGTATGACCCCTGGCTCTGTTGCAATTATGATTCGTCTATCCTGTTTTCTGCAAATATTTGGTTTGAGCAGTTGTTCACTGTGTGTCACTATTGTTTGGTTATTTGGTTTGATTTACACAGATGTAGTTTTCTGGAGGTGCCTTTATATTTGTGTTATTCACTTATTTTTAAATACATTATATTCTTTACACTTTACTTGTGCCTGCTATTATCTGTGCAGTCCACACATTTCTGGCCATACCTGTTGCTGACATAACACCAAGGCCAGTCCTGACTAGAAGTGGCTGCACAGGGAAGCCATCTTGGCTCTGCTGTTGTTTGTTGCAAGATGCATCTTGAGGAGGTTATCTACTTTCATTTGCTAGTGACAGAGGAAAAAGAATACTGATGCCAGATATTAAATGAGTGGGCCAGGAACCAGCAGTTAGAATGCATTTATCTTGCTCATTCCCTAGTTGATCAGGACAGGATGCTGTTTGGTGATGTTCTGCCATTGATTCAAGTTTGTGTGAAGTTGGCTTTGTCCAGTACTCCTAAAGGCAGTGATGACTTTTCTCCCCCTTCAGTATTGCTCAGGTAGAATCACTGGTATGGTTATTGGAGGATGACTCAGCTTATTTCTTTGAGCACTATTCAGCATGTCCCCAACAGGTGCTAGTAGAGTGTATTAATGCAGTGCAGTCTTTTGTCAGACAGGCAGAGTGTAAACTGAATCTTGTTCAACCGTTACTACAAGCATGGTCAGATATATTGCACTCAGCCTCAGTCAGCTTGTACCAACCCCTTCCTACTGCTAGACACACACCTGCTCAAAGATCTTTCTCTCCATCACCCACAGCAACCACAGTTGCAGCCAAGTATACTCTACTACCAACCATATGTCAGTACCCTGATCCCACTTGCTGCACATACCCTGCCTTTAACCCCTTGAAGATTATCTCTTCTCCTCTGCCTGGGCCAATCCCTCAGAAATCCTCCATAGCAACTGCTTCCTCTTTTTTGACATCCCCCAGCTTTTCTTTGCTATCAGCTGCTCCTCCTACTCACAGCCCTGTGTTCACATGCAGAACCTCAATTGCAAAACCCAAAAAGAAATGAAAAGTTTTCCCAACTGGAAAAATCCTGCCACTATCCAATTCTGACTCCACACCAGCCGATCTGCTCCAGCCTGCTTTCACGCCAGCTGATCTGCCCCAGCCTTCATTCACGCCAGCTGTTTTGCTCCATCCTGCCTCCACACCAACCGATCTGCTCCAGCCTGCCTCCACACCAAATGATCTGCTCCATCCTGCCTCCATGCCAGCCGATCTGCTCCAGCTTGATGTTTCGGTGCCTTCTGCCCAGCTGGTATGTTTCGGTGCCTGCTGCCCAGCTTGATGTTCCGGGGCCTGCTGCCCAGCTTGATGTTCCACTGCCTGCTGCCCAGCTTGATGTTCCGGTGCCTTCTGCCCAGCCTGATGCTCCAGTACCTTCTGCCCAGCTTGATGTTCTGGTTCCTTATGCCCAGCTTGATGTTCCGGTGCCTTATTCCTAGCTTGATGTTCCAGGTACCGGCTTCCCAGCTTGATGTTCCGGTGCCTTATTCCTAGCTTGATGTTCCAGGTCCCGGCTGCCCAGCTTGATGTTCCGGTGCCTGCTGCCCAGCTTGATGTTCTGGTGCCTGCTGCCCAGCTTGATGTTCCAGTGCCTGCTGCCCAGCCTGATGTTTCTGGTGCGTTCTGCCCAGCCTGATGTTCCTGTGCTTTCTGCCCAGCTTGATGTTCCGGTGCCTTCTGCCCAGCATGATGTTCCGGTGCCTTTTGCCCAGCCTGATTTTCCAGTGCCTTCTGCCCAGCATGATTTTCCAGGGGCTTCTGCCCAGCCTTATGTTTCAGTGCATTCTGCCCAGCCTTATGTTCCGGTGCCTGCTGTCAAGCCAAAAGGGCCAGTGCCCAATGCCCAGCCTGTCTCTGGACATCCTGTCCCCAACAAGTTGCCTGCCTCTGATGGTCTGCTGCTCGAAGATAAGTCTACCCATAATGATCTGCTGTCTGATGACCCGCCTTCCTCTGCCTCTGATTTGGTGCCATATTTCCAGCCTGATGGTCCCATGCTCAATGTCCAGCCTGCCTCAAAGGATCCTTGACCAGCCTGATCTTAGTTCTCTTCTACCTACCACCCAGCCGGGTTCTACTGACTCAATACCAGCTGCTTAGTTGGATTGTCATGCAAAAGCTAGGTGTTCACCTGCTAATGGGTCTGAAAGCTCCTCTCATGCTTTATATGGGTTACATGCTTGTCCTGAGATTAATTTGTCAGTTGCCTTGGTAGAGTCCCTCTGGAAGAGAGTTGTTCCTATGGCTCCAAAGCCTGGTGGTCCAGACATACCTATGGTAACCAGTAGCTGCATTTGCCTTCATGGCAAGCTCCCGGGGAATGGCGGAGTACTATCTGTGCCTTGTCATGATCCAAATGCACTTGCCACAGCTCCGAGTGCACTAGGGGACCCGGGTCGGGTAGCCAGTGCCTCAGAGATACCTAGGTGGCTTTTGAACTGCAGTGAAAGTCCTGGAAACCAGGCAAGCTACTTGGTTATGGCGAGACACTTCTGTGTCAGAGTGCCGGTATTGTCACATGACCCCAGGGCTAAATCTGCAGATAACTCATGGGAACCCAGCATTAGGGTACCTGCTGTTTTGAGGGACTTAGAATATCAAATTATGTACATCTCAGAGGATCTGGCCAGCAGGACACCCAGCCAGTTGCTTGACCTCAGCGGTGGGATACCCAGTCAGTCACCTGACCCAGGTGGTGGGACACTTTGCCTATTGTTGGATATTGGCAATGGGGCATCTCACTTGGATTCTGGCACTTCTTCAGCCTACGAGGAACTTTTGCTCTGGACTTGTGCAGCAAATGACTCTCTTTTATGGACTGGTTTTGCTAGGGTTGTTTGGAGTGTCCTGAGGCCGCTCCTTAGAGGAGGGGGGGAGGTACTGTCAGGAAAGGGCTCACCTGTTGGTGGCACTGTAGCTCCCAGATCCATAGGTTGCAGTTCCAGTGTCCACCACCAACGGGTGTCTCTCAGCAGCCAGAAGCTGACATCTCATGCAATCATCTCATCATCTGATGCTGGTTGCAGGAAGTGTATTTAAACCCTGTGCATGCTCTTTCTCACTGCCTTGGTGTTGTCTCCATGTGCTCCTGACCTGTGTTCCTGTGTCCCTGCATCCTAACCCTGGACTGTGATCCTGACCCTGCATCCTGATTCCTTCCTGCCTGCTTACTTCGTCTCCTGTTACCCTCTCCCTGTTCTGTCTTGTTCCCAGCTCCCTCTGCTTGATCTCCTGTGTATGACCCCTGGCTCTGTTACAATTACGATTTGTCTATCCTGTTTTCTGCATATATTTGGTTTGAGCAGTTGTTCGCTGTGTGTCACTATTGTTTGGTTATCTGGTTTGATTTACACAGTTGTAGTTTTCTGGAGGTGCCTTTATATTTGTGTTATTCACTTATTTTTAAATAAATTATATTCTTTTACACTTTACTTGTGCCTGATATTCTCTGTGCAGTCCACACATTTCTGGTCACACCTGTTGCTGACAGGCACATAGTCTCTTGTTTCTTTCGGATTCAGGGAGGGATCTGGGTATTTGTTCTATTACCCATACTCGGAGTCCAGCAGTGGATTTTGGTGAAATTCAGCGAAATGGCATGGGACACTGTGTTTGTCTTTGCCCAATTCGATGAAATGTCTGAGTTCACTGAAACGCCGCCTTATGGCACGGATAGTTCGGCCAACATATATTAGTCCACAGGGGCAGGAAAGTCCGTATATCACGACTTCAGAGGAGCAATTATAGAAATTATCAATAGTGAAAATGTTGTCTTTAATTTGGAGAGTTTTTTTCCATGATTATTAAAGGAACACATTTTGCAAAGAGCTTTTCGGCATTGATACATTCCAACCAATGGTATAAGGACAGGTGGAGTGGTAGCAGGAGCTGAGGACTTAAGTTTACTGGGAGTTATTTTATTTTTAAGGTTATGGGCCCTGCGGTAAGTGATTCTAGGATGGTCTTGGATTATGGTTTTGAGGTGAGGGTCCTCCAGTAGTATATTCCAATGTTGAGCTAGGATTCTTTCCATTTTCTTGTGCTGAAAGTGGTGGTAAATCTAGTAAAGTGGTCCAGAGATTCTTGAATTCTATTTGGTGGTTTACCGTTTAGATAGAATTCATAGACTTGATTAACTAAGGCTTCAGGGTAATCTTTATCGAGGAACTATCTTTTAATGGTCTTGCTTTGTTCTATATAGTCTGTATCCCTGGTACAGTTTTGTTGCAATCTGCAGAACTGCCCCTCGGGGATATTGCAAATCCATTTGGGGTAGTGACAACTGTTATAGTGCAGAAAGGAGTTGCCGACAGTTGGCTTTGTGTAGTTTTTGGCATATATGCTTCTATTGGAGTGGCCCAATTCAAGATCTAAAAAGGCCAAAGTGTCTGTCCCAAGCACATGTGTAAAAGAGAGCCCATAGGGGTTGTTATTGCAATGTTATACAAAAGGATGCATGTGTTCAGTGGGTCCCTCCCAAATGATGATTATATCATCAATGTATGTACCAAAAAAGGGAATATTTGCTGAAAAGGATTGTTTTGCCAGATATATTTCATTTCCCAGAACTCCATAGCCAGATTATTTGTGTAAAGTGTGCTGCTTTTACTAATATATCTCTCAGTTTCTCATCCCTGCTTTTCAGGGATGATTTATTGATCAGCTATCTGTTGTGTATGTTATAAGGTAAGGGAATCAATTACAAAGTTTTCAGCAGCTGCCAATTTGTGACAAGTGTTTTTATCTGCTGTTTTTCATCCATTTTTAAATGTATTCATTCAAGTCTCCTCTTGCTTGCACAGTTTGCAAACTTCTTACTTTGCCTCGGACTGTTTACTTAACAGCATACAGAACAGTTAAAAAATAAAAAAAGGAACATCACAGGCAGACATAAAATAGCTTCTTAAAAGCTTTTTACAGTAGCAGTGATATTGTTATAGAAAATAAATATTCTTGAATTAAATATTTATAAATGCTCATTGTTACATATGTAAAGCTCAAAAATAAATTGTTCTCCTATGGTAGCATATAAGCTTTTAGGTAAACCTAGGCTATTCAGTTTGTGGATCTGAATACCACAGATCAATATCTTAACACCGTCATCTTGAAAGTGTGGATCAATAATAATTGAAACTGTCTAATGTAGTTAGAATTTCTTGAAGGCTTTTTACCACAGAGGACTGAAGTATCTCATTAATGTAAAATACCAAGAACCTTACAATTCACAAACCTTAACTTTTCACTCCCATATTTTGTATTATTAGGTGCTCTATATACTGAACATTCAAATATTTGTATGTCTTTTGTTAAGTGAACAAGGAACTTTCTAATTAACCAGAAGCAAAAGCAGCTTTCCATCAGAGGTAAAGCATGTCCATGGCAAACAGCAAAGTTGGTATAAGAATGAAACTACTACTAGAAGCTGTGCATAAGGGTAAGAAGTAAAATACTCTCACTAAATCTATTACAAATTGAAAAAGTTATCAGAAATGTGTGCATGACTTTATATTTATGCTTATCAGTATGTTCAAATTTATTGCTTTTTCATGATTAATGCTAGGTTCACACCTATGAGTTTTTTGCAGGCCGCGGTTGCACCTGCGTTTCAAAAAAAAAAAAAAAATGCATGCACCTTTTCAAAAATGCGGTCCCTAAGAAATCACATGGTCTTTTTGACCATGTGATTTACCTGTGGTTCCCTCACACATACTGCAATTTTACATGCGTAGGGGTGCCATTCAGAATTTATTTTCGCAGAGCAGTGCGTTTTCTCTGTGGGTGGTTTCGGGTGCAGGAAGTGTTGCAAAGTGTGAACCAAGGGTAAAAGTCCATCTACTAAAAACTGATAATTAGGTTGTGGTTGGACATCAATGCATTAGGTGACTTTGTATACATATTGCTTCATAATGGGATCTTCCTGTGGCACTTTTTATGTCCTCCCTTCCACACTGGCATTATAAAGGTGCCACTTTCACAGTTTTGTTCCTATTTCATTCAGGTTTGTTTTTCTTATTTTGGAAAAAGCAACAGGAAATCTGTGATAATGTGAACTGGTTCTGTCATCACTGGAGCCAAGGGAACCCAAACTCCAGCTTTGTATGCTGCCATACCCTGCCCTTCCCCTTTCTGAAGCCCACCACCACTGTTTTCTTAATAATCCTTTATAAATACATGAAACTCTGCAATTGTTTTGCCATGACATCACGGTTCCCCCTTTTTTTCCACTTGTAACAGTAGGTCACACTTAAGCCTGGATATCACAGTTTTCGTCTTATGACGTGTCAGTGCCGTTTTGTCCAGGAGTTGCCTGAACCCAAACCATTGCGGTGAAGAACACCTGGGTATAAATAATAGCCTGGCTCAAGAAAGTTGAATGATGCTGTACATCAGCATCTGAATCTGAATCGTGGATCTGTGAGGCACAACTCGGGCAAGGAGTTAAGTATTGCAGTAAAAGCTGCTTTTTATTTTAAAACTCACTGAGCAAATAATTTATACTAAGAAGTAGCATTGGACATATTTTTTGTATTTAGGAATGTTTACATATTCTTAGCAAGCACCAAATTAACTTTTAAATAAACTCCCACTGGATTTACTTTGGAAACTGTGGAGTAATTAATTCTCAAAAGTTGCTTCGCCAGCTCATCTCATTCTGTTCCTCGCTTTCAGCAGTGGCCTGGCCGCCTTTCAACCTTTTAACCTCTAATGGAAACATAGAAGAGGTGAACAGGAGGGAATGGGGCAAAGTGCTGAGACCCTATTTGAATGACTTCACTGCTATACCTTTGTACTTTGAGAATAAACTTTTCAACAGTGTTTGCAGATAAAGAGGTTAAAGCGGAGTTCCGGCCATGAAAACATTTTTTCACTAAAAATACCCCCAGGACAGTCAGGGCTAGTACATTCCACAATGGATAGCCTCTGATCTGTCCCGGTTCGCACTTACCTGCAAGAAGAAATACTCACTTTTAAAATTTCTTCTCCAGCGTTGCCATCTCTGATGTGGGCAGCTGAAGCCAGCGCGATCCTCTTCTGCATCTTTTTCCGGGTCCTCTTCTCCCAGAGTGGGCCTGCACCGGCCCCGCTCGTCACTTCCGGTGTGGCGCCGCATGCCTCCACAGCTTCTGGGCATGCCCAGAAGCTGTTTAACAGGGAATGCGGCGTCGCACCGGAAGTGACGAGTGGGGCCGGTGCCGGCGCATTGATTCCTGGGAGCGATGACGTTTAGCTCCCAGGAATCATTGCAAACCGGAAGTGACGGCGCGGGACGCGGCCGCCGAGGGAGGAAGTGGAAGAAAGGTGAGTATATTTTTCTGCAATTACAAGGTAAGTTAAAAAAAAAAAAATCGTAACTATCCATTTCCTTTTCAGGTGCCGAAAAGCAAACGGACGACCACAAAATCGATTATGTCGATTTTGTGGCCGGAACTCCGTTTTAATGAGGATTTCTTTAAAAGCTGAACCATAGTAAAAGAAAAAAAAAATGAGTATTCCATTAAAAAATTAAAACAGCTGTTGCTGCAATACTCTTCTTTAATCTGAAGCTATTTCTTGTAGTATTTTTTTCTGCCACTAGATACCCTTAGTCTTCCTCCAGGTTGAACAAGTGACAACATCATTCAATTCATTTCTTTCTCTGAACCCAGGCTATCAAGTACAAAGTAGAAGCCTGAGACTGGACTTCTGTTTTTTTTTTTCTTCAATCAGTGCATGCCTTGTCAGCACAACTGAATGACTCATTGTGCTGCTTCTTCTTCCCTCCTTGTGAGCTCTGCTGTACAAATATAACATGAGTCTGATAGCTGATATACTGTTGCATTTATAAAAATACATTTGTTTAGATATTAATGATTACAATGCCATATTATAGCTGTACCTTTTGTGTCTGCCTAGAGTTTAGCTTTAAGGATATTCTACTCTACATCCAGGCCACAGGTTCACTGTACGTGACATGTGTTTAGGGCCTATGGTATTTCTCATATTTTTAAAGTTTTATACCCGGTTACTAAAATAATTTCATTTAAATATACTTTTTTTTTACAAAATTTTCTTCATTTTGCTTTTAGAAATTCTAGTTACATTTTAATTGACTTTGTTTATAGAATTGACATTTATTTTACTATGTTAAAATCATTTAGGGACTATTATTTTTATTGAACTAAAATAGTATCATAATTTTTCCTTTTAGCCCTTAAGTTCTATTGAACTTTCTATTGATTCCAGTGGTAAACAGTATTATATTAGAGATTAAGAACTTTTTAGTAGTTTGTATTAACCTTTTCCTATTGTTGATAGTTTTTCTTGTAAGAGCCCATTCACACTAGCACGACTTGTGAGGCGACTTGTGTAGCCCCAGGTCGTTTGACATAACAAAAGCAATGTTAATCAATCAGTGCCGTCTTAATTGACACTACTGAAGTCGCTCCGACTTCAGAAAAGGGTCCTGTACTATTTTGAGGCGACCTGTGATCGGACTGTCCCATATACTTCAATGGAAATCGCCTCCTTATCTTAATTGAAGCGACTTGTTATCAGACTTTCCAGGAAGAAGAAAGAGATTAGCCAGGCATTCCCCACAGACAAAGTCGCCTGTCTATTCAAAGTAGTGCACAAGTCTCTTCCAAGTCTCTTCCAAGTCTCTAAACAAGTCTCTAAACAAGTTTCTTCAAGTCACAGGGCGACTTTCTGGTCGTGGTAGTATGAACCGGCTCTAATACACTAATTCAAATTTGTGTTTTAAAGATTAGCTTTAACAATGCAAGTTGTTTTTTAAAAAAAAAAAAAAAATAAGACTTTTCAAATTCAGTCCTCCTGCAAGGCCTTTTTGATTTTAGCCCTACATCTTTTCCATTTGTGCAGCATTGATTTAGCTCAACTTTACTTGATATGCTTTTCAAACAGAAAGGATTATGCAATGGTAGGAAAGAAGTAAAGGAGGAGCAGGACATGTTTTTCCATGTGCTCCTCTGTAGACACAATGCAGTAATTGGGTGAACTATAATAAGTTGATCAAATGAAGTGTGTTGTAGTTTGTCTTTTTAGAACAATGAAGAATGTTAATCCACTATATGTCATGTATCTTTAAATTTCCATTTAGAGAGATTACATATGCAAGATCTGTTGAACATTAATGCTGACCAAATATTAAAGTGTGAAATAACATGAAACTTACATAACTATTAATGTGACAACATTAAATTGACCTGTTATGGAGGCTTTTAAATACAATCAGTTTGAAGAATGAATGGCAGAGTGCAATACTAGACTGGAATGGTTTTAACCACTTGCCGACCGCCGCACGACTATCTACGTCGGCGGTCAGCCCCTCACAGGCAAACTAACGTAGGGCTACGTTGCTTGCTTGTGAGGGTCTAGGGAGCGAGCGCGCGCCCCCGGAGGCGCGCTCCCGCTCCCGCGTGGTCACGGACCCCCCCGCGCGTGTGACCAGCGGACCCGATGTCCGCCACCACTCGGCGATCGGCGGGGGAGAGGGAGAATGTCAGGCAGCTTGTGTAAACAAACTGCCTGTCATTCTCCTCGCTGCAAAGACACTGATCACTCGGATCTAGTATGTAGATCCGTTGATCAGTGTCCTTACAGCTAGAGCCACAGCCAATCACAGTAGAAACCACGCCCCTAGGGACACACACAGCCCCTCCCTTCCAAATAAAGTTAACCCCTTCACTACCAGTGTATTTTTACAGTAACAGTGCATATGTATAGCACTGATTACTGTAGAAATGTCACTGGTAACCCCAAAAGTGTCAAAAATGTCAGTCAAGGGTCCGATCTGTCCGCCGCAATGTCGCAGTACCGCAAAAAATATCGCAGATCGCCGCCATTACGCGTTAAAAAAAAAACAACAAAAATGACAAAAATCTTTCCCTTTGTTAGTAAACGCGATAACTTTTGCGCAAACCAATCAAAATACGCTTTTTGCGATTTTTTTTACCAAACATAGGTAGCATAAAACAAATTGGCTGAAAATTTTTAAAAATTTTGATTTTTACATTTTTTTTGGGGGGAATTTCATATAAAAAAATGTGAAAAATATTGCTATTTTTGCAAAATTGACGCTCTTTTTTTGTTTATAGCGCGTGATCAAAAAATCGCACAGGTGATCAAATACCACCAAAAGAAAGCTCTGTTTGTGGGAAAAAAAGGACGTCAAATTCGTTTAGGTACAGCGTCGCACGACCGCGCAATTGTCTGTTAAAGTTACGCAGTGCCGAATCGCAAAATACCCCCTGGTCGGAATGGGGGTAAAATCTTCCGGGGCTTAAGTGGTTAAAGAGAAGCTGTTCAGTTCTATTTGGGGTTCAAAGCAAAGATTTCCCCACATATGCCTATTACATAAAAACATTACAAAAAAAAAAATCATTCTCCAACAAAATTTTGAAAAGGGGAAACAAAAAATAAGTAGGAACATAATATTGCTTGCATAACTCTGCACCATGTACATCCTATTTAAAGCCTGATGATATTAAAATGGACACATAATTGGTCTAGCCAGTCTTACAGAGTTTGCAAAGCCTCTGGCTTGTAGTGAATCCAAAATTATTACCAAATAATGACAAAATATCACCTGCCACTTTATGAATGCATAAAAATCTAATTTCTTATAGTTGTAACCATGGCATGACTGTTGCAGAACACTGCAGCATTACATCAGTCATCCAGATGAAATGTGTCTATTGTCCTTCTTTTCAACACCTAGAGATTGCAACACTTTATATATAACTCAGAACATGTTTTTCTTTTTGTTTATATATTCTAGAACAGTTCAGAATGACAACTATATGTTTTCCTTTAATTTATTACCAAAATTATATTAAGCATATGCAAATATGTATTCTATTATTAAAGATAAGTAAAGAGGCAAATTTAACTAAAACAGGCTCTCATGTAACATTTGAAGGTGAAACATACAAGAACTTGCAAGGAAATAGAATTGAAATGAAATGATAACACATCCCAGCTGAATCAAAATCAAATTTATAGCAAGGAGAACTTTTTTTTTAATCCAATCTACATTAGATGTTGCCAGAATGATTAATTGTGTACTTGATTGCTTCATGTGAGGTAAGAGCTCCTGTAGCTTTATCCAAATGTATTGTAAAGCAAAATTATGTTCTTTAAATTTCACATCATTCTGATTAATATATTCTGATGCTGCAGTCCAGAAATAGATGTTTTTGCATAAAGCAAAAAATACATATAAAATGTATTTATAATCTTAGAACAACATCATTGTAGATTGTCTACTTCAAAATCACAGCAATTGTTGTCACTCCAAAAATGGCATTAACCCAATTCTACCAATATAAGACTACAATTTTTGTCAAGAACACATTTATTGTGTAATAGCTACAAGTCCAGTATATCAGAAGAGAGGGAATCAAAAAAGAAACTGTAATAGGTTACATTTTTTTTTTAGCCCCATACTGATTCACATAGGGGGGGGGGGGTATCTGGGTGCCTCCGTATTGTTGACCCCTTGCTGATGAGGGTATGCATATGTGCTGCCTTTACAAAAATGGGTCTTCTTTCATTGAGCGGCATTTGTACCGTTGTGTTTCTGCTGAGAGACCAAGCTCTTTCTGTCTAATGATTGGGAAGAGGGAGGCATTGTTCCCATCACCTGATCACTCTGATGGCTTCTGATTGGATATCACAGTAATCAGTCAATGTACAACCCACCCTTCTGTTTTTTCTTCTCTTGAATGGGGAAAATGATGCATTGAGTTTTTTTCTACTTGCTAGAAGGGAAAATGTAAATAAAGAAAAGAGTGTATAAAAAAAATAAAAAATACAGATAAAATAGCTAGATCAGGTGTGATTTAGGTCAGTGTCAGGATTAGTGTTAGGGTCAAAGGTTATGGTTAGAAATAAAGATTAGGGTCAGAGGTCAGGGTCAGTGTATTTAAGGCAGGATTAAAAAAGCATTTGTTTTAATTTAGTTTCAGTGTCAGTGTCTTTTTTGGTAAGATAAACAGTGCACTATTGTTTCTGGGCCCTACTATAGGTACAAACAACAAATAATACATACATTTGCAGCATCACTGCAATCGTCAGGAGCAGAAGAATTTATTTAAGTTCTTCTTTGGTAGTAGGTTATGGTAATTTGGAGAGGTCAGAAAAAATGGGCTATAAAGGCACATACACAAATCAATTTCTTAAAAATAATCCCATATTTTTTAATCACACAATACTAAAAACATTTCATACAAAATATCTGTCATAGAACATGTATAAAACCAATAAAGCACTATAGGATCCAAACATGGTGTAATGCACATGTACCACACACCAGGAGGCTTGTCAAGATGTCGACTATGTGCTTCAAGTCTCTCCAGGTGCTAGGCTCTTACACCAGCCTGGTTTGCTCTACATGTTTTGCGACTTAGTCACTTTTCAGGAGTCAAAAGTGCATCTATTTAGAGAAAGTCATATATTTATTTCAGGAACTTATATAGCACTGTCAATTTATGCAGTGCTTTACATATACATTGTGCATTCACATCAATCCCTACCCTCAAAGAACTTACAATCTAAGGTCCCTAACTCACATTCATACATACACATACTAGGGCCAATTTAGTCAGGAGCCAATCATCCTACCAGAATGTATTTGGAGTGTTGGAGAGAACATGCAAACTCCAGGCTGGTAGCGTCATGGTTGGGATTCAAACCAGTGACCCTTTTGCTGCTAGGTGAAAGTGCTAACTACTACACCACTGTGCCACCTATATATTTAGCAAGAGTATGTGATAATAGATAACCTGCTGCCACTTTGACCACTTCAATACAGGGAACTTTCATCCCCTTCCTGCCCAGGCCAATTTTCAGCTTTTAGCACTTTCACACTTTGAATGACAATTGGGTGGTCATGCTACACTGGGGGCACTGATAGGTGGCACTGATGAGCACTGACAGGCAGCACTGATGAGCACAAATAGGCGGCACTGATGGGCACTAAGAGGCGGCACTGATGAGCACTGATAGGCGGAACTGATGGGCACTGAAAGGCGGCACTGATGGACACTGAGAGGTGGCACTGATGGGCACTAATGGATGGCACTGATGGGCACTGACAAGTGGCACTGATGAAAACTGATGGGCAGCACAGATGGGCACTGACTGGCAGCACTATTGGCACTAATTGTGGGCACTGATGGTGGGCACTGATGGTGGGCACTGTGGGCACTAATGGGCATTGGTTGAGGGGGACTTATGGGCACGTTTTTTTTCTTTACAGTAATCAGGGCACTGATGATCAGTGCCCTGATTACCTGCCCTAGGCTCCCCTTTGAAGATGAGCCGATGATCGGCTCTCCTCGCCAGACACTCTGACAGTGTGAGACGAGGAGAGTTGATAAATGGCACTTCCTCATTTACACGTGACCAGCTGTGATTGGACACAGCTGATCACATGGGTAAAGAACCATGTCATTGGCTCTTTACCAAGATCGGGGTCGGGCCAATCCAGATGAATTTGCCTCACATTCTCATGTTTAGCAAAAAGGCAGTTTACCCCACAGGGTAATGTATCATCTGCAGTGATCTCCAGCCCATAAATGGTAAATCAATAAGCTCATGAATATAAAGAAAAGGGAGAGATCCGATAGTGTAATACATTTCACACCAATTTATTAATAGTAAAAATATTCAAACATTCCACTCACATAAATTCATATATAAAAAGCATGTGTTAAAAACAACCATATCTTCTCATATCCCATGGTCTCGGTGGGCAGAACGTCAAACGGCTGGTATCTTACCCGATTGGTGAACCCTGCCAGATCGTCACTTCCGATTTTTCATACTGTGTCACTTCCAGTTGCTGTAAAGCCATGTCCCAATGTGTTTTGTCATCACGACTTCTTCCAGGGATTGGCTGTACGGCACAGCAACCTCCATCTTATATACTCACATTTGCAAATGTTTAACCATTAACATATGCATTTACACAGAAAGTACTGTATATAAAATTTTGTGCTATCACATATTGCAAAATATATCAAGCTGAACTAAATGATGGACAAAAAATCCTTAATATCTCATGAATGAGCGAGCAAGCTGAAATAAAAATATCAGGGCATAATTAACCAACAAAAGGAGCCACTATTATATTAATAATTACCGATGAAACAATTTAAATCCAGTTATTTGTTTAACCCTCTAGGTGCTAAAGTATTTAACAAAAACTTCCACTTGGTTTCTCTTTGTGATAAATCCCACACTATTTTTGAGCCTCTTAAGGTGGAGTAAACACGATTTATTCCAGAAAACTGTAGAACTGTAGGATCTCTGCTATTTGTGTTCCTAAAATGTAGGGAAACGCTATGTTGTCTAAACCCTTTTTTAATATTTGCAACATGTTCAGCTATGTGTTTAAGTTTAGTTCTTCCCACATAATATAGGCCACGAGGGCACCATAACAAATATACCCCAAGTGAAGTACATGTGATAAACTCATCTATTGTGAATGTTTTACCAACTACATTAGTACTGATAGTGTTCCGACTCATATTAATGGTTTGGGCAGTCCTACAAGATATGCATTTTCTACATGGATAAAACCGCTTTCTTTCTAAATGTTTGTTTACCAGGTGGGTCTAAAATCTTTCTCACCACGCTATCAACAAAATTAGGGGCTTTTTTATAAATTAAATAAGGATGGTCTGAGAGTACTGGTCCCAAACCCCTATCCATACATAGTATGTGCCAATATTTTTTAAAAATACCTTCCACCTCCCTATACTGGTGGTGGAAACTAGATACAAAACCCCACTGATCTTGATCTGACCCAAATTGTGGATTTTTAATTTTCAAAACATTGCACTCTAGGGATATTATTCACCTTAATAATTATTTCATCCAGAGACCGGGTTGTAGCCTTTCTGCACAAATGTATCCTTTAACCACTTCCCGCCCGCCTTATAGGCGATTGCCGGTGGGAAGGTGGTTGTATTATCCTGACACGCCGTCATATGATGGCGTGCAGGATAATGCGCTTTGCGTGCAGAGTGGCAATCAGTGCTGCGGTGTGTCACTCTGAAACACTGCATCTCCGATCTCGGTAAAGAGCCTACTGATGTAGGCTCTTTACCATGTGACCAGCTGTGTCCAATCACAGCTGGTCACATAGTAAATAGGAAGAGCCATTGATCGGCTATCCTCAGTTTGTGCCTGACAGGCATGAGTAGAGAAGAGCCGATCTGCGGCTCTCCTGATGGGGGGGGGGATCTGTGCTGGTAATCAGAGCATTGATTACCAGTAACAGTACAAAAAGTTTTTTGGTGCAAAGCACCCGTTGCCTGCGCTTAGTGTAAGTCCACTTTATTAGGGTCTTTCAACTATTTTCTGGAGCTGTGGACACGACAACCCAGGAAGAGTGCTACGGCCTTGCTGCCCCTTACACGACCAGGGAAGTCTGCAACAACAAACAAACACAGGGGCGCACCGACCTAGTGTATTATCATTTGGATGGTTTATTTAAAAATAAAGATTAAAAATACTCACAAACGAGTTCTTGTTAAAAGCATATCACATAATGAACGCAGTCCTCAGTACAGGGATTTAAGGGTGGATTGTCCCTTGAATTCTTGAAGGCTAACGCGTTTCGAGGCTTAGCCTCTTCTTCAGAGCCTAAAAAAGCATGTCTAGGCCCTTGCTTAAATACTGTACAATGACATTTGAAACCAGACACAGATAGGAGTAAGGCCCTCCTCCTGGGGGCGTGTACAAGAGGTGCCCGCCCACATCATCAGTAAGCAGTGGTAGAGCCACATGCATTATGGAGGATGCCTCCCCCTAAGAATATTTTGGTCTGAGGGTACAACACAGTAAAACCGTCTGGTGATGTGTAAAGTGGTAATGCAACATAATGCAATCATAAAACAATCATAAAAAAATCATAAAAAAATGTATGGCACCCGAAAATATATGATCTTAAATCATAAATGCGAATAAATGAAAATAGATGTAGTAATGAAACACGTGTATCCATGGAGGTATGTGATCTCAGATTTTAGATGCAAATACATGCAATCATGGAAAGTGTGTAGCTATGGAGGTATGTGATCCAGGATGGTGATGTGTATTATAGGAGATCCCGGTGTGCCCCTGTGTTTGTTTGTTGTTGGATTGATTACCAGTGCAGACCCTTGGGGGGGTGCTACTAGAGCCACCAAGGATGCCCACCCATGACCCCAGGGATGGCAATCAGGGCTCAGGCAGCCCACCAGTGCCCTCCCCATCAGAGCTGTCCACCAGTGCCCATTATTGCCCACCAGTACCACCTATAAGTGCTCATCAGTGCCGCCCATCAGTGCCGCCCATCAGTGCCGCCCATCAGTGCCCATCAGTACCGCCTATCAGTGCCCATCAGTGCCGCCTATCAGTGCCCACTAATGCTGCACATCAGTGCTATCTATCAGTGCCACATATCAGTGCCAATCAGTGCTGCATATCAGTGCCACTTTTCAGTGCCCATCAGTGCTGCATATTAGTGCCACCCCATCAGTGCCACACCATCAGTGCCTCTCAGTGCGGCCTCATCAGTGCTCATCAGTGCAGGATAAAACCTATTTATTTACAAAATGTTATAACATAAACAAAAAACAAAAAAATGACATAAATTTGGTTTAGGTACAGTATTGCATGACCACGCAATTGTCATTCAAAATGCAACAGCGCTAAGAGCTGAAAATTGGCCTGGGGGGGGGGGGGGGGAAGAGGGAAAAGTGCCATGTATTGAAGTGGTTAAGATATTCGCTTATGCACAATAGTCATCATAACTGCTACAGTTTCTTTTTGCCTGCATAATTTGACCTTTCGGTATGTTTCCTATCCGTGTTGGGTGATGACCGCTCCTAACTGACAGATAGCTATTTCGGTCTGTAGGTTTAATATAAACCTTAGTACTCAATTCCAGAACCTGTCTGTTAATAGTGATGTCCAAAAAAATGAATGGTGCTCTCACTTAATTGGTAATCCAGATAGATATTATTGTCATTTTGATTCAAATAAGACAAAAAGGAGTGAACAGATTCCTCTGACCCCTCCAATATCAGGAGGAGGTCATCTATGAATATTTTATTGGAGTCTCTGTGTATTGAAAACATACTGTATTTATCCCCTCACATCGCCATAAATTGATTGGAGGGCCTGGGTGCAAATTTCGCTCCTATCGCCACACCAACCTGTTGTGAATAATACTGGCCCTAGTACCAGAAATAATTATGTGAGATACAACAATCTAGTTCCTTATCCAAAAAAACTTTTTGTGTCTCTGGGATATCTTCTATTAAAAGCCCAATTTAATGCCAATAAGACATCGCCATACTGTATAATTGTATACAGTGAGGATACGTCTGTAACAAGTCCTTGGTGTCCTTGAGGTAAGCTTTGGTCATAAATACGCTAGGCTGAAGAAAATTGTATTCGCCCAGTCTAGCTGTAACAGACCCAATACCATTAACAGTTGGTTGTGGGGGAAGGGGGGATTTGTGCATTCTTATGAATTTTAGGTAACGTGTAAAATACAGGTATTCAACATACACTAGGAACCAAGTACCTTTTTTTCCTGTGAGGTTAGCTGTTCCTTAACTAATCTTCTATATGTTGATCTATCGTCCAATAACTCCTTCATTTGTGTATGATAATAATCCTTATCAAGTATGACTACTCTGCTGCCTTTATCAGCAAGTCGTATTATAATCTCTTTTTTTTTTCTCACCCCAATGTGATGATTATTACTAATCTGAGGATTAAGGATTAATTAGAAATAATAGTCACTGTACTCCTGGACTCCGCAGGACGGCTCGAAAAATGTGTTTTAATATTTAATTTATAAATTTATGTGTGTGTACAGTATATAGACATCCAATTATTTTAAAGGTTTTTTGGGGCACATTTAAGTTCCAAATTCAATATATTTAACTCCTTATGGCTTAATTAAACACCACTCAAATTATAAATTCCCTCATTTAGGTGTCTCTTCTTCGCTTTCTTGGATTATTTTGGTCTACCTGCCCTACAATATCTCTGTCTCTTAGAAAGGGTTCTGCATCCTTGTATGTGTGTTGGGGGGGGGGGGGGGTTTCTTCCTTCTTCCCGATTGTTCTAAGGGGTGGAAGTTCCGTTTTGGGGTTCTCTCCCCTTTCTATCCATTTCCCTGATCCCCTTAAAAAGGGGTTCATATGGGGGTAGCTATTATCATAGTCTTACTGTGCAAGAGGTTGATACCTATTTTGCACAGACACCTGAAATTGCTGTTCCCCATATATATTATGTGGGGTAGATGGGGGAGGATGTTGCCATTGTTAAGGACCATAATTCTGATATTAATCCCCAGACTTATACGGAGGTGCTCTGGGAGATTGATAGGCACCTCCATAATAAGGTCCCTGATATTGCTGAGGGGGTGTTAGGGCGAGTTGGTCAGGGAGTGTTCATTTCTCCCCTATTGGTTCGACCCCTCATTCCAGCTCCATAGGGTTAAGTTCAGGGTTATAAGTCCTATCACCATTACCTTCTTCTTGACTTTGGGTAGCGTTAACAGGGGTCACTGAATTTTGCTAGAAGTAGATATTATTACTTTTAAAATCTGCCTCTTAAACTTCTTTAGCTCCTTTTTTTTGAGTGTCTCTATCCACTTTTTTTTTATGTTTTCTTAATATTATTGTTAAACTCCTTACATTCGTTGTAGTCCCAAATAGATTACAGCTTGCCCTGTAAATCAATCTTTCTGGTTTAACTCTTTTCTTTTTTAGGACAAGTGTCTGGAGCTCTCTCACAGTCTGATTGAAGAACTCCAACCACCCACCCATAAACTCATTATCTGTCAAACCTTCCTGAGGGGCTACATCCCATCTCAAACTAGCTGAATGCTCCCCGGCACTCGTCTAGGGATCTGAATCGTGGTCTGGTGTTGGTATTAACTCTCTCCCTCCCTGTCTTTTGGGGCACACGCATCAACAAATATGTTTTAATATGCAATAACGAAGTGTAACAATCACAAAACATATGACATCTTGTATATATTGTTTGTATATTGACTAAATATATGGCTTTCTCTAATTAGATGCACTATTGAAGAAGCGACTAAGTCGCAAAACATGTAGAGAAAACCATGCTGGTGTAAGATCTTAGCACCTGGAAAGACTTGACGTACATAGTTGACATCTTGACAAGGCTCCTGGTGTGTGGTACATGTGCATTACACTATGTTTGGATCTTATAGTGCTCAATAATGCTTTAATCATTTTATACATTTTCTTTGATGGATATTTTGTATGTCACATTTTAGTATTGTTTAATTAATAAAATATGGATTTATTGTTATAAAAATTGATTTGTGTATGTGCCTTTAAAGTCCATTTTTCTGACCTCTCCAAATTAAGCACAGTTTTGGGACACAGCACTGATTAAGAGTGTGAGCGCTTATAGTACCACCCAGTGGTCATTGCAAATTAAAGTTCAGGGTGTCCTGTAAAAAATGGAGTATAATTAATATGGATATATTATGTAGTTGGGATATGTGCAGTTTTACTAACACATGTCAAAGTTACAAACCTTTGTTAAGGCATTAAGATTTGTTAAACCTTCGTCATGAAAGTATGCTTCCAGATTCTGATAAGCTCCCTACCTGTGGTCCCCCACAACCGCCAGGCAAGGGTTGTGGGGAAGAGTCCCTTGTCCTCATCAACATAGAGATAAGGCACTTTTCCAGGGTGTCCTACCTGTCTCCCCTCCAATGTTGAGGGCATGTGGCCTGGTATGGTTGAGGGTAGGGATGGGCTTGAACATCAGCTGTTCATGTCTTCGCTAAATACACAAACATTATGGGCGCTCAGTGGTAGGTTCGCCTGCCGATAAGCGTCCTATAATCAGAGCGCAGTGCATTCATGGCTGATGATTGGCCAAAGCATGCACCTGACCTGTATGCTATGGCCAATCACAGCACAATGCACTGTAAGAGCCATGATTGGCCAAAGGTGGAGTGCCTTTGGCCAATCATGGCTCAGGGGCTAAGTCCATGCTCCACACTATATAAGGCTGCTGCTTACACAGCAGCTGTGTATAGTGTGTGACAATGGAGATTAGGCAGGTAGTTAGTGTGTAGTGTATTCAGTCAGTTTAGTGCAGTCAGTGTAGTGTACAGGCATACTCCACTTTTAAAATGTATAGATATGTTGTAGCCCTGGGTCCCCTCTCAGTGCTACCTAAGTTTGGTGTCCCTGTCACTTATGGTTCAGTAGCAGTGCCATATCAAGCTGACCAAGATTTCCCTTAAATGCCAATGTTAAAGACAGGGAACAGTGCCATGTCAAACTGACCAATATTTTCCATAGATGCCAATGTTAAAGACAGGGAGCAGTGCCATTTTAAGCTGGCCAAGATTTCCCATAGGCGCCAAGAGCACTGATAGCTGAAAATTGGCCTGGGCAGGAAGGAAGGTGAAAGTGCCCTGTATTTAATTTAAGTTGTTAAGGGGAACCCTATGACAGAATAAAAAAAAAAATGGCATTGGGGTTCACCCTAAAATCTATACCAGGCCCGTTGAGTCTGGTATAGATTTTAAGGGAAACTCCACACCAAAATTTAAAAGAAAAATGGCGTAGGGTCCCCCCAAAATCTATACCAGACCCTTGTCTGAGCATGCAGCCTGGCAGGCCAGGAAATGGTGGGGGGGGGTAGGAGCGAGGGGCCTCCCCTCCTGAACCATATCAGACCACTTGCCCTCAACATGGGCAGGGTGCTTTTGGGTGCCCCCCAAAGCACCTTTGTCGATGTTGATGGGGACAAGGGCCTCATCCCGACAACCCTCTGCTGTGGTTGTGGGGGTCTGTGGGTGGGGGGCTTATCAGAATCTGGAAGTCCCCTCTAACAAGAAAGCCCCCAGAACCTGTCCCCCCCCCCATGCGAATGGGTATCGGGTGCATACAAAACAGTTTTTGACAAGTCCTTTGTTAAAAGAAAAAAGAAAAAAAAAGAATGTTTCTCGATGTAAATCCATTGTCAATTACGACGCCCGCCAGACCCGAAAAGTATAAAAAAAATTAAACGCTTCGCTTTCTAAGAGGCTACCAGCCATATGCCCAATCTTCGGCATTGACAGTACTTTTATAGGCAAGGGTCACGTGAGGTCAGAAGGGAGCAGTGCCACCGGGTGACGTAGCCGGGTGGCCCCTCCTGTTGCCTATAAAAGAACTGTCAAAGCTGAATATCAGGCATACAGCGGGTAGCCTCTTAGGAGGCAAAGCATTTTTTGCAATTTCTTTATTTTTCAGGTCGGCAGGCATTGTGACTGACGATGGATTGACATCGATGGACATTATTTTTTTTTCTTTTTAATAAAGGACTTTTACTTTTTTACACTTTTTTGGTGAATGGGTACGGGTGCCTTTTTTTAATTTTTTTTTGCCTGAGGTTCCCCTTAAAATCCATACCAGACTCGATAGGGGGGGGGGGGCGACGACCCTACGCTGTTTTATTTTATTTCTTTCATTTTTTTTATCTGTATTGCCAGGAGCCGACAATACATTACAGCCGCAAGCAAGTTTAAATGACGTTTTTTCCAATAGAAATGTAAGAATTGCTGCAGCAGGCTTCATACATTGTACAGATGCAGCACTTTACCGACATATCAAGGTGACCCCCCAGGCACAATATTTAAAGGAATTTTTAATTTTTATTGTTTCCAAATAGGGGGTGTTTGGCCCATCCCTAGTTGAGGGGGGTGGAAAATACTCCTCCCTTCTTTCCCTGGCCAGATAGGCTGCATGCTCTAATTGAGGGTCTGATATGGATTCCCTGGGGGACCTCAAGCATTTTTTATGGAGTACCCCCCTTAAAATATAAAAAGAAAACAGTTTTGTGCTTAGTGTCTAGTGGGGTGCATCACACTTCGTGCTTGGGATACAAAACTCTATAAATATTTAAAATTGAATAGGTGCACTCCCCCTTTAAAATGTTTAAACAATACATTGTTAGCCAAAAAGTGCCAGTGCTTATGTAAACACATATATACAATCAATACAAATCATATATAAATGTGAAAATTATTAATTTTTTTTTTCATGTGCGAAACATGTCTGGCAAGGTATACCCACTGTACCTAAGAAGCGTGGTGTTTTCTCTCTTTTGTGCTCTCTGCTCTTTTTGGCTGTGTAAGTGTATGTATTTGGTTGATAAATAAATATATCCTGTTTAGAGGTTTACACTATTACACTATCTCAGCTCCTCTTGGATTTCATGACACATCCCCTTTGCTTGGTGTTAACTCTTTTGAGCCTGGTTTGCTGGAACCCTGGGGAATTGTGCTGGCTGGAGGAGGTTTTACAGAGCTTTTTTATATAGAGCACTTATTGATCTTCCTTTTTATAGGGGATCAACTTCTTCTGGTAAGAGGCTAAACAGTTTTTCTGGGTCAAAGAGTAACATTCACCAGCTGTTTACATTTTGCACCTGAAATATTGCATGGACTTTGCACATTAATTATTTTTTTGCAGTATTGATTTGCACTTTTATATACAGTATAAAGCTGGCACTTTTTGGATAACAATTCATTGTGTAGGAATTTTAAAGGGGTTTTAGGAGTTTAGGAATTGTTTTCCTTTGATGTAATCCACAGTAAATGTACCCAATATAGCAGAGTTTAACCCCCTATAGCAACTAACTATCCCTACAAAAACTGTCTTCTCTCCCTAAACTACTCCAACACTCAAAGACAAATAGCTACTTGGATATCATCATTAAATGGTGAAGGGGATGATATATAACAAAGTCTCCAATATTGGTCATTTGTTCTTTGATGGTCCCATTTAAAAAGGTCAGGTAGGGCATTATGGATCCTTTAAAAATTGGTCATAAATTCACTGAAACCATGTACTTTGTGGTTAATGCGGACTTTGACCCTAGTCATAAATTAAAAATGATAAATTAAATATAATTGTTTGTATTAAAACACGAGAAATTCTACCTCATTATAAAAGCCTTTAGGGGCCAATAATTCCTTTTGAAAAATCTATTTAGTTTCTTCTCTGGACATATTATTAATAATATTATGTTCTCTATAATGTAGCTTGTACATTTTCTCAGTTTAAAAGAATATTATTATGTTAAAAGAATGACTGTTATGAAATGTTTGCAATGTTTTAAGAGAGGTTGCAATTTTTGTCACTAACTATTTTAGCAAAGTTTGAACTAATTCAACGATTCTGGATTTTATGTTATTTGCATCCAATATATTCCTTTACACATGGACTCTGAAAGTGTTAAAACATTGTCATTGCTGAAAGGAATCTCTGATCTGAACTGTGGATGGTAAATGAGGTAATAAAGAGGTGAAATTTATTGCTATCATAACTAGGTATATTGAACTGTGATGTGTTGATGATCAACCTATAGCCTTGCACATTATCTAGTGGAATTCTTTTATCATCATAGCCTGAACACCTTAATATGGAACTATGGCTAGCACTTATGCTGCCATTATTGACACTTTTTAGGTTTTTATTTTTTAATATTTTTTTTCTCCCCCATAATGTATTTTCGTTCATATTTCCTTTATTTTATTTTTTACATTCTTTACCTTTAAATTAAACATTTTTAAAAAATTTTTTTATCATGGTTATCATTAACAGAAACATGGTCAAAACAATAGATCACCAAAGAATAGAATGAGTTAAAACTGCATAAATATATTTTGAAAGTGATCCGTAAATGTGGAATCAGGGAGAAAAGCAGGGAAAGGTCTACAACTGCAGAGGGGGAGAGTAGGGTGCCTAGGTAAAACAAAAAGGAGGGGGGGGAGATAAGGGGGAAGGAGGTATGGGTACGAAATGGTTGAGAGAGGGTGACTACAAGAAAACTTCGTAGAGATGTAATAAAATAGAAAAATAGAAAATAGGAGTACCTTCCATGGGTTTGACGTTTAACAGATTACAGCGGTAGCAGGACAGCACATGTTTAAATTTACATAAAAAAAAGGAAAGATCAAGGTATAATTCAATACAAAGCCAGTCCTTTCTAAGCAGTTACAACCGGGAGTACCGATCTAAAGAGGGGAGAAGCATAAAAGAGCGCTACTATTTAGAATGATAATGATAATATAATATAGAGTTTGATGCATGGGCTTGATATCTAGGAAAAGGGGGGTGAATGCAGTAAACAAATGAGTCTCAGGTTTGCACGGCGGGTCGACCTAAAATAGGGTCTGAGGGACGGGCGAAAGGGCTTTGTGCCATGGCAGGTCCAGCCAATTGAGCAGCTGTCCCAGAGATGGTCCATCCCATGAGGCAGAAGGTTGGAGAGAGGATATTTAGCCAGATAAACGTCCCATTTGGAGGAAAACCTGGAGGTTGGCATGAATTGACAAGTGAGTATCCAACAAGTCTCTTCGAAGAAGGTTTTTGAGTTCTGAGTGTACCTCCTGAAGTGTTAGCGGGGAGGTCGAAATCCATTTGTTGAGTATAGCTCTCCTGGCCAGCATGAAGAATGGGGAGTGCCAAGGCCTGTGGTAGACAATAGGGAGGCTTGTAACTTATCCAAGCCCAGGGCCTGGCCATCAAGAAGACCAAAGATCAACAAAAGAGGGTGACCAGTAGCAACCAGTCCCGTGATGGATGAAGCGAATGAGCCAACTCTGTGCCAAAAATGAGTAATTATTGGGCAGAACCACAGTCGGTGCGCTAGAGTAGGCCTGTGAGCCATGCACCAGGAACATTTCTGCGGGGCATTGGAGGTTGATGACATCGTGAAGGGGGTATATGCTCGATGGATAATCTTAAGTTGTTGTTCCCTCCAAAATTCATTGGTGATGTAGACACATGTGGTATTATATCCATGGAGGATACGTTGGTGCAACAGATCATAGCGAAAGTCTTTGCCCCAGGATGATGAGTCGGTAGGCTCTTTCAATGAAGACCGGTAGAACTTAAGAGGTTTGTATACTTCGGAGATACTGAGTTTATCCTTCCGTTTGTCGAGTAGGGAAGGCCGGAAAGGTTTAGTCTTATCAGGACATAGGTGAATTGCAAAGGCAATTGATTGTTGCAGATGGAGAAAGTGGCTGGCTGGAATGTGAAAGTTCCTGCAGATGTCTTGTGTAGGAATGGGTTGGCCGTGGTTTGATTGAATAGTTGAGAAAAGTGTCTCAGTCCTTTTTCCGGCCACAAGGAGAAGGCAGGGTATTGCTGGGTATGAGGAAATAATGGGTGACCTTCTAATGGTAAATGACTGGTGATCAAGTGGGAGAGATTGAAAAGTTTACAGGACTCCCGCCATGCTACAATAGTGTCTCGCAGGAGGATGTTAGATTTAAGGAGTGGTGGCACAGATGCTATAGAACAATGTAAGAGGGCGCCCAGAGAGAGGGGGGTGACCATTTGAGATTCTATGTTAAAGTTGGAGAAACGAGATAGGCCGGTCAACCAATCCAAACCTATTCGCAAAAGGCATGCAATATTGCAGAGTCTAACGTTGGGAAGGTTGGCTCCTCCTTCTTTTTTTGAAAGGAACAGTTTTGTGAGGGCGATACGAGGGCGCTTCTTCCTCCAAAGAAAAGACTATTATTTGATATGGGATGTTGCTATCTTGAATATAGAGGTGTGCGACCAAAGCGGGGGCCTATTGTGGAAGAGGGGGAGTATTTCACTTTTAGTAAAATTGATTTTTAGTCCCGAGCAGCCGCGAAATGTGGTAAAAATGTCATGGATTAGTGGAATATTAGCTGAGGGATTGGAGGAGAATATGAGAATGTCGTCCGCAAATAGTGCAGTACAAATTTCTTGGTCTCCGACCCAAACGCTGTGGAGCTCTGGGTGGGAGGTCAGATAGCCGGAAATAGGCTCTATTGCTAAATTAAACAGAAGGGGGGATAGAGGGCATCCTTGCCGGGTGCCTTTGTGGAGGGGAAAGGTTTCTGAAGGGTGTCTGTTAGCAATGACTGTTGCACATGGGGAGGAATACATGGAGGCTATGAGATGCAGAAAAGGACCTTCGAAGCTGAACTCTCGGAGAACTAGAAAAAGCCAGGAGAAATTGACAGTATCAAAGGCCTTTTCTGCATCTACTGTGAAGATGGCCATGTCATGTGAGGGCTAAAAGAGAGTATAGTGGTTGAGGATGAGATCTTCAAACACTTGCCCAGCGCTGTGATCAATCAGATATATGTCATAAATAGTTTAAAATAAAAAAAACATACACCAATGGTTCACTGATAGCAGCTGCTGTAAACAATTAGGATTATCCAAAAAAATGCAATAAATACTAAAATAAAACCCAGTATCAACAGCATTCAGCAGCGCTCAATATGTGTATACATATCGCTAATCATAATAGTCCTCATGAATAATGTGAACACAAGGTCTAAAAATGTTCAGTCCTCCAGATGGTAAAACAAGATTCCACAATAAACGATGGTACTCCCTGTGCTCTTAATATAGATCCAGCAAGCGCCTTCACCACACCATACGTGCTCCCCTTCAAAATGGGCACTCACCAGATAGCCACTGGTCATTCACATGTAAGCATAGGTTGCTTGTACCCTTGGTGACCTCGAGTGGAGACCCTCCTATTCTGTGGGTAATCACTGTTGTCTGGTGTTCTCAGAGACCGGACCGTACCAACAGAATCCTCTCTGGGGCATCGAAATTCATTCGTTTTGGAAATCAGAAAACCCGGTAGCTTTTGCCTCCGGTGATGGTCGGACCCGCTTTACTGTGCTTGGTACCCACGTGGGTTGTAGAGCGATGTGTGTCCGATCACCGCTGGGGGACCAGGACCCCGATATACCGACTGATACAGCACCGGCAACCCCCCACTGACCGGAACACGGGGGTCTGACCATCACCGGAGGCAAAAGCTACCGGGTTTTCTGATTTCCAAAACATTACTGCAATGATATCTTTCGGTGAAGTGAAAATGTCACCTGTCAGAGACCTAATTTTAGGGATGTGTGTAGGGGAGTGGGGCCTCTACAGAGATGGGCCAGTAGTTTCCCAGCTTTATTCCCATATTTATGTAGTTTAAGGTCCATGAGCGAGTGTTGGAGGCGCTCCTTGGTCTCTGCCCAAAGGTCAAAGCAGGCTTTTGCTTCCTTCCAGGCACGTGTATTGTCTTGGGAGAGGTTTGTTTGGGCAAGGCGCAGGTGTTCGCTTGCAGCCTTAAAATGTGCATGGTTTTTTTTTTTTTGTGCATTGCAGCGAACAATATGATTTTGCCCCGAAGTACTGTTTTACCCGTTTCCCATAGAAGGAGAGGGTTGTCAGTGTGTTGGGAGTTATCCTGAAGGAAGTCTGTCCAGGCGGTATGTAGCACATTATAGAGATCCTTATTATCAGCTAAATAAGAAGGGAAATGCCATATTCTTGTAGTTGTTGTACCCGTAAGGTCAGAGATAGTCAAAGAGATCGAAGCGCGGTCGGTAATTGCAATCTCCCCTATTGAGGGAGCAGAGGAAAGATTAAAAAGGAATTGATTGCAAAATATATAGTCTATTCTGAATAGGCTATTATGGGGAGAGGAAAAGAAGATAAATTCCCTGCCTAGGGGATTTGATAGACGCCATGTATCCGTGAGTTCCAAAGAACGCACAAAGTCCGGCAGCGAGTAAATCAGGGAGCCGGGGGGAGTCAGTAAAGATTTATCTCTGGATTTATCTTCTGATGGATGCATTATGGAGTTGAAGTTCCCTCCCAATAGAAAAAGAAGATGAACATAGGGGGCTAGTTGAGCGGGCAGCGTTTGGAAATATGATTTGGGGGGGGAGTTGGGGGCGTATACATTGGCAATAGCATAAATCGAATGATGGAGTTTAATTGTGAGGATCAGAAGCCATCCCTCTTGATCCTGTGTAACAGTGAGAATTTTGCAAGGAAGATTTTTATTAATCAGGATAAGGACGCCAGCTTTACATTTGGGTGATTTAGAGCCGAAGACCTGGCCCACCCAAAGTTTTTTCATACGGTGAAAGTCACAGGAGGTGAGATGAGATTCTTGCAGGAGAGCAATATCTGCCTTTATTCTTTTTAGGTGTTGTAAGATAGCCATCCTCTTATGAGGTGATTGCAAACCCTTGACATTCCATGATATTAATTCCATATCAAGGAGGGTGAAGGAGTAGAGGTTTTATACGTGCATGGAAGAGATATGAGGGGAAGTGTAAAATTGGTGGCCTAGTCAAGTGCAACAAGCCGGTTAACCAGGCACAGGAGTAGCATGCCTTGTGCTGAATAGGGATGGCGAAGGTAGTCCGAAATACAAAACAGTAAAACAAATCAAGCATAACCGAGAAAAAGGTAGCACATACCATAGAAGTCTGAGACTTTGCTTTTTTCCTGATGAGGTCCATTTCCAAATGTGGCGTTACCAGAAAGTAGAAAGTTCGGCTGTCCCGCCAGGCTAAGTAAGGAGTGCGAGGTGAGGAGGGCATCCGCCATGGGGACGACGACCTCTGGAAATATTAACCAATAGTAAGGGACTACTCCAGAGAATAGTGCCCCGGGAACTGGGCTACTCCGGTAAGGCTGTAAGGGAAAGGAGCATGCAAAATGAGAAATTGAAAAACAATATCACATCAGTAACAGCTAATAGTCAAACTCTGGAAGGTTCCAGAGGAGCCTTGGTTTTGCCTATTCTATGGTATAAAGAGTTCAATAAAGCAATATAGGCTAACCATTATACCCCATTTGATGAATGCCGCAAAGGGCTTGATTGCAGAGGGAGGAAGCTCCAACAGTGGGAGATTGGATTAATAGGATAGAGGGATAAGAACAATGGAATACTTAAAGAAACGGGGGGGGGAGCATGTAGATATATGGGAAGATTGGAATGACTTTAAGAAGACAAGTGATTATAAGTGGAGAGTAGGGAGGGAGGATGAGGGGTGAGGGTAGGGGAGAGAGGGGTGGGAAAATAGGGAGGAGGGGGGGAGAGAGAGGTAATGTGATAAAAATGTAATTTGATGATGTTTTTTAATATATATTTGTATTTTTGAAAATTAAGTAATAAAATAAATTTATAAAAAAAAAAAAAAATAGTCAAACTCTGGGAGAATAGCAAGAGACCTAAATTAGGACAAAATGAAACATCTTCAGTAACCTGGTAAAAGAGAGACCAGGATTTGTACAGGACCCTTGGTCCAGCAAAAGTTACCACTCTGTAACACAGTGGAGGCTGTGTAAATGGCAATATATCCGGAGAGAGGGGGGTCAGCGATGACCATCTTTGCGAGATCTAGAGGCGTAGCGTTCCCGTTTTTGGTGAATCTTTCCGTGGACTGTGGAGATCTCTATTTCCTGGAGAGGAAATGGATGGTGGAGAGGCCTGGGTTTCCATGGAGATTAGCATGTGCGCCTGCATGTAGTTGATAGCTTCATCGGGGTGGGTAAAGGCTTTTGTGTCACCAGAATCTGAGGTAAAATCACAAGATTGCTGGGTAGGCCAATGTGGATTTAATCCCATTTTGGAATAAGACAGCGCAGGTGGGTTGAAAGGCTTTGCGTCGTTGTACGACTTCTTGTGAATAGTCTGCAAAAAGAAGAAATTTGTGGCCATCCACTTGAAGGGACTTGGCGTTCCGAAACGATTTTAAGATGGCGACCCGGTCAGCATAATTAGGTAGCGCACAATTAAAGGGCGCAGTGTGCACCTATCGTTGGAAGGTGGACCCAGTCTATGGGCTCTTTCTACCGTGCACGGCTGGGACAGTCCCAAGGCCTGGGGTATACGAGTGGAGCACAGATCTGGCAATGATGCAGCAGTAATGGATTCTGAAACCCCTATTATGCGCAGGTTGTTCCTGCGAGAACGATTTTCCAGGTCCTCCAATTTATTGAGTATATAGTGCTGGGTCTTTTCCATTCTTTTGTCATTAGCTAGGTTAGACTATATTTCATCCTTAACTTCTGAAAGCCTGTGTTCCAGATCAGTGAGTCTCTTTGCCTGCTCCCCTATCTCCCTACGTAGCTGAGTGATGCCAGTTGAAACTGCATTATCTACTGCTGATTTTATAGTGGGGGAGAGCGGAGCAGCTACAGCAGAGGCAATGTGGGCATAATGCTCATCAGCAGGAGCCGCGTATCCCGCTGGAGGCTGTGAAGGTGTGGCGGCCATGTTGGATGGATCTGGACTCTGAATGAGGGCGGGCTTCCCCTGAGGCCGGCGTGCCATGTATTACAAACCGATCTGTGGCTGCGGCAGCGGTCAATGATCTGGAGCTGGAAGCGGTGTCTTCCGAGCGGCAGAACAGCAGGTAGAGCAGATTTTGTGGGCAGAATTCACCAGAGCCACCGTGCACACCTACTTCATCAGGCGCCGGAACCGGAAGTCCAAATTAAACATTTTAATAACCATGTTAAACTAACTAAGTTAAATAATTTAATAATAGTGTTTTATCCAGTTCCTAAGCATGACTCATTTATGTTGAGTTTGATTATCTATCAGTAAATATGAATTGTTATTGATATCATTGTATGTTTATTTCAAATTATAAGCATTTAATTAAGTCCCCGTTCACACTAAGGCGACCTGTGAGGCGACCTGGTCGCCTCACAGGTTGCCGTAGGTCGCCTTCCATAGGGAAGCTGCGGACCCGTTCTAATAGGAGCGACACAAGTCGCTCCGACTTAGAAAAAGGGTCCGGAGCTTCTTTGGGGCGACCAGGAGGCGACCGCCATAGACTTCAAAGTTATGAGGTCCGTGCCGGCCGCTCCGAGCTCGCGGCGCGCTGCTCGCACCGCGACCTCGGAGGTCGCCCCTGGAAGTAGCATCGCTCGTATGTGAACGGGGCTTGAAAGTTTTGTTTCTACATGCATCTCTAAAATGTATATACCTAATTGTCTTGAACTTGATATATTTTATGTACAACAACAGCCAGAAATTCCAGCAGAAACTGAAAGATAAAGGTCAGTTTATTAAACATCACAGTTTAGCAATGGGACTAATATGTATGAAACATCATAGTTTTGTGATGGGCATATATAAGCACTTAAAAAAAAGGTTATTAGGCTGCTTTTACACTGATCCGTAGGTGCAGCACAGTGCACCTGCAGCTGTCCTGCAGGTTAGCTGCACTAAGCCATAGACATCTATTATATCCTGTGGGTTTGGTGTATTTTCAGAAAAGTGCACCACACCTGCGAGATATAATAAAAGTCTATGGCAAAGCACAGCTAACCTGCAGGAACCTGCAGGAATGCAGTACTTCAGTGTGAAAGCAGCCTTAAGCTCCTTTCGCACGATCTGTCCATTCAGGTCTGCCTGTCCGATTTATTTTGTGATTAACAGTTAGTAAACATTCAATGGGCATTGGTCCCAGGGAAAATGATAATCCTGATTGTTTTTTTTTTAATCCTTATTATCCTATTTAAAATAAAAAAAAAATTATATTCTAAACCAATGCTTTTAATTGCCTCAAAAATGCATACTTTTGTGCTGGACCTAAGCACAAATACTGAAGCAAAGAAATTGTGAACCTGTGATAATAACGAATTATTTTTATTTCAGTCTTTGCAGATGACACCAAGCTATGCAGTGGAATAATGTCCTTACAGGATGTCTCCAACTTACAAGCCAACCTCAATGCACTGTTTAATTGGGCAACTATTTGACAGATGAGGTTTATTGTTGATAAATGTAAAGTTATGCATTTGGGGGCTAAGAATATGCATGCAACATACATACTAGGGGGTTACAACTGGGGGAATCCATAGTGGAAAAGGATCTGGGGGTTTTGGTAGATCAAAGGCTTAATAATAGCATGCAATGCCAAGCTTCAGTTTCCAAAGTCCTTTCTTGTAAGAGAGGTATAGACTCCAGAGAGAGAGAAATTATTTTGCCCCTGTACAAATTATTAGTAAGACTTCACCTGGAATACGCAGTTCAATTTTGGGCACCAGTTTACAAAAAGGATATCTGGGAACTGGAGAAGGTGCAGAGAAGAGCAACCAAATTGATAAGAGGCATGGAGTAGCTCAGCTATAAGGAAAGATTAGAGAAAAATAATTTAATCTCTCTTAAAAAGAGGAGATTAAGGGAGGATATGATCAACATGTACAAATAAATAAGGGATCCATATAGTGAAATTGGTTTTGAGTTTTCCCTTTATGATCATCACAGAGGACAAAAGGGCATTTTTTACATCTGGAAGAAAAGAGATTTCATCTCCAAATACAGAAAGGTTTCTTCACAGTAAGAGCTGTGAAAATGTGGAATAGACCCCCTCCAGAGGTGGCCAGCTCAGTAGATTGCTCTAAAAAAAGATCTAAATTCTTTCCTAAATATACATAATAGAACTGGGTACTAACATTTATAGGAAAAGTTCATCCTGGAAATATCCGATTGCCTCTTGGTGGATCAGGAAGGAATCCCCCCCCCCCCCCTGCTGTAGCAAATTGCTGGGGTTTTTCACCTGCCTCTGGATCAACTGTGGGTACAGGATTGTGTATATGGGATTGTATGATTTTTTTTTTCTTTTAATGGTTGAACTTAATGGTCTTTTTTCAAGCTGACTAACTATGAAACTATGTAGGGTGTAAGCTGAGCATAAGAATGGCTAAAATTGTATTCAGCAAGGAAATAATGAAGTTGGACAAAAGAATAAAAAAAAAATGAATCCCAGACACTAGAGGTACTTTGGCAATCACTACATGTTTTAACAGTTAAAGCGGAGTTCCGGGCACAGATGTCATTTTTTAATGAACATACCCCCGGGACAGTCAGGGCTAGCACATTCCACAATGGCTAGCCTCTGATCTGTCCCGGTTCGCACTTACCTTTTAGAAGAAATACTTACTTATAAAATTTCTTCCACAGCGTTTCCATCTCTCTTGTGGGCAGCTGAAGCCGGCGCGGTCCTCTTCTGCGTCTTCTTTCGCGTCTTCTTCTCCCAGAATGCGCCGCACCGGCCCCTCTCGTCACTTCCGGTGCGGCGCTGCATTCCTAAACAGCTTCTGGGCATGCCCAGAAGCTGTTTAGCAGGGGAATGCGGTGTCGCCCGGAAGTGACGACCGGGGCCGGTGCCGACGCATTGATTCCTGGGAGCGATGACGTTTAGCTCCCAGGAATCATCGCAGTGCAGGAAGTGACGGGGTGAGCCGCGGCTCCGAGGGAGGAAGTACCCTGAGGTGAGTATTTACGATCATCAATTACAAGGTGAGTTTTTTTAAAAAAAAAAATCTAACTATCCAATTCCTTTTCAGGTTAGGCTGAACTAGCGGACGATATTTTTTTTTTTGTGCCCGGAACTCCGGAGTAACTACATCTTAAATTAAAAATGAATAAATTGGTAGCTTTGTGGGATCCATCAGTGCCCTTGTTTGCTTCTTCTCTCTTTAGTCTTTGTATTTTTTACCTGATAATCCTGCTGGTTTACATAATTTTGGCCCTGTTGAGACAATGCCTCCTGAATAGCACCAAATGCAGCAGCAGGGTTATACCCCGAGGATGCATGCTCCCTGTGGATTCCAAGCCATGATGCTTCTGGCTATAGCCAAATACCATAAGGAGTGCAATACTTCATAAAATAACAAACCAAAAGTGACCAAGGTGGGCATGGTACTGGAATACAGTCAAAAGGGGTAAGTATTGAAGGATTAGTAATGAAAACTACCAGAAATTATACTGGGACAATTTACAGCAATGATGGTCAACCTGAAAATAATGGAGAGGATCACATGCTGCCTCTGACACTTCCAGAGTACCATGATACAGAAAATAATTGTAATGCATCTAGGGGCTGTAACATACCTCAACACATGAAAATGTCAATTCTGCTGTTGTTTCTGTTTCATTGTTTTTATTCAAGTTTTCAATAATCAAATAACAGTACAGCTGTGATAGCAGATCCAAGTAGGATCCCCCAATGCAGACGAGGGACATCAACAAAAACAAATGAAATTAATTAAAGATATACAAGTCAAAAATTACTAAAAGATATGCAAATTGAAGGTGAAAAAGCTGGTGTATTAACCACTTTAGCCCCGGAGGATTTTGCTGTTAAAGGACCAGGCCCTATTTTGTAAATCGGCACTGCATTAATTTAATGGACAATTGCGCGGTCGTGCGACACTGTACCCAAATCAAATTGATGTACTTTTTTTCCCACAAATAGAGCTTTCTTTTGGTGGTATTTGATCACCTGTGCAATTTTTATTTTTTGCGCTATAAACAAAAAAATAGTGACAATTTTGAAAAAAAAAAAAAAAAAACAATATTTTTCACATTCTGCTATATAACATTCCCAAACAAAAATGTAAAAATCAAATTTTTTTAACATTTTAGGCCAATTTGTTTTCTGCTACATATTTTTGGTAACAAAATCACAATAAGCATATTTTGATTGGTTTGCGCAAAAGTTATTGCACCTACTAACTACAGTAAAGATTTATGTCATTTTTATTGTTTTTTTTCTAGTAATGGCGGCGATCTGCAATTTTTTGTGTGACTGGGACATTGCGGTGGACAGATCGGACCCCTAACTGACATTTTTGACACTTTTGAGGGTACCAGTGACATTTCTACAGTAATCAGTGCTAAAAATATGCACTGTTACTGTAATAATGCCATTAGCAGGGAAGGGGTTAATACTATTAGTGATCAAGGGCTTAAATGTAAGCCTAGGGGAGTAATTCTAACTGTGGGGGGTTGGGCTTGTGAAATCACTTCAGAGAGAATGACGGACGGCTGTGTTTACATCAGACGTCCGTCCTTCTCTGTCAGCGGGGGGGAGATCGCTCACCTCCTAGAGTCTCCTGAGCAAGCGACATAGTACTACGTCGGTTTGCCCAAGAGCGGCCGTCTGCCGCAGTTAATCTGCGGTGGGCGGTCGCCAAGTGGTTAAGATGTGAGTAAGAATTACAGTAGGTAGGCCAAATCCAGATGCCTGTTTATCCTGCACTGGTAAAAAACAAATACATAACCATCGTATTACAGGCAGTGTTCAGTGGATTTCCAGATACATCTTAACCGACCAAGGGGGGCTGGGCCGGGAGGTCCATGGAATTGGGGCTGTAAGCGGAGGAGGAGCCACGTCCTGTCTTCTGGTGAATTACACATCTCACATCCTGGACTACTTCTTCAAGTTGAGTGTGAAGACAACCCAGCTTTCTTTAAGGAGATATCACAGGTTGCTAAAGGCTCTGTATTTTTATGCTTCAAGGGGGGCACGCATTTTAACTATACACTTTGGTGGAAGAAGCCTCACCCACTCTTGTTTTTGGGACACTGCACAGTGTTTTTACATAGGTGGATTGGTTGTTTCCACTTGATATCACTTCACTGGCACAATTACACATGTCACAGCATGTTGGTTCATATGCACTGTTTATACACTGATTGATGAACCTTTTTTATATGTCACTTATATAGGAAATATATATTTTTGTTGACAATATTACACTATATGTTTTTTTTTTCTTTTTTTCTTTTTAATTTCACATATCTGGAGATAATACATCGAGAGGAGAAGTCACTCCACAGAGTGGACTGTTTTCATATTTAGTCACAAGTACTGACTCTAATTGTAGAGGTGAGAGCACCTGATTATCCAATCGATGAATGAATGAACCTAAAAATAACTTTTTTTGATTTACACCCTTCAACAAGTTTTTTTATGTACTTTTTGGCATCGTTTGCACGTGTGGATATTCACTACAATCGGGATTATTATTTGATATACGTTTGTGACTTTTTTTTATATTTAATATTGGATATATTATATATTATAGTTTTATCAGATTGAGAATCACAGTTTATTACACTTCTTGGTAGATCACATTGTCTCAGCTTCGTCACACACCTGAATAGCGCACTACCCCTTTCTTTTATATTTCATATTACAATACGTTCCACTACAAACATTTTTCCATCTCAGGGAGAGAAGAGAGAAAAGGAAAAGAGAGTTGGAAGAAGAAAACTAGAGAAGAGTGTACAGACCACCCTAAGTTCAGACCCTGCCGCCAGAGCAAACGTTGTTAAGAAGGTGATTGTAAATAGTTTATGCACGGATACCAGACCCTCTTAACCAACAAAAAGATTGTTGAACATGATCCTATGATAGTTTACATTTCATCATTGATAAATCCACTACTGGACTCTTCCAAGTTGTCCCAATGGAAATTTTAGCCACTAAGAACATAAAATATATCAAGGTCTGAGTGGCCCTGGAGACTCCTTCTAGGGGTGTATTAAGTAGTACAATCTTGAGATTTTTAATAACATTAGTCATGGTCACCAAATAGATCAGGGCATGAAGTCTTCTCCAGGAGCATTTAACCAAGGCATGTCCTCCATGTGTCGTCCATCGTTCCCACATGCCCACACCCTCGGAAGCAGAGTGAGACCAGGGTACATTTTAAACAAGTGATCAGGTACTAGGTACCAACAAGAAAGTACGTTTTAACCAGCCTCCACAAGGAAACATACATGACACCTTTGTTCTGTCCTCCCTATGTGTGAGGGTACATAGATTGACAGGCAGTATAACCCTGATTTCCTTCAATGCATTGACAAAGGAGCAAGGTCCAACTTCAACTTTTATTGCAAGGAAATACGTGAAATTAGAGTGGTAAAACTGTGGAACAGAAAAGAGAATACACTTACTAATGTATACTGACATGTGGCAATGCATATAAGACATTACTGTACATAGCAATGCAAATACAAGAAATGTGCACAAGATGTAAGTTACACAAGACATAGATACAGGATGATAATGTTAAGCATCCATAAGAGTATACACACCAGCGATGCCGCCATAAACTAAGATGAGGGAGGATGCAACTAGCTGTGTTTCCTCTAGCTGAGTTTCCTGTAGAAAACAAGATATGGAGGGAAGATGATGTCACCAAAGTTCATAGGTGAAAGCTATGGTAGCTGGGCTGGGACAAAAATTGTTCCAATATGTAATATGTGAATGGCCACTAGATGGCGCTGGTACAACATGAACAGTAGGTTACACAGTAAATTACACATTGTGAAAACTCTCATAAGAATAACATGACAATATAATGATGGAGACATGACACTCCCTGCTTGGTATCCCAAGGATACCACATTAACTATTCTCTGGAGAGAGTAACAAAATCAGTTCAGTAACAGGTCTCTGGAAGAGTTTAGGCTCATTTTGCCTGCAGACTTTCACTTCCACCTTCCTGACTCTTCCATCTTCACTTGGAAATACTTTGGTTATCAGTCCCAAAGGCCAGTCATTTCTTTTTGACTGAGAGTCTTTTACAAGAACAACATTACCAACCTTCATGTTGGGTTTACTGGTTTGCCATTTATTCCGGGACTGTAGAGTAGGGATGTATTGTTTTCTCCATTTATCCCAGAAGGCATCCGCTAGAGTTTGCACTCGTCTCCACTGACACTTGTACAAATCTTTAGTGCTAAACTCACCAGGGGGAGCTGTAACCGTACCAACCTTTTGGGTGAGGATAATAGAAGGAGTGAGTAAAAGAGGATCTTCTGGATTACTGGATATTGAAGTCAAAGGTCTGGCATTCATGATCGTCACTACTTCGGCCATAAAGGTTGTAAGAGACTCATGGGTAAGCTTCAAAGTCCCCAGCTGTAGAAAGATAGAATCAAGGATCCTGCGGGCTATACCAATCATACGCTCCCAAGAGCCTCCCATGTGAGAGGAGTGTGGGGAATTGAATGTCCATTTACAGTCTTGGTCAGCAAGATATCGAATAGAAATGAAACGTCTGAGAGCATTTATGAAGCTGGATGTGTCCAAAGACTCAATGACTTCTATATGCACAGCCCTAATACTCATGCAGGTGAATATGACTGCCCAGCGTTTGCTGTTTGCACGACCTCCTCTGGTGTGTCGTGTAGTGACAGACCAAGGGCCAAACACATCAAGACCAACATTTGTAAAGGGAGGGTCTGTACTGAGTCGGTCGGCAGGAAGATTAGCCATTTTCTGTGACTGAAATATACCACGTAGTCTTTTGCAAGTGATACATTTGAAAATTAGACTACTCACAAGTCTTTTTGCTCCCACTATCCAGAATCCAGCTGTCCGTAAAGCTCCTTCAGTGAACAAACGTCCCTGGTGCTTGGTCTTTTCATGGTAGTGTTGCACAAGTAACGATGCAATATGACTGTTTGGAAGTATTATTGGGTTACATTCCTTACTCTCAAGTTTTGCCTTAGAAATACGTCCCCCAACTCTCAACAGTCCATTATCATCTATAAATGGGTCAAGTCTCTTAAGGGAACTGTCTTTAGGAACGCATTTTTGCTTTTGGATGTGTTCAAGATCTTGAGCATAAACTTCTTGTTGGATACACCGGATGATAGCGTCTCTAGACTGTGTGAGTTCATCCAATGTATAGGCTTTATGACAGTAATGCCAACCTTTACAATGTTCTGATCTTGTAGATGTGGCTCTAAAAGATCTGGCTATGTGGATCAAACCAGCTAATGCTCTGTTTAACGATTTCCATGTGGAAAACTTGTTGAATCGTTCAGATCCAAGATGTCTGTTAGAAACTGTTGTGGTGAGTACAGAAACGTGAGGACGAATCTCTGCATCAGAATTCGGCTCTGACAACTCAAATGTATCTTCCTCAAGAGTGTCCACTACTGGTCTGTAGAGGAATGTTGGCCCTGTGATCCAGGTAGAGTCTTTGAGGTGGGCTACAGTAACAGCTCTTGTGGCATGATCTGCCGGGTTTTGGTCAGTTGGTACATAGCGCCACTGGGTAGGCTGTGTTGACCTCCTAATTCTTTGCACTCTGTTGTGTACATAGACGTAGAATCTCCTAGTCTCATTGTAAATGTAGCCCAACACTACTTTGCTGTCTGTATGAAACACTGTATTGTCAAGTTGTATGTCTATTTCTGACACAATAAGCTCTGCTAGTTCTACTGCCAGAACAGCAGCACAAAGTTCCAACCTTGGTATGGTGAGCTCAGGACATGGTGCCAGCTTCGCCTTGCCCATTACAAAGCCAATTTGAACTTGACCTTTATTGACTATTGTTTTGAGGTAAGCGACAGCAGCAATTGCTTTTACTGAAGCATCACAAAAGATGAACAGTTGCCTAGACTGAACCTCTGCTGGAGAGAGGTGGGTATATGACCTAGGTATGTGTAGGTTAGATAATGACTTTAAAGAGTCTCTCCATGTTATCCATAGTGCCTCTTTCTCTGAGGAAAGTGGAGAATCCCAATCACATGTATCTGTGGTTAACTCTCTGAGCAGAGTCTTACCTTGGATGATCACGGGTGCTGCAAACCCAAGTGGGTCATATAGACTGTTGATTGTGGATAAGACACCACGTCGTGAGAAGGGCCTTTCCTCTTGGTTGACCTGAAAGGTAAAGGTGTCAGACTTGAGATCCCAGCTGAGTCCCAGGCTGCGCTGCATGGGTATTGTGTCTGTAGCCAAGTCTAGGTCTTTCAAGACGCTGGCGTGATCTTGAGTAGGAAAAGCTTCCATAACAACTTTACTGTTTGAAGCTATCTTATGCAATCTGAGGTTTGAACATGAAAGCATAGTCTGAGTCCTCTTGAGTAGGCTGATTGCAGCTTCTGGTGAGGGAAGTGACTTTAGACCATCATCAACATAAAAGTCCCTTTCAACAAACTTCTTAACATCCTGTCCATAGTCTTTTTCACCTTCTCGGGCAGAGAGTCTGAGACCATATATTGCGACTGCAGGAGATGGGCTGTTCCCAAAAACGTGTACCTTCATACGGTACTCTATGATGTCCTTGGTGGGGTCATTGTCTCTGAACCAGAAGAATCTCAAGAAGTTTCTGTGCTCCTCTGTAACTTGGAAACAATAGAACATTTGTTGTATGTCAGCAACTATAGCGATGGATTCTTTACGGAATCTGATGAGGACACCTAGAAGAGAGTTATTGAGGTCTGGTCCTGTCAAAAGAACATTGTTGAGGGAGACTCCCTGATATTGTGAGCTGGAGTCAAACACCACTCGGATTTGACCTGGCTTCTTAGGGTGATAAACACCGAAGATTGGCAGATACCAGCATTCTTCTTTTTCTTTCAGAGGTGGAGCTACCTCTGCATGGTTGTTTTCAAATATCTTGCCCATAAATAAGAAGAAATGTTCCATCATCTCTGGTCTTTTCTGGAAATTGCGTCTAAGTGAACAGAAGCGTTTTAAGGCCTGATCCCTGTTGTTAGGGAGACAGCGTCTCCGAGTTTTGAATGGAAGTGGTGCAACCCAGGTGTTTGTTTCATCCTTGAAAATTCCTTGTTCCATTATTTTTAAAAAGGTCTCATCTTCAAAGGAGGGAGCTATCTTGTGATCTTCTTTTGTCCTCTGGAACACTGTGCATCCTAAGTGGTCTAGGTCTTCACCACAAGAAGGGTTCTGGATTTCAGTAAAGTCCGAATATAGCATATCTGCAGGCTTCTCTCTTACAAGGAATTTGTTAGGGCAAGGCTGAAAGAGGGATGGACGTCCATTTTCCAATGTATGCGTGTAAAAAGAATTTACAGTGGTTGGCTTGTGGACATTTCCTAAGCAGACATCACCTATAATGACCCACCCTAGGTCCAGCTTCTGAGCATATGGAGAATTGTGAGGACCGTTTATCTGTTCTCTCACCTTGTGGACTCTTATGATGTCTCTTCCCAGCAGGAGTATTATTTGAGCCTCTGGATCAAATGCAGGAATGAGATGAGCTATGGGTTTCAGATGCCAATGATGCGATGCAGCCTCAGGTGTAGGAATCTCTTCTCTATTGTTTGGAATCTGGTTACATTCGATCAGGGTAGGCAGAGGCAAGGATGCTTCCCCATTTACGGATTCGATTTGGTAACCAGTAGCTCTTCTGCCTTTTTCTTCACTCACACCTGTGCCAGTTTTAAGTGAGTATGAAGAGTTATGTCCTTTAATACTGAAGATATCAAAGAAAGCTGAGCTAGCAAGAGATCTATTGCTTTGATCATCAAGGATGGCATACAACCTTATGGCTTTCTCTTTGTGACCAATGGGGTACACTGTAACCAGACAAATCTTAGAGCATGATTTGTTACTAAGACCTTCTCCACAGACTTGGGTGCACTGGGGTGTCACTTCAGGAGGTTTTGTATCTCTCTCCTCCCCGCCGTGCTCTGCAGCCTGGTCTGAAGGTGTGAGAGTCCATGGAGGTGGCCCAGGGTGTAAAGCTGTAATATGCTCTCCACTGTCACATTCTGAGCATTTAATGTTCTCTGTACAGTCTTTTGCGAGATGAGAGGTAGATGCGCAACACCTGTAGCAAATATGGTTTTCCTTGAGGAAGGTTTTGCGTTCCCTGAGAGGTTTTCCTCTAAATCCTCTGCATTTCAGCAATGAGTGTGGTTTCTTATGTAGAGGGCACTCTCTGTGCAGGTCTTTTGTTGGGACCTTCTCAGTCTCTGTAGTACTGTAAGTTTTGATTGAGGAGTCTTTAAGAGATACACTGGTTTTGTGTACTGCAACAGGTGTACCTTTCAGGTTGCGAGGTGAGACAGGTTTACCTAGTTTAGGGTATGCGGTGTCAATCATTGAGAAGTCAAAGCTAGGATCATTTCTGGTCTTTGCTTGTTGGTGCACAAAGTCCACAAAGAATGAAAATGGAGGAAATTGGACATTGTACTGCTGTTTGTACTTGGAGCCTTGAGCGATCCACTTCTCTTGTAGACTAATAGGTAGTTTTTGTACAATGGGGTTGACACCACGCGCCGTATCTAAGTATGCTAGACCTTGCAAGTCTCCTTCGTCCTTGGCAACTTGGAGTTCCATCAGCAGATCGTTTAGTTCTCTAAGCTTTTGATAACCTTTGTTATGAATTTTGGGAAAATCTTGAATTCTTTGGAATAGTGTGTTCTCTATTACTTCTGGTGAGCCATAACACTCTTCAAGTCTCTCCCATATGGCGTTCAGCCCTCTAAATGGATAGTTAATGTTAATGTCTCTAATCCGCTTTGCATGTTCTGCTGACTCATTTCCTAGCCACTTGACTAGAAGATCAACTTCTTCACTTGCAGACAGATCTAGATCTCTGATCGTATTCTTGAATGATGATCGCCATGATCTATAGCCTTCAGGTCTGTCATTAAACTTGGAGAGCCCTTTGGTTATTAGCTCACGTCGGGCAAAGAATTTAAGGAAGTCTGACATACCTTCATTTCTGCTTGATGGACCCAGAGATAAGTTGTGGTGTAAAGGTCCCGGCGGGCTGGTATAGCTTTTTGGTGTCAACTTGTTGCTGTAATAGTCACCATCTACTTCAGGTTGCACTGAGGGATGATGGTATGCAAAATTGCTCTCTTGCTTAACATGAGGAGAATGGTCAGCAGAAGTTGCTTGCCGTGTGTGAGGATTCTGCTGCTCTTTAGCAGGGGTTGACTCTGCTCCTGGTCCTAAATGCAGACTGTCACCTGACTTAGAGTGCTGCAGTATGTAGTCTGTAGTGCGTTTCATGTTATCAGGATGACCAGGTTCAGGCCCAAGCATGTTGCTGAGTCTATCACTTGTGAAGTTTGCTGCTTCTTCTAAAGCTTCTGCTTCTGCGATAGCGGCTGCAGCTTCCTTCTCCACTTCTAGCTTTTCCAATGTTGCCTGTTGTTCAGCTAGGACTGCTTCCATGCGTGCTTTCTCTATTTTCAATTGTCTCTCTTGTTCAGCAAATGCTGCTCGCATTTTGGCGGCTTCAGCCTTTGCGCGGGCAATGGCAATAGTGGAGCTGCTCACTGACCTCTTTGAGCTTCTGGAACTGGCTGAGGTGTGGGACCTTGTCTCCAATGGATCAGACTTGCTTGTTGACATGGTAGCAGGTTTGCACACTTGCACTGTGTGGGGTTCAGTATCACGTGGTCCAACCTGTACTCGGTTGCTGTTTCACTGCAGCTTGTGAGAGGTCACAGCGTCTTGCATCAGCTTGTGCAGAATCTGCAGCTTCACTGTGTCTCTAGCTTGTTAGGAGGTCGCTGTTTTACTACTGTTCTGTCCTCCCTATGTGTGAGGGTACATAGATTGACAGGCAGTATAACCCTGATTTCCTTCAATGCATTGACAAAGGAGCAAGGTCCAACTTCAACTTTTATTGCAAGGAAATACGTGAAATTAGAGTGGTAAAACTGTGGAACAGAAAAGAGAATACACTTACTAATGTATACTGACATGTGGCAATGCATATAAGACATTACTGTACATAGCAATGCAAATACAAGAAATGTGCACAAGATGTAAGTTACACAAGACATAGATACAGGATGATAATGTTAAGCATCCATAAGAGTATACACACCAGCGATGCCGCCATAAACTAAGATGAGGGAGGATGCAACTAGCTGTGTTTCCTCTAGCTGAGTTTCCTGTAGAAAACAAGATATGGAGGGAAGATGATGTCACCAAAGTTCATAGGTGAAAGCTATGGTAGCTGGGCTGGGACAAAAATTGTTCCAATATGTAATATGTGAATGGCCACTAGATGGCGCTGGTACAACATGAACAGTAGGTTACACAGTAAATTACACATTGTGAAAACTCTCATAAGAATAACATGACAATATAATGATGGAGACATGACAACCTTTGTGAATTCCAATAGACCCTTCAATTCTTCTCATTTATTTCTAATCATATATGTTGTTCCCAAGCGATCATGTAATGAAGTTTACCAGAGGTGGTGACAAACAACTTATACAGTATTGAGATGCCACCCTTCCGGATCTTATCAATAAAACATCTGCTTTCAAAAGCTCTCCTTGTGATAACATTGTTGGTGTTCCGTTACGTTGTAGGGAATGAAGAAAATTGAGAATTTGTTGCAAATGGTAGAGCTCAGCATTAGGCATCTCAAGCTGTGGTTGGAATGGTATGCAAGTGTAAACACACATACAGAATGTCAGCCTCTAGGGATGAAGCAGGACATGCTTCCTTAAAGGAATTCCAGCATCTGAGCTTCTGACAACTGTGACAGACCCACCCGGGACAGAGGCTTTAGGAGGGGACCAAAGGCTAGCCTCTTGCCTACTGATTATAGGCCCTGTTTTTTAAGGGAACACTTCTCTTTGTGAGGTGTATGCTGGGGGGGACCCCTGGAGTAATTTTACTTTGGATTCAAGTCCATGTCTCTCCAAGACACACAGACGCTGGGACTCTAGGCCCAGGGTCCCTGTTCTTATTGTTGTTGGGGGCATAAAAATTAAAAAAAAAAGAAAGTTACTTACTCACTCTCTATTTCCCCAACTAATAGATAACTGCTTTTAGGGTCTTTAATAGTGTTTAAGGGCAAGAAAAAAAGCCATTTCGAGATGTATAGTGCTACTCCCTGCATCTTATCCTGCACGTTGGCCAAATAGAACTGGGGAAATTGGCTATGAATAAAAGGGCTGGTACATGGCAGCACCATGGGTCTCCTGTTTGAGAACCACCTCCTCTCTCACAGACTGATACTAGTGAATGGTCTTCCAGCATTTGACTGGGGAGTTCCGGCCCTAAGTGTTATTGGAGACAATAGTTAGGGGTTTAGGGTGTTTCAAGGTGGTCATAAGAAAAAAAAACAAAGAAGTGCTTACCTCGAGTGATCTGACATCATAAGGCATGCTGGAGTCTGTGACAAGACCCTTGCTCGCTCGCTTCTGCTCTCCCGACACTCCTCTGTTTCTAGTGAGTCAGCTTGCAGATCGCAACGTCTTATGGTTCGGTCAACCAAGGATCCGGGATCCGAACTACAGCTATGTGCCGTCCGGAATCCATTAGAACAAACACCAAGCAGGCTGTATGTAAGTTCAAACAGGAAGACCCTTTATTGGAAGAACACAGCACACTTTTATACAGAATTTGGAACATCCTGCCCCCAACAACCGCTTTCCCATTGGTCAATTGCAAAGTACCTGCAGTTCCCCTTTTGGTCCTACTTAGCCATGCAAATGAGGACTTGAAAATGAGTCAGCAGGGATTGGTCAGATAACTTGAGTAGAAGGGCTGTTCTTCTCAAGTTGGGGAAAGAGGGGGAGAAGTCTAGAAGCCAAATTCTTTGTGTAAAGCTTGAGATCTACATTGAGTAGAGAGATTGGTCTATAATTTGTAACGTGGGTTGAATCCTTCCCCCTTCTTGTGTATAATGTAATGTGTGCCTCAAGCACCCAGTCCCCACCAAATACACTTTTGTGCGCTTCCCAGATCATAAGGGGAGAGATGTTGTCATTATCGTTTTTGCAAAAAATAATTCTGTAAGGTAGTGAGTAATGTCTGGTGTGTGTGTAAATCACTAAGCAGTGTGGGATTGAACCACCAGGACTTGGGGCCAGTACTCTGGCTTGACAACGAGTCATAGTAATAGGATAGTGATCTAAAAGAACCATAGGTTCAGCCTGAACATGAGGTAAATCCATCTGCAAAATAAAAAAAATTCCAGTCTAGAATATTTCTGATGGGGTGGGGAAAAGTAAGTGAAATCTTTGCCATTAGTGCATTAAAAAGCACCACACATCGTGAAGAAGAAGCATCAAAAATTGTCTCCTAACAGCCTGAAGGGCTCTCTATGGATGCCCTGCCAGAAAAAGTGTCCAGAGCCAGGTTAAGGGGAAGATTTAGATCCCCACCAAGGATCAACTTTCCAGAAGCAAAAGAGGACAGGGCATTGCCCACAGAATGAAAGAAAGCTACATGCTTCTCATTGGGGCTATACATATTAGCTAATATAACAGGGATATCATTCAATGTACCCTTCAGCAGAAGTAATGCCCCTGGCTGTCAATTTGGTCAAGTAGCTGGAACTTAACATTTTTTGCAAACACAATGGCAATTCCTCTTGTCTTGGACGATGGTTAGAAGTGTAGAAGGGGGAAAGGTAGGAAACCTATGGTTGGTCAATTTAGGAGCAGTAGACTAAAGTGTGTCTTCAGAATAAAAATGATGTGAATTCAGATTTTGTGGTGTTGATGAAGGACCATAGACTGCTTTTTGGGTGTGTTCAGGTTTCTCACATTTAGCGAGTGAAATTTAAGTTCATCAGGCGAATGTCTGCTCTTACTCAGCATCATACTGATGAGCAAGTTTTAAAGTCACAAGGGGAGACTGAGAAGGAAGGGCTGATAGTAAGAGATGGGTGAACGGTTTGGGCCGAACATTAGCTGATCGCCCATTCCACAAAAACTCAAATTATCGGGGCATTTGACCATTTGTTAGGCCCGCCAAATGACTACAGTGCATTGGAAGGCCCAATTGGCTGAAGCAATGAAAGCTTTGTCCAATCAGGGCACAGAGCTCTATCGGAGCCACGATTGAAGAAAGTAATGATGACTCTATCCAATCATGGCTCATTGCTCTTAGTCCCACCCCACACTATAAAAGTATTCTTTCAATAGCGGCCATTTGTAGTGTGATATCGGCGTGGAGAGAGATAGAACAGGGCTCTGTTCAGTGCTTCTAGAGAGTTTGTGTGCTATAGTGTGCTATTCTGATTTTGTGGTCAGTGCAGAATATTAGTTTAAGTGAATCTAGTGATAGTTCAGTCAGTGTAAGTGTAGTGACCATTCATTTTTACTTTAGTGTCACTTTAGTTTGAATCTAGTGATAGTTCAGTGTGAATGTAGTGAACATTCATTTTTATTTTAGTGTGAATCTAGTCATAGTTCAGCGAGTGTAGTGAGTGACCATTCATCTTTTTAGTTCAATTCGTTTTTTTATTCAAGATTGTTATGTACAAACAAGAGGAAATACAAGGCCATCAATTGACATGTAACATCATCAATAAAGGAGTGACGGTTTATCACTCAAGTAAAAACCCATATCCCCCAGTGAGACCCGGTCCCCCCATTCCCAGCGACACCCCGATGGGAACAAACTGTGCCCCAGGAGGATGAGCTGCTCCCACCCAAGGGTCCCAACAATGTGGACTTAATGAAACTAAGCATTCACCAAAGTATAATATATAGTAATATAGTATAATATATAGTAATAAAGTATACCTCTACCTATACCTATTAACAAGCCATGGAGCGTCAATCTTGTTTTTGAGAGAGTATAAAGGGAATGAAAGAAAGAGATAAAAGGAGAAGAGAAGAAACAAGAAGGAAATGGGATAGGGAACAAAAACCATAGTGAGGGAACGGAATAATAGGAAATAAAGGAAGGAAATGGGAATGTTAATTCCCAAACTTCTCCTCTACATAGGAACTGCTTGTTAAGGGGTACATTTGGTGTTTAAGTTGGCAAGAGGAAAGCATTATCATACCAGTCAATCCCTGGTTGCCAATATTTAAGAATAGAGTTGAGCGGACACCTGCATGTCCGTGTTCGGCGGGTTCGGCCGAACTTGAAAAAAAAGTCCGGGTCCGTGTTTTTTCGAACTTTCAGGCACTAAAATGGCTCTAAAAAACAAAGTGCTGCAAATGGCAGCAAAATGTAGTTAAGAGCATGGCAAGTGCTCTTAAAAAAAAAATTCCCCTTTAAATTTGTAATTTTTAAATAGCAGATTAGAACAGCACTCTGTAGTAAAATATAGCTGAATGCTGCACACAACAGACTGATAAAATATATTTTTTTCTCCCTCCTCCTCCTCCTCCTCCTCAGTGGGCTCAAGTAAGGGCAAAAAGATTGTTCACTGCACCACCCCCCACACAGCAAAATCGATGTAGATCGCTAACGGACGATTGTTCTGTCCTGTGTCTCCTCATCTCTCCCTGCCTAATCTCTCCAGTCTGTCCCTAAAATACTCAAATATCTTTCCCTGCCTACACTCCGACCTGTCCCTGCATTCTTTTCAGCACAATGTTGTTTTACCCTGTCTGTCCCTAATCAGCAGCAGCCAGCACCGTTCTGTGTGCTCTCTCCCTACCCTACAGCAGACTGACACACCGCGCTGTGTCTCTCGAGCTTATAAAGACCTGGGTCACATGCTTCAGCTGGCCAATCACAGCTACTAATACATTAGTAGGCATGGCTGTGATGGCGCACACCAGTTAAACGCTTGTTGATTGGCTGTTGAAAGCCCGCCATTAAAAGCGCGGCTGCTCCGATATGGCAGCTTAGCCCGGAACTCCGCGCCTCCCCGGTCTCACTCGGGCACCAGCACCGGCATCGGAGCGCACAAAGCCCCGCATTCGACACCGGCAGCTGGCCCTTCCTCCAGCGGTCCCCCCTTGGATGTCGGCGGGTCCCCGGAGCGAGGTCTCCCGCCGTCTGGTATTCCTATCCCCGGAGCGGGACCCAGCCAAGATGGCGACCGCGCCTTCTCTCCCCTCAGAGGACCGCGGCACACAGGAGGTAGGAGACATGTCAGCCTGTGCTATGGACACCCACTCGGCCTCCCCAGATCCCTGGTCATCCCCAGTGACCCCTGCATACCTGCCACAGCCCCCATTAGTATCACCGGCCTCCACTGAATCCCTCATCAGCAGACACCTTGAGCAAGCCCCAGGGATCCCGGGGCTGCATTCACCAGAGGCCCTGGCTTTCCCTCACCAACTAGGCCTCACCTCCCCAGGACAGTTTCCGGACATTACATTATTAATGACTAGGTTCTCGGAGATGCTAGCTGATGGCCCATAATGCCTCACAAATCACGGGATCCATTAAGGCGGAACTCCAGAACCTTGGCACCCGGATTGGAGCGATTGAGAGCACTATGGATCAAACGGTCGCAAGGGCCAATCAAAATACAGCATGCATCCAGACTATCCAAGATCAGCTAGACACAGCGCTTAGTAAGCTGGATGATTTGGAAAACAGAAGCAGACGCCTGAATTTTAGGGTCAGAGGGATCCCGGAAACCATCATGGACATTCCTACCACAATTAAAGCCTTTATTAAGGATCTCATTCTGGACATTTTGGACCATCGCCTGGAGCTTGACCGGGCTCACAGGGCCCTACAACTGCCCCGCAAAGATGGCCTTCCCAGAGACGTTATTGTCAAACCTCACTTTTATGGGGTTAAAGAGGAGCTCATGAAAAAAAGTAGGGGTAGAGAGGACCTATCCATCCAAGGTCACAAGATTCAACTCTTCGCTGACCTCCCCCCTTCACTATTCAACTCCGCAGAGCTCTAAAGCCGCTTACACTAGCTCTTTCTGCCCGGGCGCTGAAGTATTGGTGGTCTTTACCCTTCCGTCTGCATTTTCTTTCCCCTTTTTTTCCCCTCCCACTTCCCCTGCCTACCTTCCCCTCCCCATGTTACCCTTTTCCCCCGTCCCCCCTAGACCTAACCTCCTATTAGTGCCTTTGGGGCAGCTCCCCATATTCTATACCTAGGGGTGATTTTCGTGCTTGAATTTTGCTATTTTCTGTTTTTTTACGAGAATGCCGGGCTGGTGCCCTATGGCCGGAGAGGCTTTAATGTGCCTCCTCCTGTTGGACGTTAGATGATTTCACCTGGCTTCCCTCAGGAATGTGCCCTGACTGGTTCAGGATGCATCCTTACACGTGATGAGGAGCTGCGGGTCCTTCCTGCGGCTTTCTCATCCCTTGGCAAGTCTTTGGATTTGCTACTTTCTTCTTCCTCTGTTGTCTTCTTTTTTCTCTTTTTCTCCCTTTACTGGTGTCTTTTTCTTCCCCTCAGGTTCCTGCGGTCCTTCTGGTTCCCTGTTGCCCCTGACGAGCCTGCTGACACTGTGAATAGTCTCCTCCGGGGATGTTCTCGGGATCCCGCCGGATCACCTACACCAGCGTGCCTCCTCCCCGTGCAACATGCAGCCTAATGTGAGTATGGTCTCTTCTCTACAGGTGGCATCACATAACACCCAGGGCTTAAATTCGCCTGTTAAGCATAGAAAGGCATTTCAAAATTACCATTCTCAAGGATTGGGGGTCCTCCTGCTTCAGGAGACTCACTTCCCGGAATCCTACCAACCGACATATGTCCACCATAAATACCCCTTGTTTTATCTAGCCAATGCCCCCTCCAAACAGAGAGCGGTGGCCATATTTTTTGCTAAATCCCTTCTCTTCTCGCACCTGCACACCGTAAGGGACCCCCAGGGTCGATTTATTCTGGTCAAGGGCCACATACAAGGAGTGTTATACACATTTATTTCTTACTATGCCCCTAACAAGGGTCAGACGAAATTCCTCTCCGAGATGTTTCTCCTTTTCTCTCCCCACTTCGAGGGCCGCGTTCTCATAGGGGGGGATTCTAACTTAGCCTCGACTGCTCCCTTGATAAATCCCAATCCTCCTGTGGTAAGCTTCGCCAACCTTCGAAGCAGAGCCTTCGGGTGGCTAGATCGCTCCATGCACTGGGTCTGATTGATATTTGGCGGGAGTTGAACCCATCTACTCAAGATTACACACATTTCTCGGCCCCTCATCTTACGTTTGCGCATATTGACCACATCTTCATCCCCACGACTGATATCCCTTCTGCCCAGAAGTCTAAAATTAGAGACGTCCCTTGGTCGGACAATTCCATGGTCACTCTTCAGTTCTCCTGCTCCCTATTTCCCCGCGGCCCCTCTCCATGGAGAATTAATGAATCTATTCTGAGCGATCCAGCTAGATGCTCCATGATAGACACTGCACTTCGCGAATACTTCACGCTTAATGATCTCCCTGACACGTCCCCTACTACCTTATGGGGGGCCCATAAGGCTGTCCTGCGAGGCTACCTCATCCAGCTGGGGGCGAAAATTAAAAAGGAAAGACTAGTTGATATCACCCACTTGGAGACAGAATATACTCGCCTCTGAAGAGCCCACAAGCGCTCCCCTAATCCCTCCTCTCTGGCCGAACTGGATGCGATTAAACTGTCACTTAACCTGGCCCTAACTTCCAGGGCCGAAAAGGCCCTGCGCTGGCAAGGGGCTCGCGCTTATGCTTTTAGAGATAAAATGGGTACGAAATTGGCATCGAAGCTCTACACAAAGTTTCGGGCGATTTCCATGCCCAAAATAAAATCCCCCTCTGGTGTTCTTTCGAGCAACCCTAAGTCCATCATGGACTCCTTCCATTCCTTCTATTCCCGACTTTATGCGGCCCCCACCCCCCATAAGGGGGATGATCCTGACTCGTTCCAAGACAACGTGCCTCTCCCCCACCTCACGGATATGCATAGATCCCTTTTGGAATCCCCTGTTGACGAACGGGAGGTACTGGAAGTGATCAAGACTCTTCGACCCAATTCCACCCCAGGTCCTGACGGTTTTTCCAATTCTTATTATAAGACATTTGCGTCGGTCCTATCTCCTTATCTGGTCAGGTTCTTCAATGCCCTCAGGGGCGGAGCTCGCCTGGATGAAGCCTCTAATAAAGCTTACATTTTGGTTATCCCCAAGCCGGGAAAGGATCCCTCCGATGTGGGCAATTACAGACCGATATCTCTCATTAATAATGATCTCAAGATATTGACCAAAATGTATGCCACTCGCTTATCCAGCTTTATTGCCAAATACATTCATAAGGATCAGGTGGGGTTCATTCCGGGTAGGCAGGGACCTGACCAGATAAGGAGGGTGGTTGATGTTATCTCTCTGCTAAATTCAGGGTGGGACGGTGGCCCTTCCCAACCTGGATTTCTCCTGTCATTGGACCTACAAAAGGCCTTCGACTCCCTTTCATGGCCGTTCCTCTTCCATACCCTTGAACAATGGGGTTTCGGTCCCTCTTTCATCACTACACTACGAGCCCTTTACTCCCATCCGGCAGCTCAGGTCAGGATGCAGGGTTACTACTCTGCAGACATGCAGATCCGGAGGGGAACGAGACAGGAATGCCCCCTCTCCCCGCTCCTTTTCGCTGTAGCTCTTGAATCTCTGGCTTCGGCAATCCGTCTTCACCCTGATATTCACGGCATACAATGCGGGTCCGAGTTCCACAAATGCGCGTTGTTTGCGGATGATATAATGCTCTTTGTTAAGTCCCCATTGATCTCTCTTCCCAATATTGTTTCCCTCTTGGACACCTTTGGGGTGGCCTCTGGCTTGCGAGTCAACATGACTAGGTCCTTAATATCACTCTCCCTGGGCCACTGGTGGAACGTCTGAAAGACCATTTCCCCTTCTCCTGGCAATCAGATTCTATTCCTTACCTTGGAGTCTCATTGACTCCAACCATAGACAAACTCTATTCGACCAACTATCCGCCCCTGATAAAACGACTAAAACAGGATCTCTCTGACTGGTCTCGCTGTCACATTTCCTGGTTAGGAAGAATCAATGCAGTAAAGATGACTCTCTTGCCACGTATTCTTTATTTTTTCCGGTCGCTCCCAATTCCAGTGCGGAAATCCCACATCCAAAATTTGTAAGGACACATCTTTAAATTTATCTGGGGAACGAAGGGATATAGAATTAATAGACTTACGCTTCTACGCTCCTGGAAACAGGGGGGCTTAGGAGTTCCGGACCTTTGGAAATACTATCTGGCAGCGCAGCTGATTCAGTTTTCCGTTATCTATTCCAGAGGGGGGAAGCCTGACTGTTTTTTTTTTTGGAACGCCAAGCAGTCCCTCGACACACCATTGGCTTTGGAGACCTGCTCAAGCCCGCCCCCAGTGCTGGCCCCTACTCTTTCACATTCTTTATCCATCTGTGATCGCATACACAAAACGCATAAAGTCACTTCGCCTTGGGCTTCCCTCACTCACCTATTCCATAATCCGGCCTTCCCTCCAGGTGAAGACATAGGGGCATTTAAATGGTGGACTGACAAAGGCATGTACAGAATTGGCCACTTTTTGGATAGCTCGGGTCCTATCACTCTTTCTCATTGTACCACAAAGTTGAAGATGCCGCCTGTAGAGAAATTCCGTCTAACCCAAATTTCGCACTTTATTAACCCTCTTACAACACATTGGTGGTCCGTGGCAGTGAAAGTTATCTCCTTTCCTCCTGTGACAGTGTCAATTCAACCCTTTCTACTCACATTGGTGGCAGTGGCAGTGTTATTCATCCCCACATTGGTTGTCAGTGGCAGTGTTATATACCCGACATTGGTGGTCAGTGGTAGTTATTTATTTAACCAATTTCCATCAAAATTAGTGGTGGGTGGAAGTGTTATTTAACCCTCTTTCCCACATTGATGGTTACAGGCAATGATAATTAACTCTCTTCACCTTGCATTGTGGCAGTTCTGTTAATCCCTACAAACACACTGGTGGTCAGTGACAGAGATCCACAGTACAGGCAGATGTGTATTACAAGATATACTGCAGGTGATTCAATGGTATAAAAGCAAGTGGCAGGACTTTATGTACAGATAACAGGCCTAAATTGCGCACAACTAACTTTTTTTTATAGGGATAGAGGGAGCAGTAAATGGGAATGATATTCTATAAGGTGGTTGAGATGCACACTGTTCTCCCCCTAATTATTTCTCTTTTGCTTACAAATGATGCAGCAGCAAAAAGACAGCTAAAAGAACTGATGGTCAGCAAAAACGAAATGCTGGGCTTCCACCCCAAACTAAAGAGGCTCTATCAACAATTTGTTGAACATTAGTTGATTTGCTGCCTAAAGACAAAGACAAAATCTCTCTAAAAGAAAAGGGGTAATTGCCAAAGGAGCTAGCAATAAAAAAAAAGCACAGTTATGACCCCAATATCTCCTCATGCAGTTTATAAGCTTTCTCTGTCCTTTACCTACAACAGCTTCGATACATTCACACTATGGGGGGGATTTACTAAAACTGGAGAATGCAAAATCTGGTATAGCTCTGTATAGAAACCAATCAGCTTCCATTTTTTTAGTAAGAGCTTAATTGAACAAACTGAAATTGGAAGCTGAATGGCTACCATTCACAGCTGCACCAAATGTCGCTCCCTCCAAATGTTGCTCCCTCCAGTTATAGTAATCAACCCCTATCACTTCTCTGTGCCCCCACCATTTTATAGTGAGGAGGCTAGCTTACCCAAAAGCCATGTTACATGCAATTCAAAAACCATGCAGTGTATTATGGTTAAACAAACAATTGCCAGGATGAATTAGGACCACAGATTCACCAAAAACCTAATCTCTAACTATGAGATATTTTGGTTTATTTAAAAATAGCAGCAGTTCCATCCATAGTAGAGATCAACCAATTATCGGCAACACCGATATGCACTTTCCCTGATATATCTGTATCGGCCTTTGCATTTATCGATATTGCCGTTATTTTGTGACGTCTTCGCGTATGTTGCGCCACGTGCCTCCACGCACTGGACAGCTCTTAGGCCACTTCCCTCTGCTTCCTTACAGGGTCTTTTACCCGCCGTGGCCACACTGGGGTCTGCATGTGGCACAGGTGGTCGGTCGGGAGTCAGGACAGAGTTCTTCTACATCTAGTAGTGAGTGCAGTGACCAACAGTCTGACACACGTTCTGTATCTGTTCTGTGATAAGTGATAACAGTGACCAACACTCTGACACATGTTCTGTATCTGTTCTGTTCTGTAACACAGCTGCCACGGCCACCCACCCACCACCCACAGCTGCCTGGTGCCAGCCAGCAACCCAGTTCCACACAGTCCACTGTGTAGTGTGTACCAGCCAGCTAGCCAAAGGCCCTGCCTGAGTCCTGACTGTACCAGTGTGCCAGGCCAGCCACCACACAGGGTGCCAGCCACAAAAGGGTGCCAGCCAGCCACCAAAGGTTGATGACAGCCGGTCACCCACCCACCCACCAACTCGTTGTCAGTCAGCCAGCCACAAAATGGTGCCAGCCAGCCAGCCAGGGTGCCACCCATCCTCCCAGTGCCAGCCAGCCATGAAAGGGTGCCAGCCAGCCACCCAACCACCACAGGGTGCCAGCCAGACAGCCACCCACCACAGAGTGCCAGCCAGACAGCCATCACAGGGTGTCAGCCAGACAGCCACCCACCACAGGGCACCAGCCAGCCACCCACCACAGGGTGCCAGTAAAACAGCCACCTACCACAGGGTTTCAGCCAGACAGCCACCCACCACAGGGTGTCAGACAGCCACCCACCACAGGGTGCAAGCCAGCCAGCCACCCACCATAGGGTGCAAGCCATCCAGCTACCCACAACAGGGTAGAAGCCAGCCAGCCACACACCACAGGGTGCCAGCCAGCCAGCCACCCACCACAGGATGCCAGCCAGACAGCTACCCACTACAGGGTGCCAGCCAGCCTGCCAGACAGACAGTCACCCACAACAGGGTGCCAGCCAGCCATTTTGTGTAAGCCTATATTAGTATCTGACTCTTTCTTGTTTCGATGGAGATGGATGGAGATAGAAAAATTAAATGTGTGGTCTGGGTGAATTTCTCTTCTCCATCTCCTGGAAAATCAGCAGCACTGTGCAATACTTGCAAAAACAATGTGAGCACGGGATCAATAACTGCAAAAAACAAAAATAAGTTGAATCTTTGGGCCCATCTAAGATTTCATCATCTTGAATTGTATAATGCAGCACAGAAATAACACAATGAATCACAAGGTGGATCATCCCTATCCCAGGCAACAATAACAGATATGTTTCAGAAAAAAAACAGGTGGCTAAAATCTGATGGAAGATCCCAACTGCTGGACAGAGTAATCACAGAGATGATGGTGACTGATAACCATTTACAATAGTGTCTAACTCTGGATTTAAGCGGTTGATGTCCATAGTTGAGCCAAGGTACACATTGAAGAGTGACAAGTTTTATCGAACTGAAATGCTGCAAAAGATACACCAAAAGGTCGTTGATAAAGTAAAGACTATGCTGCAACCAGAGAATGCTGGCAACTCACTCTCATTCACGATGGACTGCTGGTCAGGACAAACAGAATCACTAATGAGTCTTACATGCCACTTCATTGACAGCAGATGGACAAGAAGGCCTTTGGTGTTGAATAAAAAAGTGATGCAAGGATCCCACACTGGGGAATACATTAAAGAAAAGTTTCTAGGCATGCTAGAAGAATGGGGAATCAGCAAAGACCGAGTGATGCTTATGCTGCGAGACAATGGAACGAACATGGTTAAAGGTGTGAGACTTGCTGAGGTGTCAGACCTCAGTTGCATGGCACACACCCTCCAACTCGTGGTAAATGATGGTCTGTCAAACCAGAAAGATTTGCTGGACATTATTACCATGCTGAAGAAGTGCACAGGCCATTTCCACCATTCTGTTCTTGCCAAGCAGTGACTGAGTTGCATTCAGGAAGAACTTGGCCTCAGGGCCATCTTTAATATTGATTGGACCCTGGGAAAGCATTTTCCTGGGCCCCCCCCCGGGCAAACGGCACCACCCCCCACCCCCTACTCCACCTCCTCCTGAGACATACAATAAATAGCAGATGGACTCAAAATCACTTTACTGCAGCAGATTAGACAGAAAATGCAATTTGATGTCAAAGGTTACAGCATATCATAACAGCTCACTGATTAGTAGCTAGAGGTTACAGCACATCATTTCTACTTGCTGATTGGTTGCTAGAGGTTACTGCACATCATATTCACTCATCCATTGGTAGCTAGGGATTACTGCACATTATTGCCGTTCACTGATTGGTTGTTAGAGGTTACTGCACATCCTTGCCACACACTGATTGCTTGCTATAGGTTACTGCACATTATTACCATTGACCCATTGGTTGCTAGAACTTACTGCACATCATTACCGCTCACCCATTGATTGCTAAAGGTTACTTTACAATATTACTGCTCACTGGTTGGTTGCTAGAGCTTACTGCGCATCATTATCGCTCTCCCATTGGTTGCTAGAGGTTACTGCACAACAATATTGCTAACTGGTTGCCAGAGGTTTCTGCACATCACTGCTCACTGATTGGTTGCTAGAGATTACTGCACAGCATTACTGTTCACTGCTTGGTTGCTAAAGGTTACTGCACATCATTACTGCTGACTGATTAGTTAATAGAAAGATTATGCTACAAATGCAAAGAAGTCCTCTTGCTAGATTAAAAGTGTTGTCTTGCATTGCAGCAGCATTTGGGCAGAACATATGGGGTTAATAAAGCAGAGCAGGATTACATTCAAAAACAGTACTGTCAATGATCATAGCAAGCAGAGAGGCATAGAGCAGTGATCATTTAGTGGCTAAAGAAGTGAAAGTTCAACTCAGCAGGGCAAATGAGCTAATTTTGATTGTTAATCACACAACATACTAGCTGCCCGCTCATCCATGCCGACCAGTGTAACATACAGGCAGTGCTTGCAATGCTGTTACAAAACAGAGAGGAGAGAAGCGTGCTAACAGATTAGCGCTTCAAACAGACATAACTCTCACCGCCCACCAGCTTTCCTTATCCACGCTGCCTTAGGACTGTCACTTTCTCCTCTCTGCGATCCTCTCTCACTCCTCAGACCCCTGCCACTGCTCATTAGTGTGTCTTTCCACTCGGCCAGTTTTGCTGTCAGGCAAGGACACCGCTGGTTCCCTGCAGCTGCATGTGACAGGGAGTGATTGTGAGGATGTTGGGCCCCTCAACAATGACAGGGCCCAGGGCAGGTGCCACTTTTGCCCCGCCTTAAAGATGGCCCTGCTTGGCCTACCCAAAAACAACCCGATACAGACTGCTCCAACATGATGGAACTCAACACTACACACGTTACAATGGATGCTGGAGCAGAAGCGAGCTCTCACTATATATTCTGGTCAATATGGACTTGGAGGATATTCGTGCCCTACTGCAGATCAGTGGGACATAGTAGCCGAAATTATAGAGACACTCGTACCTATTGAGGAAGTGACACTGGAGGTAAGTCATTACGACTCATCTGTTTCCTCCGTGATCCCATGTGTGAGAGTCCTGAAGATGCCTCTTCAACCGAATGAAGGACCCAACACACGTGGCATCAAAGCATGTAGGCAGGCCATGAGGGTCAGCCTCACCAAAAAGTTTGAGAAGCATGAGGAGAATAAAACTGTTGTGCTTGCACTGCACTGCAGTCAGTGAAACAGTGCTAGAAAAAAATATAGACATAGTAGACAGTGGATTGGAGTCAGTGCCAGTGCTCTAATGCTGCAGTAGAACACCACTCACTGCTGCAATAATTTTAATCACTACTGCAGTAGTGCAGTAGAGATTTAAAATTATTTCAGTGGATGAGTGCCCTACTGCAGCAGTAGTCACTGACTAGTCCAATACACTGTGTAGCTGTTGCCTTGCTTTTCTTCTACCAGTAGTGTACTGACTGCAGTAGTTGCAGTGAGTGCCATACTGCAGAGGTAGTCCTCCATTGACTCCAGTCCAATCCACTGTGACATGTAGCTGTTGCCTTGCTTTTTTCTAGCAGTATTGCACTGACTGCAGTAGTTGCAGCGAGTGCCATACTGCAGATAGTCCTCTGCTGACTCCAGTCCAATGCACTCTGACATGTGTAACTGTTGTTGCCTTGCTTTTTTTCTAGCAGTATTGCACTGACTGCAGTAGTTGAAGTGAGTGCGATACTGCACACAGAGTTAGTCCGCCAGTCCAGTCCAATCCACTGTGACATGTGTAGCTGTTGCCTTGCTCTTTTTATAGCAGTTGTGCAGTGTGTATGTGTATTTATTGTGTAGCTGTTGTTGTTGCCTAGCTTTTTTCTAGCAGTTTTGCACTGACTGCACTGCAGCAGTGATTTAAAAATATTGCAGTGAGTGAGTCCACTACTGCAGCACTTTATTATGCATTAATGCACAATCAGATGTGAAATGCAAATGTCCTTGCAATTGAAGTTTTCCTCTCAGTTTTTATGCAGTTAAGGTGTGAAGAACGAGCACTTCATGTTAAAAATTTTAATAAATAAAGATTAACATGTTTGTTAAAAGATTTGTGTCGAAATTTGTGTTTTTTCGGCAAAATTTTACATGTGTTAAAATATCGGCCAATATCGGCTGATACCGATATGCGATCGGTGAAATATCGGTATCGGCAACGAAAAACCGATATCGGACGATCACTAATCCATAGCACATGCAATTAGATCTCAGGGCAACTCTTTTACTCAACTGCTATTTTAATTTGGTTTATGATTTCAGAACAGTAGTCCACCAGTTAATATCAAGTTAGTGTAAACTAAAAGGCCCCATTCACACAGGCTTTCCGATCAGGTCCGCCTGAAAAACTGATAGGGGGACCTGATCGGAAAGCCCGTGTGAAAGGGCCTTATAGTTTACACTAACTTGATATTAACTGGTGGACTACTGTTCTGAAATCATAAACCAAATTAGTCCGTTTTTCAGGCGGACCTAATCGGACGCCCCATTTACCTCTATGGAGCAGCAGATCTCAGCGGTGACATGTCCGCTGGCACTCGCTGCTCTTCGATCCGATGTGGTCCATGAAATCTAGACAGATGGAAACCCTATTCCATCCCCTTCCATGGGCGGTCCATTTTCATCTGATCTCCCATAGAGGAGAGCGGGGATCTTACAGGTCTGTCTCAGCAAAGAAAGCGGAGACAAACCTTTCAACAGCCTGCTCAGCGGGGATCGGCGGATCGATGCACGCTTAGCAAAACGGAGTCCGCCGGGCAGAAAGCCCTTGTGAAAGGACCCTAACTGCACTCATATAGTAGTGCCCCTTTCCCTAGTCTTATACTCCCTATCCAAATAGTTGTCTCTAACTAGAACTCTGCTTGTCAAAATCTTTCCAACTAGATCTGCATATGCACTCTGCTCTCTTCATTCATTACTATGTAGCTTTAGAGTATTAGTACTGCCATAGTGGGGGAGAGTGAAGTTCTCCCTTCATAGTGCAAAGATAATAAAAGTGTTCTGAACTGGATGTATTGTATCTCATTCTTAGAACCCTTTACACCATTCAGAGGCGTAATTAGAACCTACAGGGCCCCCGTGCAAGAAACCACGAAGGGCCCCCCGGACCCCTGGTCAGGGCCCTTCCCTTAAGCCAGGGGCTCTTCCCACTGATCCTGGGGCCCTTTACTCTCAATGCGGGGCTCTTTATTACGGTCCCACAGCGGGACCCTTTCACAAGTTCTGCAGTGGGCCCCCTTCCTGCCATCTTGGGGCCTCCCCACGGTGGTGGAATGCCAGGGCCCGGTTGCAAGTGGGACCTTTGCGATCCTGGAAGTTCACCCACTGGTGTCAGTAGTTTCTATTTTTTGGTATTTTAATTGTATTATTTTTTATAATTTTATTTTATTTTTTTACACTGTCACTGACTATGACTCTGTCCATTCAGAAAAGGAAGGAGCTGGTAAATTACATATTCACTGATCCCTTCCTGGTTCTCTATTGTGACACATCCCCTGCAGCAGCCAGCAGGGGAGGGGGGGGCAGGATAGCACACAGGGGCCCATAGACAGCAGAACACAAGTGAACTGGACAGTAGGAGTGGCGGGGGTAGCATACAGAGGAACCAATCTCCTCCATTTTCCTCCTGCAGCTACAGGATGAAAAAGGAGGACAGTCATTTCTCTACATGCTGCCCCTCGCCGCCCCTCCTATCCAGGTGTACAGGGGAGCCGCACAGGCCCCCTGGAGCATGGGGCCCGGTTGCAATCGCAACCCCTGCAACCCCTGTAGTTACGCCCCTGACACCAATCCATGCACATTATACTCTGTATAACACGTCTGCTTTTTATTTTTATACTTCATTGAAGTGTTCCAAAATTAGACATCATTCAACCTTATGCAAAGCAACGCAATGTGCTGCTGTTGCAGTGTTTTGCTGTGTGTTGTGCTACGTAAAAATTCAGACATGCTGCATTTTTATGTAATACACTAAAATGTACCCGTGTGGTGTGAATGGGACACATAAAAAAAACTGTTGTTTCCTCTGTGTCCTTGGTTGAGCCTATGTTGATCAATGATGAGTAATACAGCTCAAGGCAGCTGGTGTGAACAACCCCTTACTGTACATCTATGAACTTTGTTTTGTTAAATGGAATGATAACACCAAGGACATACTCAATTCATTTTAGAACATCTTGTTTAAATTCTTAATCTTATTGTTTTATTTCCAGCTGCCAAAACTTGTCCACATAGATAATATGTGTTTTGTGCTTACTAGCAAATATAATAATATTATGGGATTATTATTTTGTTACATAGCGTTTTTGGATCCCTGCTGCTATCAATATAACTCACGCTGTTATAAAACAACATTACATGCTGGAAGTTTTCATTTTCTTCTACAGACTTAAGACATAACAAAATCAAATTTAATTCAGAGATTGTTGAAATTACTTTTTTATTTGAAACAATAGTGATTAGTATAATAAATTACTAGGTTTATGCTTGCAGATCTTAGCTGCAGAGATAGTAAACCTGTAATACTACTACAAGCTAAATAAAGGCAGGATATTGTTTTTAAAATGTGTCCTGTTCAGATCACTAAATATGATCAATAAACATGTTTTCCTCATTACCTTGCAGTGGTATTGTTGCTAAAATGTAAACTAGGACCAGATATCATGAAAAATGTTGTGGCCGTGCCCTCTCTCTCTTGATAACATTATGTTGTATGAGAAAAAAACACCTGGTGAACTAACTGTGAAGACCCTTGTTCAGGCACTTACTGTTTTCTAATTTCTCTTACTGTTTCCTAATTTTGTTCCGGTATTGTCATCCTGCCACATGGAGTTCTGTCGGGGACTACAAATGGTAATTTCAATACACATAATGCAGATATGGTCCACTGCTCATCATCAGGAAACCTACAAAACATGGTGAAATGCCATTCAGCCACCCCTGGGGTGCATGCACGAAGAAAGGAAGGACCAGCAGCACCCATAAGGACCAAATACCACAAGGATGAAAACAGGTGAAAACACGTATTTTATGAAAAAATAGCAATTGGTATTGACACCCATGACTGTACCTAGAAAATGAAACGCCATTCAGTTAGGGTTTTTACAATGTACTTGAAGACCCCTTTCACACTTGTGTGACCAAAAAGTCGCTCAATTCTACTGCAATTTTTTGCCGCAATTTTTACTGGACTTGAAACAATTCCTATGTCTATGGACCTCAAAACGCATTAAAGTCGGACCAAAGTAGTGCAGGGACTACTTTGAAGTCGTTGCAACTTGAAGTCGCACAGATATGAACGGTACTCATTGGAAATCATGAAGTACGACTTGTCCTGCGACTTTGCAGTCCAAAATCGCAGGAAAAGTCACACAAGTGTGAAAGGGGCCTAAAGCAGACATTTGCTCTTGATCAAAAATTTGTGAGCAGGAGAGATTTGTATTGCAGAAGATGCATAGGGTGTCTCATTTGCAATAAAGAAATTGCACTGTATCTGTTGCATATGTCACCTGTGATGCCTGTTGCTTTTTTTGAACAAAGGACAAGATTATCACTATATCGAGGTGCTCTGGTGAATACCCTCATAAATGAAAAGGGCCTCATAAAACATGTTTTAGTCAACAATCTGCTCTTAACCACTTGCCTATATACGTCGGCGGTCATCCCCTCCCAGGCAAAGTGACGTATCGGTACGTCACTAGCCTGGGAGCGAATAGGGGGCGAGCGCGCGCCGCCGGAGGTGCGCTCCCGCCCCTGCTCGTACCCGAAGAAGCTGGCGCGTGTGAACGGCGGACCCGGTCACTCGCGATCGTCAGCTAGAGAGGGAGAAAGTCAGGTGGCTAATGTAAACAAAGCCGCCTGTCATTCTCCCCTGTGTAAAAGCACAGATCACTCGGTCCTGTAGGACCATTGATCTGTGCTATTACATGTAAAACCACATCCAATGACAGTAAGAAACACGCCCCTAGGGACACACTTAACCCCTCCCTCTCCAATAAAGTTAACCCCTTCCCTCCCAGTGTCATTTTTACAGTAACAGTGCATATGTATAGCACTGATTACTGTAGTAATGTCACTGGTACCCCCAAAAGTGTCAAAAATGTCAGTCAAGGGTCCGATGTTGCAGTACCTCAAAAAAAATTGCAGATCGCCGCCATTACTCGTTAAAAAAAACAACAAAAATGACAAAAATCTTTCCCTTAATTAGTAAACGCAATAACTTTTGCGCAAACCAATCAAAATACACTTATTGTGATTTTTTTTTTACCAAACATAGGTAGCAGAAAACAAATTGGCCAAAAATTTTAAAAAAATTAGATTTTTACATTTTTTGGGGGGGAATTTCATATAAAAAAATTTGAAAAATATTGTTATTTTTGAAAAATTGTCGCTCTTTTTTTGTTTATAGCGCATGATCAAAAAATCGCACAAGTCATCAAATACCACCAAAAGAAAGCTCTGTTTGTGGGAAAAAAAGGACGTCAAATTCATTTGGGTACAGCCTCGCACGACCGCGCAATTGTCCGTTAAATTTACGCAGTGCCGAATCGCAAAATACCCCCTGGTCAGGAAGGGGGTAAAATCTTTCGGGGCTTAAGTGGTTAAACATAATACGTGTCCACTTATGTGATAGTTAGTGCTCCAATACAGTCCAAATTCCAGATATGGATCAATAAATTTGAAAAATCAAAAACGTGCTTCCAATCACCTCCAGGTGCAATGCTCGCTCATCTTAGGATTTGACCATACAGGTCAGTATGTACAGATTGAAAAGCTGGCTAAGTTCATTCACCAAGCAGGTCATAATACCAATTCCAAACATATTTGTTCCCCTTTAGTTCATGGGCATGGCTTAAAAGTTGGAGTTTGACTTGTACCTTGCAGGGAGTGTGTCTTGTAAGGGAAAATTGTGCTTCAATTGAGGAGGAAGGGATTTAATTTTGCAGTGCAGCAGAGCAGATAAACCACATGGGTCTACCTTTTTGGACTCTAGCTTGAAGTTGGAGTATCTAGAAGCCTGTATGGTATAATGGTAAAATCTCACTTTTAGAGAAGTTTATGTTAAGCCCTGAACAAGCTTCAGATTATAGGGGGCGTAGGATGTAGGGGGGGGGGGGGCGTGGCCGGCAGCCGAGGAAGATGGCCACGTGAGAGTAGAGCTCCGTATCCTTCGGTTCTTCTCCTGCGTTCAAAAGCGACAAGGGTAAGCGACACCAGCCTGGTTACCCTCCTGAACCCTCTCTCCACGCCCGATGGCCATGGGGAAATGAAAAAACCACGGGAAACCCCGCAAACTAACTGACTTTTTTGCCTCGACTAGCACGCCGCGCTCTCAAAATGGCGCCGCGGCCTGCTCACAGCGCAGCGGGACTCACGAGCCCCGAGGAGGCAGCTTGGCCGGCTCTCCATCCCAGGCTCCTCCATCCCCAAGCTCTGGACATAGATCTTCCCCGGGTCCCTCTCCATCTGACAGTCCGAAGAAGGCAGCTCCACGGCGATCTTCTGACCACCATTATGTGGGGGACAGTCGGGCAGGGAGACATTTCCGAGGACAGCACCCTGGAATTCTATGAGCACATTAGAGACTTCCCCACTACTGGGCAGCCACTCAATGATACCAGAATGAAGGAAATGCTCCTGACTTTCACCGGATCATTGTACAGGGATCTTATGTCCTGTGTTACACATCTCAGAACCGATGTGACAGGTCTGGGTGACCGAGTGGATCATGTTGAGACGAAAATGGCCGATTTCTCGGTAGCTCACAATGAACTAGTGGACGCTCACAACGACACGTCGGATGAGGTGGAGACACTTAAAGCTAAACTGGCCGACTTGGAGGACAGGAATCGGCGTAACAACATCAAGCTGCGGGGGGTGGCGGAAACTGTTCCCCCTGCTGAACTGCGCTCCTATGTACAGGCTTTCATCATGGCCCTGCTGCCTGACACCCTAGCTGGGGAGGTTATTGTGGATAGAGCTCATTGTCTGCCTAAGCCCCAGCATCTGCCTGAAAAAGTGCCTAGGGATGTCATAGCACGGATCCATTTTTTCCATGTAAAGGATGACCTCATGAGAATGGCTAGGAAAACATCTCCTCTCCCTGAACCGTACCAAGGGATCACTGTGTATGCGGACCTCTCTCAATACACTATGGCTGTCCGCAAGAAGCTGGTTTCTCTGACAAAACTGTTTAGGAATAATATGGTGGGGGTATCCCACAAAATTGCTTATCGTACGAGAAGGTCGCACTTATGTTATCCGCACAGAGGAGGAGGGATTTCGCCTGGCTATGACCTGGGGCCTCTTACCTGATCCGGAGGCTTCTCCGAATGTGTCCAAATCTCCCTCGTACCTGGATCCGGAGTGGACCTTGGTAAAGTGACCCTGCACTACCCCTATGGCCTGGGGTCTGTGGCATGGATGAGGATGACACTCCTAGATTTTTCTACGGGCTGGTGTTCTGGAGGGAACTGAAGGGTGGGAGCTGTTCCCCCCCTACCCACTACTTGCGATTGAGTTTGCATGATGGGGTCTACCCCATATTCTACTTCTCCTTACAAGCAATGAATGGACTGCGGAATATGGACTTTACTCAGGTGCTCAGTACACTCCCGCAATAGGGAGGTTTCAAGACCCTGCTCCGGTGGACAGAATTACTGGGTGTGGTGAGAGTACACTCAGTGACTCCCTGTTTTTTTATGATCACTTTCTTTTTTATGAATCTAGCCTCATCCTCGGGATGACCCTTACTCGTTTACATTTTGATGTCTTATGCCACTAAAATTTGTCACATTAAATGCCCACGGATTGAACAGCCCCTTTAAGCGGCGGTCTCTTTGGAGAGAGGCTCGCAGTCTTAGGGGGGATGTTCTTTGTGTGCAGGAGACCCATTTTGCAAAATCTAAACAACCTAAATGTTCGGATAAGCGATACCCCCACATTTTCACGGCTTCTGGGGCGACCAAACGAAAAGAGGTTCTTATAGCTGTATCTCAATTTGTGGCGTTTCAACTGCATGACACGATTGTGGATGAGGCGGGTCACTATCTGGTACACATCTGTGACATTAGCAACGTCACATATACTATCGTTAATGTATATGCACCTAACCAACGCCAAATCAAATTTTTAAGATCGCTTGTTAAGAAAGTGGACCGAGTCAAGAGGGGTCTCCTCCTGTATTGTGGGGATTTCAATTGTATAACTGATGCATCTATGGATTGTACCCTTCCTCAGAGGCATGCACGAACCACGCTACAGAGGTTCTTGCACTCTTCTGATCTTTATGACCTGTGGCGATGTGTTAATTCCACGGAGAGGGACTACACGTATTTCTCGGCACCCCATCAGTCGTACTCTAGACTGGATCTCTTCGTGGCAGACCTGTCTGTGCTGCGTCTGGTGGAGTCCGCCACTATACATACCATATCCTGGTCTGATCACGCCCCGGTCTCTGTGGTGGTCGCGGAGAAGCACAATGAAGTGCCTGTACATCTGTGGCGAAACAACGTTTCTATTCTCCGGGACCAAGGCCACGGGGAGCGGCTGCGGGGTCAGATTAAGGACTTTTTCCACCATAACGATAGATCTGACACTGATATTTTTACCTTGTGGTGTGCGCACAAAGCGTACGTTCGGGGCCTGCTCCTTCAGCTGGCCTCTAGAGTTAAAAAGGAACGTGCAAAGGCTATGTCTTCTCTTATGTCTCGACTTAAGGACCTAGAGACAAGACATAAGGCCACCCCTACACCTACATTGCTGCTGGAACTCAATGATTGTAGAGCCCAGGTGAGGACTAAATTGCTGGAGGAACACCAATCTTTGCTGTTTCGCTCTAAAGCGCGGTTTTATGCCCATGGAAATCGCGCAGGTAAAATGTTGGCCAACTATCTCCACAAGCGGCAACAACAGGCTATGTTATCCGCTTTAAGGGATCCTTACACCTCTCGCAATGTCTATCATCCATCTGAGATAGCTAATGCCTTTGCTAAGTACTATACTGATCTGTATAATCTAAAGGACGATGCGGCTTCGCCGCAACCGTCGGCGGAGGGTATACAGCGTTTCCTGGACAGACTAAGCTTGCCCACGGTCTTGGAAGAGATGTTGGCACACCTAAATGCCCCTATTACGGACCAGAAAATTGAGCTAGCTATTGGTTCTATGCCTCCTAATAAGTCACCGGGGGCGGATGGCTTTTCAGCAGAGTATTTTAAGACCTTCGGTTCCATAGTAACGCCATACTTGGGCCGGGTGTTTAATGCCGCTATGACCAGATCGTTTTTCCCAGCAGAGATGCTTCAGGCTGTCATAGTGGCATTGCCAAAACCGGGGAAGCCACCTGATGCTCCACAGAACTTTCGCCCCATATCCTTGCTGAACTTTATGCAAAGATATGGGCGCAACGACTAGCAAAGGTCACTCCCTTGCTGGTACGCAGTGATCAGGTTGGATTTGTTACGGGCAGGCAGGCCCCCGATGGTACTAGACGGATGTTTGATCTCCTGTCTGTAGTGGAAAGTTGCAGGGTGCCCTCGGTGTTCCTGACGCTCGATGCGGAAAAAGCGTTTGATAGGGTTCACTGGGGGTACCTAAAGGCGACGTTATCGAAATTTGGGCTTCGGGGTCCTGTCTGCTCGGCCATATCGGCCTTGTACACTACTCCCTCAGCTAGAGTCTTCACTAGCACAGCTATGTCGGAAACCTTCACAATCACGAAAGGCACCCGCCAGGGGTGTCCTCTGTCCCCCCTGATTTTCTCCCTAATCATGGAGCCACTGGCGGAGGCCATTCGGATTGACCCAGCCATATCGGGTATTAGGGTGGGAGACAGGGAACATAAAATAGGGTTATTTGCAGATGACGTCATACTCACTCTGACCTTCCCGACCTCATCCTTGCGGAACCTGGCTAGGGAGATAGATGCGTACGGAGCGGTCTCTTATTACAAATTGAATACTACCAAGTCCCAGTGCCTCCCGATGTATGTCCCTTCTAGGGTTCTAGAGACGTTGAGGACAGAACATCCCTTTCAGTGGGCTTCTAAGTCCCTGTTATATTACATACAGTTGTCATTTCCAACAGCTTCTACCTACTTGATTAATTACTCTGAATTGACTAAGATAGTGCATAGAGATCTGTCTCACATTGCCCGACATGAACTGTCGTGGGTGGGCAAGGTGCCGGCGCTCAAGATGCTGGTATTACCCAAAATTTTGTACTACTTTAGAACGATACCCATAATCGTTCCACAACCTTTTTTTAATGACATGGACAAGCAGTTTAGGAAGTTCTTATGGAACGGGAAGGTACCCAAGCTTTCCTACTCTACCCTTCGTAGGCCCAGGTGCTGGGGAGGTGTAGGTATGCCGGATCTTAGAAGCTACCATGCAGCGGCTCTCCTAGATCAGGCAAAGGAATGGTGTGATCCCCACTCTGATAAGTTGTGGGTTGTCATAGAGAGGGCCTTGGTTGCCAATAGAGACCTCCCCTCCTTACTATTAGCAGCACAAACTGGGCGAATTCTCCAACTCCCTGGAGTTCCAGCCATTCAGGCTACAGTTCATGGGTGGGGGGCTCTGCGACAGGTGTCTGGAATTCCAACTTTGCCTAAAGACCTCACACTAGCATCTTACGAATTTCTCATTCCCTCATTGCGTTGTAACAGCCGAGGTACTTAGAGCTCCCTTACATATTCCCAAGTCCTGTCCACTCCTAGATCCTATGATTTTTTCTTTCTAGCACAACTACGGCATTATCACCTTAAATTTCCTGACGCACGCATACAGGTGCCTCAGGGGGTGTGGGAATACCTCACCTCGGGGAAACCGAGATCAGGCGGGCTGTCGTGGTTCTATAGAGCTTTGACGCAACCTAGGGCCCAGTCCAAACTGAAGTGTATGGTAAAATGGGAAAAGGACTTTGACGCAGAACACTCTACTGGGGACTGGTAGGCAGCTATACAATCCTATTTTAAATATACGCACTGCACTAATCACTGGGAAGGGGCACTTAAACTATTACATAGGAGCTACCTTACCCCATCTAGATTAGTCCATATGTATAAGGACTCTTTGGATGCATGCTGGAGAGAATGTGGGGCGAGGGGCACTATACTCCACGCATTTTGGGAATGTAGGAGACTGCGGAGTTACTGAGTGGCCATCTACGCTTTGGTGGCCGCGGTTACGGGTATGAAACTGCCAATGACGCCTTCATTGGCTCTACTGAACTTGGGCATCCAGTCTATCCCGAAAGAACATAGGTGTATTCTCTCACATATTCTAACAGCGGCTAGAATTAATGTGGCGGCGGCATGGAGGTCTACCAAAATCCCCACGGTCTATGAAGTCATCAACCGAGTGAAAGTAATTCACTCATATGAAAAATTATTTTTTAGCTCAGGAGATAATTCCGAAACATTCCAGCAGCAATGGAGAGGGTGGATAGATAAATACCCTAATTGAGCACGAATATTATTCACTTGCTTGTAAAATGGTATTGCTGATTGTTCACTGACTACAGGAGGTTTCGTTTGTTTGGACTGTCCAGTTGATAGTCTACTGGTTTTCAACTTTTGATTGTTATCTTACTTTATTCTTTTTATGCATCCTATCATAGCAGAGTGCCTCCAGGGCCTGTTCTGTCTCATGCTCCCAGCAAGACGGGGGGAAGAGGTGGAGAGTAGACGCTTAAATGTAGAGAAGGAGAGTAGACGCTTAAATGTAGACTTGGCTGGGGGGGGTGGGAGCCCGTGGGGCATTGGCACAGTAAGCTCCCAAGGGGGTGCCGAGCTCTTTGGGTACCTCACCTGGGCCTTTAGGGGCACCCTGGCTATACCATTTTGGCACAAACTTGGGGATCCCTAAGGAATTAGCTAGAACCCTGAGGAGCTCTGCGTAATTTATGTGCAAGTTGTGATATGTGCTATACTTTCTCATGATGTATCATCTTGCTCTATGTACTGCTAACGGAATATGTCGCTGTATGTTGAAAATCTTTAATAAAAACGTATTGAAAAGAAAATTAGGATGTAGTCTGTGCAAAAAGCTGTGCGCAACTCATGTTGACCCACCATAACCCCGTGAAGTTGGGAATGAAACAGAAGATAACACGACAGGGGCTTGAGTGCTTGGTTAAACAAAAGTGGTTACAGGTGGCACCTCATCCAATTCATTTATGGAGTTGAATGCTGTTAGAGACATGGCCTGCTGCTATCACTTTCGTTGACGGGCAGAGTAGATGGTGGAAATGAGATGGAGGAAGGAGCTGGAGAAGCCAAATCTCTAAAGAACTAACCGCAACCAGTGAAAGCTCACATTAGTGAAAGCCTTCTCAACATCAAGGGTGACAATGGCTAGATCAATGGAGAGCTCTTGCATCCTTAAGGATAGTGAGGACTTTCTTTAGAGATGTCAGAGCGCCCTATAGTAAAGCCAGCTTGAGAGGTGTGTACCAGAGTGGGCATGATCAAAGCTAACCTGTTGGAAATATTTTTGGAGCAATTATTTCAAATGCTGTCCTCCTGCCTAGCCCATTCCCTTTACCTTCCTCCACTAGATGGGGGTGCCTTCAGCTCGGTGATTCACCTCCTGGAGGACAAATCTCTCCGTGCCCCTCCCTCGCTAGTCCCTCGCTAGTCACTACCCCCTTAACACTTTATGGACGGCTATTGAAGCACAATGAATGCCAATTGAAGCACAATTTTCCCTTACAAGAGTCAAACTCCAACTTTTCAGCCATGCCCATGAACTAAAGGGGAACAAATATGTTTGGAATTGGTATTATGAACTGCTTGGTGAATGAACTTAGCCAGCTTTTCAATCTGTACATACTGACCTTTATGATCAAATCCTAAGATGAGCGAGCATTGCACCTGGAGGTGATTGGAAGCACGTTTTTGATTTTTAACATTTATTGATCCATATCTGGAATTTGGACTGTATTGGAGCACTAACTATCACATAAATGGACACGTATTATGTTTAAGAGCAGATTGTTGACTAAACTAATTTTCAAATGGAAACTATTTAAATGTTTCATTTTTAATTATTAATCGCTGCATGATATAGAAAGGGGTTTACACCTCAGCACGGTACTTTCATATATATATTTTTTTATTTTTATTTTTAAGGAACAGTCTATTACTATTAATTCATTTCATTTATAATCAAATGCATTCTGGTTATTTAAAGGGACAGCGCACCACGTTGTAAAAATATTTACTGGAAATTTGAATTCCATATCTGACGGTCCATCATTGAAATTATATTGGATTGTCATGGGTTGATAATGTTTATAAGGATAACTCTCTAAAGTTTATGAACACATTGAGGGAAGAGTGTGACCTCTCTAAAAGTGATCAGTTCACTTTCTTCGCATTCCACATATTTAGGCAAACATCTTCTATTCCATTACCTGTATGGCAATATTTTACCTCTTATACTCCCACTCTCCAACACAAACGTTTTTACAACCCCCCCTTCTGAAATGGGAGGAAGACATCCAGTGCTCTTTTTCTCTCCCATAATGGCTTTCTGACTTTCAATATATCTAAAAGGCCTCCCACTGTGTCAACCACTGGGAGATGAACCAGAAATGAATTACCAGATGGTATCTAACCCCCTATTAGCTGGCCAAGTTTTCTACATCCAATTCCTTATTATGCTGGAGGGGATGTGAATAAATTAGCAACCTATACCATACGTTCTGGGCGTGTAAACATTTAACAAGCTTCTGAAGGTCAATTTTTAGACTTCTATCTTCAATAACATGCATTGTAATGCAACCTTAACCTGCCCTAGTAATTCTAAACCTCTAAATTGAGGAAATCCCTTTCCCATTCTGCACTATTGTAGTCCATGTTCTCATAGCTGCCAGAACTGTGTTGGCTAGACACTGGAAAGAAAATAAAGCCCCAAATTTATCTGAGGTTGTTGCTTTTTTTCCTTTGAACGAGTTCTATCCCACAAATATGCCCAGAGTGTATCTCTTGACAGGGTGTGGAAACTGTGGATAGATTGCTGCAATATTGATCCTTACATTACTAATAAAGGTCTATTTATGGATTCATAGCTTAAAATCCCACATAAAGGGTTAGGCTCAGAGTTGGCTCGACTCCTCACAATGTACACCATGTAACTGAGCGTTCTTTTTCATCAACTATCTTCATTACCACCTCTGTTTCTTTGATAAATATTGTCTGACATGTATTTGTATCTTTTTTTTTTTCTATTTGTATTGCCCTGCTAGGCAATCCTTATGATGTGATGCCCAGTACCTTTTGCCATTCATTTTTCTCTTCTTCGTTGTTATTTTTGTATTCTGTCCTTTCTTGTATTGCATTAAAAGTTAATGAACATTTATTCATTAAAAAAAATGTAATTTGTAAATATATATATATATATATATATATATATATATATATATATATATATATATATATATATATATATTTATATATTACATCTGACCTTCAGGTAAACTCTTATTCTGTGCCATTTATTGATCAGTTCTTATATGTAAAAGAAAAAGAAAATTTTTCTAAATAAAAATCAGGGGAGTCGTTTGAGCATTCTAGCATGTTACACACTCACATGATTTGTGTTTGTATCCAAATCCTCTGAAAGATATGTATTGATCACATGCTATGGGGTTTATTCCATGTACAATTAGGAAAAGCTTGTATTATTATTATTATTATTATTATTATTATTATTAATAATAATAATAATAATAATAATAATACTATTATTAGTCATACCAGAGAAGACACAGAAATATTACTTTGCATTTTCTAGCTAAAGAAAAAAAATAGCTTGATTTGTAAGAATGTTTTAGCAGCACACAAGATTTTTGTTAAACATAATTAGCATGGATTGTGTAACTATTTAAATTCATGGCACTGATACAAAATATTAGAAGCTGATCCAACCAATATCTGTAGGGAGAACAAAAGTGGTGATCAACTATAAGTTTTGCTAATGCATTTGGCTGAACTAACAAACCTGAATCTGAATGTGAATGAAGGCTATCTTAAAGAAGCCATCTGTTCTGGCTCTATATAATTAATTACACTTGTTGTGTTACAGTTTTCCTAATTTCATTCAGTAATCCAATTTATGCACATGTTTCTGTGGGCTTTATGTATGAAAAAAAACCACAACTGGGAAAGTAAATGTAGAAAAAAATACATTAACAGTTTTCTGTGTACTATCTATCTATCTATCTATCTATCTATCTATCTATCTATCTATCTATCTATCTATCTATCTATCTATCTATCTATCTATCTATCTATCTATCTATCTATCTATCTATCTATCTATCTATCTATCTATCTATCTATCTATCTATCTATCTATCTATCTATCTATCTATCTATCTATCTATCTATCTATCTATCTATCTATCTATCTATCTATCTCTATCAAAAAAAATAAGTAAAAAAAATAGCTGAAATAATACATGATTGTATAATTAAATCCAGGAAATGTATAATCATTTGCACACATGTAACACTATGCAAATGTGTGCAAATGATTTACAGTTTCATGTTTGAAATTTGTTATTCTCTGTGAGGAATTGGCATTACAGTGATCATTAAATGTATGAACATAGTTTATCTAAAATGGGTAATAGTAAGAGATATTAACCTGCTTCATATTCTTTTCACATATACTGTACTTAGATGTAGTGGTGGACGAATTTGCTTGGTCTTGATTTGTGGGCAGATCCCTGAACTGGTTGTAAAATTCACAAACTGCAAACTTTAATATGAACCCCACTGAAATCAATGGAAGGTGCATTTGTCCATTTTCAAGGCTAACAGGCAAGGGATTGTCAAGCAAAGGGCATAGGGAGCTGGGCACTGCTAGGAGAGATCTATACCAAAGTAAAAATGAAATTTAACAAATACTTTTTTTAGCATGTTTTTAAAAGGCTTAAGGTAATGTTTGTATTTTTTTTAACAAATATAGAAATCCCAAATCCTGTAATCAACATGATGCTTTGGGGGTGCCTTAAACCTACTGTAAAGTTGTGCACCTGTGGGATGTAATAAAGCAAAAGTGACATTTAAAAACATTTGCAAACAAAGCAGAAGGACGATCTTGAGTGACGTCATCGATCAAATAGTTCATAATAATGAAATGATAAACGATGAAGCAAAACAATGGTGTGGGGTACCCCTTAAAGAGTAATTGAATGTTATTAAAAATTACCTTTCCTTTTCAATCTGCAGCTGCTGTAATGTTATGAAAATGCAATGCAATATGGCTACCTGGAGTTGTTCTGTAGTCAGAATGTGTGCTGACCACACCCCAGAACCATAATTTCCTGCTTGGGTTATTAGCTCACTAATTTTCCCAGAAGTCTGCCTAGGATACAAGGCAGATTGCTGGCATCCCCTGCAACAAAAATGTAATTTTTGGTAAAATCCTCCCAATAGGAACACTATTAAAGGGATGCAGGCCCAGAAGATTTCCTTATTAGTGCCCAGCAGGTGCCACAGCTGATAGATAATAATGAAATCACTCCTATTAGACCCACTCATCACAGAGGCACAGAGGAACAAATAAGGATTTCTTCAGAATTTCTAAAGGAACTTCAGGTTCCGGCGCCACATGAGCAGGGAGTGAGGGACAGCGGCTCCGTACACCCTGGCTTATAAATTTTCTACACACCGCTCGCTGGCTCGCTACCCTGGTCCATCTGCAGCTGGCCACGCTCATCTGACCCTGTTCTTAGACATGGACCATTTTGGGGTCCACAGCGGGACCGGGAACACCGCTACAATGCCGCAGGATCTCCAGCCTCAGAACGTGCAAGCTGCCTCAGGTAACATAGCCACCACAGGGCTGCAGGACGGCGCGGCCTCCCCCTCTACGGCGAATCAGCCTGTCTCTGCCATAGACCCACACTGCCAGCAAATGGTACAGGCAGTAGTTGCAATCCTTTCACCCACCATAGCGGAGGAGGTGGAAAGTGCAGTAGTATCTCTGAGGTGGAACATGGAGTCTCTGATTTGCAAGATGAGCTCCAATCCTCCTTCACCAATGATGCTAAACATGCCCAAACACAGCAGTACCTGCTTGATAAAATTGATGACCTTGAGAACAGATCACGCAGGAATAATCTTCGGATTATTGGGCTGCCGGCATCCTTCAACTCGGGCCTGCTCCCTGATATTTGCTCCTCACGGATCCCCAGGCCTTGGGTATCAGTTCTACATACACCATTAAATGAGCACACCGCCTGGGAGCCCCCTCAAATGATCGCAGGTCCCTTGCCCAGTCATTGTGCGGTACTTAAACTATGTGGACAGACTTGCCATACTTAAATCTTTTAAAAACGCAAAATCTTTAATCCTGGATGGTCATAAATTACTACTGTTTGCCGAATACTCTCAGGAAGTGGCCTGCAGACGTAAAGCCTTTCAAACCTCCTGCATCACATTATTTCAAAAAGGCCTGAAATTTACCCTGGCCTATCCTGCCACCCTATGTTTCACGGATCAATTTGGTGAATCTAAATATTTCACACACCCTGACGATCTCATGGACTATATTAATTCCCACCTCCACCTCTCTATGGAAACGCAATCTTCTGTTGCTCCCTCCCTTTCTCCCTCCACCAGGGACCTACGCAGCCCCCGGAAGGTATCCCCTAAGAGAGCTAGATTTTCTGGCAAATCTTCCTCCAGAGACAGACCTCGCTAACCTTTTAAACCCATTTCATGTGGGTTTACTAGTATTGACTTGTTAGGGAGGCCCACAGTGCCTTCGTCACCATGGTTAGATCACGCAATAGTTTAGTTTTTCTTTTTGATTCTCAGATTTAGTCTGTACCTTAATGTCTGTGGCGCATCTGATGTACATGTACCTGGTTTGGGCTATGCCCAACTGGCTGTTTAATGTTTATATGCTCACTATACTTATTGCTCCCACACAGTCTTGCCAGAGTCCTGACTCGCTCTCTCCTCCTTGGCTATCACCTCGCTTGGAACATCCCACATTCCTCGGCTCATGATACCCACCCTGACGCGAATGCCAGGGAGCGGAACCAGCACTCTTATCGGTAACACTGACGGAGATGTGAGTCTCATATGGAAAAAAGCAAAGTTCAAATGATTTATGGTATGTTTCTGGTTTCTTTATTTTTTTTTATTATTGCTCTGCTCCACTGTTTACCCTGGGACAAGTGGTTCCTGACCGGGCATGTATCCTCTCTATACCCACCTCAACACTCTCATATAATTTCCCTTCTCCAGATATACCTGAAGGTCTCTCATGACCAGCGAAACCCCCCCCCCCCCCACAGTGGTAATCTCTCTGTAAGACCTCTCTCTTTTCAACCTCCTTGACCTTAAAGTAGTGTCATGGAACGTCAAGGGGCTTCGGTCTCCGCACAAGCGAATGGCCGTCCTGAGACATCTCAGGCACCTGCACACCGACATAGCGCTCCTACAGGAAACGCATCTCACCTCGGCCAACTTCGACTGGATGCGAAAACTCTGGGTGGGCTGGGTCCTGGGCTCGGCTTCACACAGAGGCAAATCTGGGGTCTTAGTGCTGATACATAAAAGGGTCACATGTGACATCCCACTTTACTCTGATGATGACGGAAGGGTCCAGATTATCAAACTAGTCCGAGGCACAGATATGACCATTCTTTCAAACATATACGCCCCCATTCCTACCTCTCCCTCCTTTTTCCAGATGAACCCAAGGGAGGACAAATCCTTCCAACCTATGCGCACATTGTCTCCACTCTCTCCCTCAGCTACTCCCCTGCTTACGTTCAAAGATAGTCTATACCTTTCCGATGTCTGTCGACTAGCCAATCCTACGGGCAAAGAATACACCTACTACTCTCCTCCCCACGACACATTATCGAGAATTGATTACTTTTTTAGTAACTGTTCTATGATCCCCTCGCTGTTTGCTCCAACCATCTCAGACACAGAGGCCATTTTTTTTGTTTTCTGTAATTTTGAAAGTGTAAATGATGGAAATAAAATCTAACTTTTTTGACATATTATAAGAATGTCTGATCTGTAATTTGATGCATTTTGGAGAGTTTTCCATCTTTCCTTGGCTTCTTTATGCACAATTATACAAATTTTCACCTGGGGTGCCCAAACTTTCAATCCCCACTGTAGTAATCTGGACCAATTCCCGATATTGGTTCTCCTACAGTCTTCGGCCCCAACCTCCACACCTAAACCATGGCGATTTCACTCTTATCTAGCTAATAATTCTGAACTGCTTCTTACTCTCCGAACCACCTGGGAACACTTTTTGACTGATAATGCACAGCATGCTGATGACCCGATCTTGCTGTGGGAGACGGGTAAGGCGGTTCTCTGAGGCAAGATCATTGCTTTTGCCTCGGCCTATAAGAAAAAGGCAGAACTTCATTACAAGAGGGCCAGTGAGGCTCTCCAGCAAGCCCATGCTCGCCTCCAGCAGCATCACTACCCATAGTGCCTAATGGAAAAAGGCCAAACTGCATTTTGATAAATGGGCTCTAGCACATGAATAGTTCCATGCATCCCTGCAGGATCTCCATTACCATAAATTCGGGAACAAATCAAGAAAACTCCTGACCAGATTGTGTAAAGGCCCCTATACTCCCATCCACATAACCTCCTTGAAAGACACTGCAGGCAATTTGATATCCACCCCAAAAGGCGTGAACACAATTATGGAGGAATTTTATGCCAAATTATATGGCCCGGACCCCATTGATATGGCTGAAGCAACTAAATTCCTGGGGGAATTGCATCTTCCCAAAATTTCTGAGACTCAATTGTCTCAACTTAACGCACCTATCACTCTAACGGAAGTTCATGCCTCCATCGCATCCCTATCCCCTGGAAAAGCCCCAGGTCCTGAAGGATTTACATCCAAATTTTTTAAGCTTACCAGAGATTTAATTTCTCCCTCCCTGACTTCTATGTTCCAACACATCATGGAAGGCGGAAAATACATCCCCACAGATCCCAAGCATTTATTAAACTTATCCCCAAACCAGGCAAGGATTCAACTGACCCAGGATCCTACCGCCCGATATCTTTGATTAATTTAGATACTAAACTACTTTCAAAAATCCTAGCAAACAGATTGGCATTGTTTATGCCTTCCCTGCTCCACCCTTCTCAGACAGGCTTTACTAAGGGACGATCTGCTACAGCCAATATCCGCAAAGTCATTGCAGTCCTTTCCCAACAACAGTCGAATCCCAGAGCCAACAATGCCATTATCACCCTAGACGCCGAAAAGGCCTTTGACAATTTCAGCTTCCACTGGCTTAAACTCGCCCTTAGACAATTTGGATTCGAAAGCCCTTTTCTGCACTTAATTTCAGCTATGTATGCATCCCCTACTGCTAAAGTAGTCACTTCAAACCTTATTTCTAACACCATCCCTCTACACAAAAGGAACTCGACAAGGCTGTCCCCTTTCTCCCCTTCTTTTTAATCTGGCCATTGAGCCTCTCTCCCGCTACCTCACCTTTCATGCTCCCCTCACAGGCATTAAAATAGGCCATGAAGAACTTAGATCCACTCTTTTTGCAGATGGTATTTTACTTTTTACCTCTGATCCTACCCATGACGCACACACTGTCAAAAACATATTCGATAGATTTAGGCTATGCTCGGGTTTGCGCATTAAACTACTCAAAGAGTTATATTCTCCCTCTGGGCGGATCCCAAGCCCCACTTTGGACCTCCTCCTCCCCCTTCCCTATCGCATATTAAGTACCTGGGCATCCTTGTAGGTAAATCCCCCTCCTCATTATACCATCTTAACTACTCCGCTTCTCGCCAAAATTTGCAAAGAATTGGATGGTTGGGCCAAGCTTCCCCTTTCCCTCACTGGTAGATGCCATCTGTTCAAAATGGTCAGTTTTCCCAAATTGCTTTATATTATGCAAACTCTTCTCCTCTTTATAAAACATGATGACATTAGCCGCCTTCATAAATCTGCATCCACATTCATTTGGTCTAGCAAGAAACCCCGAATTGCCCTTCACAAATTGTTCCCCCCCAAAACCTGTGTGAACTTTCCTGACATCCGACTATATAATCTCTGCTGCTTATTGAGAGTGGGTATAGACTGGATCAAAGGCACCTCCAATTTTTCAAATTATCGCCTGGAATCTGAGTTTGCAGGTTCCTTGGGTCTTGCTGCTATCCTCCATTGTAAACAGGGTGAGCTGCCTCCATCTCTAAAACAAAATATTCTCCTTAGGGACACCCGAATAGCATGGAGGGAACTCAGAAAGAAACTGGGTTTCCCCCAACATATCTCTAATCACTTACCTATCAAGGGTAATCCCGTCCTACGGTCGCTACATTTGGAAACGGTCTATGCCTCAGGAGCTTCCAATGGTCTGAAATACTTTGCCCAGTTGTTTGATTCTACCCTCGGAACCCCCATCCTCTTTCAGACCTTGCAACAGCAATACAAGATTCCTTCCTGTCATTACCTGTATTTTCACCAACTTACAGCCACTGCAAATTCCCTGTGTTTAGACAAACATAAACAATTTGCCCCCACCATACTGGACAACCTTCTTCGGACGGAACCTTTGAAAATCTCCAGCTTATATTGTCCTCTACAAAATGCTCTACTATCGTCATCAAAGGACTTCCATTACACTTCTTGGGACAAGGCCCTTTTCTTCAATGGCTCTAAACACTTCCTTCTAAAAGGCTTCAACTCAACCTGCGCATTTACATGTAATGAATTTTGGAGGGAGCAACAGCTTAAAATCCTACATCACACATATGCACCTTTTTCATCTTCACCCTTGCACTCCCCTCATCAAGGGTGCTCCTGGTGCCTGGCTCATCATCCTTCTTTGCATCATAGTCTTTGGTCATGTAAGTTTGTATCATCTTATTGGGGACATGTTGAACTCCTTATCTCCAGAGTCACTGGGTTGCACCCCATGAAAAATCCATTCTCTCTACTTTTTGGCAACCTGGATGATTCACCTTCCACTTCACATGGGACGCATGATAAACTTAGAGCCTCCATCATCATGACCCACAAAGCTTGGATCATTACCTGCCTCATGATAGCCAGAAGAGTTATCCTACGCAACTGGACTTCCCGTACCCCACCCAATGTCCCAGCACTTTGAGCTGACTTGAAAATGCTTATAACCAAAGAATATCTGGACGAGACAATCAACAAGGCCGATCCACACCGTTTCTGGAAAAAAAGGTAAATGGAGCATTCATGTCTACCTACTTTATACCCTCCATTCTCGAAACCTCCCCCCTTGCCACAATTCCTTCCCCTTCGCTGAATAGTCGTTGTTGCCATGAGACCCTTGTCAACTCACTGTTTCTATGATAGGTTATTAATTTAATCACCAAAGGATTGCTTGTTTCCACTGTTTACCTCACTACTATACTACCGCTACCTCCCCCCTCTGGCTTTTTTACTGAGGTGGGGATGTAGGGTGTCCGGTAAGGTCTAGATACTGCCCACAAGTCCTTATCCTGAAACCTCTACTGTCTCCCTGTAACGCTCCTGCGTTTTTGTAGTAGGCTGGATTTGCAGCTGCAGAATCTCCACTCAGTAGTCATGTAGAGATGTGTTGAATAACCCGATCCAACTCTCCAGACTCATCACTGTGGGCCCGTCAGCTTCAGCATACAGATATACACACACTCAATAAGATGTTCCTGGAGTGATAGGATGTATATGATAGTATGAAGGTGATGTGCTGAAGGGACAGGTGTGAACAGTGACAGAGATGGTAAGCACTTGATAGAAATGTTCAGGAGAGTATTAGATGGTATTTAGGTAGAATGCAGATAGGTTAGTAATCGAGTATGGTAACAGGTGGTAAGGACAGCAGTTGACAAATACAGGATAGGCTAACCCAGTGCAAGGATAGATGGTAGTAGACTCAAGAGCTAGCAATCTATGTAACAGTGCAGATGATAGAATTAGTATGCATAGATAGTAACAGTCCTTAATGTGCAGAGAAAGGTAGTGTAAGTTAGGTTATGGAGGATTCCCCTGTGGGGTACTTATCACTAGTAAGGTTAGTAGTAGAGGGGTCCAGTAGTGAGGGAGTGATCCAGTAGTGTGATACAGGGATCAGTAGCGAGGTTCCGGTCTGTTCCAGATAAAAGCAAATAGCTGGAGGTTCCGGCAGCGAGACAAGCTTGTAAGCATGTAGACACACAGGCACATAAGCACAGGCACAGGCACATTGAACGAACAACGTGAGAGAGAACGCCGGCGGTTGAAATAGCCGCTCAGAGCGGCTATCTAAATCCTTTAGATGGTGGTAGTTCTACTATAAAGTCTAAGGACACAACTTCCCGTGGAACCTGGGGTATTGGTAGACTGCAGAGTAGACCAGATGGTTTTGTAGTGTCAATTTTGGACCTTGCACAGATGTCACATGAAGAAACAAATTTTTGTACAGACGTCTTCATATCAGGCCACCAAAACTGCCTGGCAAGCAAATTAAGGGTTTTCGTCATACCCATATGTCCTGCCATGGGCACATCGTGTGATAACTCCAAGATCTTGGTGCGCATAGTAGGGGGTATGTAGAGTTTGTCGTTGTAATAGAGAAAGCCTTCTGCATCAGTACTTAGTTGTGGTGGAGGTGAATCCAATCCTATACTGTGCAAAATCTCTTCCTTCAAGGAACGAACAACACCAATAATATGTTCATAGGGTATTATAGGAATAGAAGGGATTTCGGCGCAGTTATCTTCGGTTAATCGTGATAGCGCATCCGCTTTTTTATTTTTGTCTGCAGGCGTGTAGGTCACTAGGAAGTTGAATCTTAGGAAGAATAATGACCATCGTACCTGCCGGTGGGAGAGAGTTTTGTTAGTCTGGAGGTATTGAAGGTTTTTGTGATCTGTATATATGAGTATTGGTAACCGGGTACCTTCAAGTAGATGTCGCCAATTCTCCAGTGCCAGTTTTATGGCAAGCAACTCCTTTTCACCCACTGGGTAATTCACCGCTGGGCTGCTTAGGGATTTTGAGAAGAAAGCAACTGGGTGGAGTGGTGAAGTATTTGTTGGTCGTTGGGAAAGAACTGCTCCTAATGCCATATTTGACGCATCTACCTCCAGAATATATTGGAGGGATGGGTCTGGATGGCGTAGTATGGGAGCAGAAGTAAAGCTTGATTTTAACAAGCAGAAAGCTTGATTTGCTTCTTCTGACCATTTGAATGGTTTCTTTATACTTGTCAGTTGTGTGAGAGGTCTCACAATAGCAGAAAAGTTCTTGATGAACTTCCTATAGAAGTTTGAAAATCCAAGGAATCGCTGTAATGCCTTACGAGTTGTTGGTATAGGCCAGTCCAGAATACAGGATATCTTGCTCATATCCATCTTAATTCCGGTTTTGGATATGATGTATCCTAGGAATAATATTTCTTCTTTATGAAATAGGCATTTTTTTAATTTCACGTATAGATTGTGTGCGAGTAATCTGGATAACACAAGTCTTACATGTTTTATATGTTCAGACAGAGATCGAGAATAGATAAGTATATCGTCCAGATATACTACAACACAGACATCAAGTAAGTCTCTAAAGATGTCGTTTATGAACCTCTGGAAAGCTGCGGGAGCATTACACAACCCGAATGGCATCACAAGATATTCGAATAATCCGTATCTGGTTCTGAATGCTGTTTTCCACTCATCTCCGTCACGGATTCGGATTAGGTTGTATGTCCCTTTTAGGTCCAATTTAGAGAAGTAAGTAGCCCCACGCACTTGTTCGATGAGTTCAGGGATGAGCGGTAAAGGATAGCGATCCTTTATCGTAATCGTATTTAATTGCCTATAATCGATAATAGGCCTAAGACTTGAATCCTTATTGCGGACAAAGAAAAGTCCTGCAGCTGTGGAAGAAGTAGAGGGTCTAAGGAACCCTTTTTTCAAATTTTCATCTAAGTATTCCTTGAGATGAGAAAGTTCATCCTGTGAAAGAGGATAAACATGACCGAAAGGTAATTTGCTGTTAGGGAGTAGATCGATAGTGCATTCATAATCCCTATGGGGAGGCAACACTTGAGCATTTTTCTCAAGGAATACTTCGGACAGATCCTGATAGCATAATGGTGCAATCTCATCTGACACCACAGACAGGATCTTTCCAAAAGATGGGAGGTTACACGTAATCTCGCAATAGTGAGAAGGGAAAGTTAAAGTCCGTCGGTTCCAATCTATGATTGGTTGATGTGTGTGTAACCAAGGAAGTCCCAAAATAATGGGATAATGGGGTGAAGGTAGTATATCAAAAGTGGTGGTTTCCATATGAGACTCGTTAGCAGTGACAAGGAGTGCTTGTGTCTGGTTGGTGATTGGACCAGAAGATAGCGGAATACCGTTAATGAAACTAACAGAAACAGGTTTAGGTTTTGAAATAATAGGTATTTTATTTAAGGTAACAAAACATGTATCAATATAGTTCCCACAAGATCCTGTGTCGATCATAGCCTTGGTGGTAATCCTAGTCTGGTCCCACTGTAATGTTAGATGAACAAAGAGATAGGGGTTAGAAAAGGAAGTCGTTAATCCTCCTAGCAAGACATGTGAACACTCACCCTCTTTTTTGCGGACAAGGGGACAGACGCTTATCAAATGATCCGGGGATGCGCAGTACATGCAGAGGTTTATGGATCTTCTTCTGGCTCGTTCAGTAGTTGATAAAGGTGGGCGTATGGTTCCTACCTCCATGGGAGTAGGGTCAACGGCCGAAATCCGAGAAGGACTAGACAATGGCATTCCCATTTTCTCAGCCTTTCTTTCTCGCAGTCACCTGTCGATGTTGATACTGAGTTGTATTAAGGCATCCAAGGTGCCAGGTAAATCCGCTCGGGCGAGCTCGTCTTTAACAGCTTCTGACAACCCGAGTCTGAATTGAGTTCACAGAGATGTATCATTCCACCCTGAATCAAGGGTCCATCTTTTGAACTCGGCTACAAAGTCTTCTACAGGTCTCCTACCTTGTTTTAAAGCCCTCAATTGAATATCAGCAGTATTCTGCCTATTGGGGTCTTCATATAAACTAGCGAGTTCCGCTAGGAATAAAGAATAGGAGTTGAGAAGCTGATCATTTTTCTCAAAGAGAGAGTCTGCCCAGGCCCGTGGATCACCCGTTAAGTATGAAATAACGGTACAGACTTTAATTTGATCAGTAGGGTATGTACGAGGTTTTAACAAAAAAAGCAATTGGCATGCGTTTTTGAATTCACAAAATTTTTTCCAATCACCTGTAAACACTGGAGGAGGGTTTATTTTAGGTTCAGGGGGCTGAGCAGCAGTAAGCCGTGAAAGACGGGTTACCTGCTGTGTCAGAGTTTGATTTTCTTCTTTTACTTCAGTAAGAGCAAGTATTAATGCATTTACTTGTTGTGTTAATTGTGTCACTTGAGTGGGTAATTCTGCTGAATCCATTTTTTTTGGGTTCGTTCAATCTGTAACGCTCCTGCGTTTTTTTAGTAGGCTGGATTTGCAGCTGCAGAATCTCCACTCAGTAGTCATGTAGAGATGTGTTGAATAACCAGATCCAACTCTCCAAACTCATCACTGTGGGCCTGTCAGCTTCAGCATACAGATATACACACACTCAATAAGATGTTCCTGGAGTGATAGGATGTATATGATAGTATGAAGGTGATGTGCTGAAGGGACAGGTGTGAACAGTGACAGAGATGGTAAGCACTTGATAGAAATGTTCAGGAGAGTATTAGATGGTATTTAGGTAGAATGCAGATAGGTTAGTAATCGAGTATGGTAACAGGTGGTAAGGACAGCAGATGACAAATACAGGATAGGCTAACCCAGTGCAAGGATAGATGGTAGTAGACTCAAGAGCTAGCAATCTATGTAACAGTGCAGATGATAGAATTAGTATGCATAGATAGTAACAGTCCTTAATGTGCAGAGAAAGGTAGTGTAAGTTAGGTTATGGAGGATTCCCCTGTGGGGTACTTATCACTAGTAAGGTTAGTAGTAGAGGGGTCCAGTAGTGAGCGAGTGATCCGGTAGCGAGATACAGGGATCAGTAGCGAGGTTCCGGTCTGTTCCAGGTAAAAGCAAATAGCTGGAGGTTCTGGCAGCGAGACAAGCTTGTAAGCATGTAGACACACAGGCACATAAGCACAGGCACAGGCACATTGAACGAACAACGTGAGAGAGAACACCGGCGGTTGAAATAGCCGCTCAGATCGGCGCTCGGCGATGACGTCATCCGTCTTAAAGGTGTATGCGTACCACCTAATTAGAAAGGAGGGATGCATATTGAAAGGAAATGGAAATTAAGGGTACCAGAGGTACCAGAATCTTACACTCCCCACCCGCCTTTCCTCTCCTCCCCTCCCCTCATACTCATCTTTTTCTTTTTCTTTCTTTTACTTTTCTTTCTTTCTCTTATTTCCTTCCCCATTCTTCTTTTCCATTTTCTTTCATCCTCCCCTTCAGACACTAAGTGGCCCTTGAGTCAAGCCTGCCGCATTGTCGTTCCTAATGTCTCTAGGGCTCTCTTCAGCCGTTGATGTAGTTGCATTTCTATATTGTTTTTCACATTCTTATGATTATTATGTCATTGGTTGTAGACTGTTTTTTTCTCATACATGTTACTTGACTGTGATATGTTCATTTATTGAGAAAAAGCAATAAAAAATGTGTTTAAAAAAAAAAGAATACCAAACGGTAGGAATCTGCAAAACAAATTGTTAAAATCCCTGCAATGCACAAAGATCACATACCATAGGGGAAGGTTTTTTTTTTAAAAATCCATCCCAGCATCTTAGCATTCGGGAGTTCCCATACATCAACCTACATACATACATACAGTGGTTATATTTTTCCTACACTACCTTAAAGGCTGACCTACAGTCCATCAGCTGAGCCTTTGCCCATCCCATATATTAAGGAATGCGGTGATCATTCCCATACTGTTGGAGGCAACATGTAGTTTTACGTGTTCTGATATCAGATGCTTCTGGACAGTTGAACCTAACCACACCTGGTCTGGAATGCAAAGTGCCCAGCAGGACATTCCTGACAAGGCTCACAGGATGTTCTCGCATAAACCTCCTATTGTGAGATATGGGTGTAGAGGATCCTCAGATAAGATATCCTGGGGAGGTTATTCCTACATCAAAGGCCAGCGGTGAATGAAGATGACCCAGGTCAAAAACAGTGATTCGTGGACAGATGGCGCCCCTAGTGGAAGAATATAACATGCTTCCTGGAAAGATGAGATATTTCCTGTTGATTAGGAAGGGGGCATCTTACGAATTGTCATTGGACAAGAAGACAGTGGGTGTTTATCTGGGTGGTGTCTGAGTGGGCTTTAAATCCGGATTGCTTGCTAGAATTCCTTCTCTTACTCTCTTGGCTGCTGGCTCTCTTGGCTGTGGGCCATCATGGCTCATGTGCTACCTCTCTTTTCTCCTTCCTGTGTGCTTGAGACCAGCTGAAAGTTATCGAATCCCGAGGACTGATATGTAACGTATTACCTGTAATTGTTTTGTCTTATTTGCTCTGTAATATTCCTTTAGTGTTTTATGTTAGCATTTCTACTTTCTTTATAATAAATTAGATCCTTGTTTATTTAAGCAGTGTGTTTATTTATAGCTAGCATTGTTAGTATACCTTCCATTAACTTTAACAGAGCTTCGATAGACTATTAGAGGAATAGACAATAGAATACATCTTTATAATAAATAGGGGAGGTACAAAACCACCCCATAATTTATTTCATTTGGCACCCCAGAAGCAGGAGTGTGGAAAGAAATTCTGCACAGAATCCAAACCATAAAGTATTTTTGTCTTGAGTTCCTATAAGCTAACAAGTCCTCTACAAGAGACCCAGAACTGAAAGAATTCCTCTGCTGTGGACAAGATTTGCGCTGGTTCGTGAATTCTGAAGCCCTGCTTGAGTGGTCCTGAAAGTTCTGTGAAATACTTCATCAGTAAGCGGACGCGCATTATCTGGTAAGTAAAGTATTCGTATCGCTGGCTGGAATATGTATATGTGTTAAAATTTAAAGTGTTTGTTAGTGCAAATTGTTTTTTTTTAGGCCTGGTTAGCTGTTAAGTTGTGTGCCGGCAAAGGAAGGGCTGATCACCCTTGGTTAACTGATGTACCCTGCAGATTTATAGGATAAACCATACATCTTTGAGGAGAAAGTGGGAGAAATATAGATTATATTTTATATTTTTTTACCACGTGAAAGGGAGGAAGCTTTCTGCTCCAAGAGAAGATCCATGTGGCCTAGGATCTGAGATAAGAGGGCTACAGTCAGTGGTGTTGAGGAGAGAGCAGGGCACTAGTTGGGTTGTGTGCTCCTCCTTGTGGGACTACAAGTCCGTGTTAACTTGGAACAGCTGTGTATGTGTGTGTTTGTGCCTGTGTGTCTTGTATCAGCAACTGTGTGAAGACTGTTTAGGCAAGCCCCAGTGTGAACGTAATTAGCATATCAATGGAAGTCATTGGAACTTTCCTTAAGAAGTATGCCTCTGCTAGGTTTAACACTTCTACAGAAAATGCTTTAACTCACCAATTTAATGATTTGTTAAGACAATGTGATATACAAAATGATAATATGAAGGAGAAACCGTCTTCTAAAAGGGGAAAAAAAGCGAGAATGGCGAATGTAGTGTGCATGCTGTTAAGAATGAAGGAAATTGCCGAACAAAAAGAAATGCAATTTTATGCTGAGAGGGCACAATTATTAGATCAGATAGAAAGTGCAAGTAAAAATATATTAGCAATAGCTGTAAAGACAGATGCAAATGTTTGTAATCAGATTGCACAATTGGTGACTGAGAAGTGTGTATTGGAAAAGAAAGTGGATGAATTGGAGGAAACGTGTAATTTAAGAGAAAGTTGGGTTGCCTCTTTAAAACAAAGAGAGGCACAGAATGAGCGTATTATAACGCTGCTTAGAAGAGAACTACAGGAGTCCCAAGCTGCCATAATAGAGTTATCCACCAAACAGGCAGAGATTGAGCAGTCTCAGTGTTCAGCACAGATAGAGAATTTAGGACAACAATTAGGGAAGTCTAATGCTCGTGTTGCTGCAAGTGATGTTGCTTTGGTTGGAATCAATGTTAGTGTTGATGAATGTGTTGTAACTGATCTTGAAATTGATTCAGGAGTTGAAATGCAAAATGAACCTGATCTTTTGGAGACTTCTGATGAGTCCATTGCTAGTGACTACTCCTCAGACAGTGAAAGTGTGAAGTCTGTTGATTCCAATCATAGTATTGTTATGCGGCAATGTGAGTCTCCATCACCATATGCTCAGAGAAGGCCCTATGCAAGGAAACCAGCTCTCAAGTGTTTTGCCTGTAAAAAGTGGGGTCATATTGCCAGGTATTGTATGGTGGCTAATAATAATATGCAAAGAAAATCACACTACCCTAAAACTACACCGAGGTATTATGAAGTTTATTCTGCGAGATGGGGTAGCAATCTAAGGCATAAAGGCCATAGTAGTCAAACCCGTGTCCCTTTTAAAACTCAAATGCTGAGATTACATTCTGAAAATGGTCAGTTAAGGCAGGAAAGGCATCAGTATATGGAACAACTGAATAGACTCAAAATGGAGGTAGCCACGTGTTCACGGAGGTATAGCAACGGGGGAAACAAATCTTTTGTTAATAGCCCTTAAGGAATCACATGGATGGTAAGGACTTTCTGGTTAATGTTTCTTTGCTATGAATAAGGTTTAGATGCGAGTCTCAAAGATTTGGCTTTAATTTTTGTAATATTATGGAGGACCTTGATGTGTTTTATTTTTTATTTTTATTATTTTTTTTTTATTTTTTTAGCATTGTCAAGGATAAGCCTCTGGATTTGGTGTTATGTTTATGTATTTTTTTTTAATATTTTTTTTTATATATATATTTTTTGTTTTGTTCAGGTGGAAAAATTCCAAATTGTTAGGTTTAGTCCACCTGAAAGGGGGTCATTGGCTATGCCCTAAGTCAACAGCTGAGTACAGTTGGTTTAACGCAGGAGTTTGTAGAAAACTATAGCCGCTGGAGTTATTGTATTTTTCCTTTTTTATTTTTATACAGGTGGGAAAAAAAAAAACCCAGATGTTTAGGTTTTGTCCACCTGAAAGGGGAGTTTTTGCATAGGTTAAGTTAACAGTTGCGCAGATTTTTACGGTTGAAGATAAGTTTTGGAATACAGCTCTCTTTCATTTTTTCTTTTTCTTATCATGGGGGAACCATTTTAAAGTGGGTTTATCCCAAAGAATCATGGTTGTTTTAGTAGTTCAGAGTTGTAGAAGCCAGGAAAACTAAGTTCCTGGGATCCAAGTGAGGTTCTGTAAGCAAACATAGTATGCTATAGATATTGTGGATAAGAATTTGATTCTGCTCTTGATTTTCATTTCCAGAGTCTTGGTGGAGCGAGATATTGGAGAGGTCTCTGGAACATGGATGAAAGATGTTCATCTGGTTGGCAGTGTGTCTATGCCATGCCGCATCGCAAATTTGTTATGACAAACATTCAGGGGAGAAGGGATACATGAAAAGATGCAGATTAATATGTGCAGTATATGATTTCTTTCCCCTATGGACAATTTAGTGCTAATGCTGCATTTGAAAGACTTTGCCCATCAACAAGACTTGTGAAACATTTTGCCGGAATCTTTCCTATCATTTAAAAATGCAAAAATACTGTAAATACACGTGCAATGGGTTGGAGGTTAGGGAAGGAATATCACCTATCCAATCCTTCAGAACAAGAGATGTAAACTATGAGATTTTTGGGGAGGAATTGAATTGAAAAAAAGATATGCTTTTAATGCGTGATATGTATTGGAATAACTGAATTAATATGTAGCAGGTACCCAGTAGGCTGGCACTTAGGTATCATAAAGTGTCTGTTGGCCAGACGAGGGAGCTCCAGATGGCACATCAATGGGGTGAAAATTTCCTTGTGGGGGCGGTGTCTCAAGTTTAGCAGTCCTATAGAGAGGGTATCAGTTACAGGACATGTGGGACACCAGAGCTGGGTATAGGGGAGCTACACCTGGTTGATGTCTCGCCTGAGCGGTGGGAACCCCGCACAGGGGATGCTGGCGACTACTCATGAAAACATGCTTGGTTAGAGAAAGGGGAACCACTCCAAATAGATCTAAGCTCTTCCCAAACACTAGCTACGAAGGTACAATATGCCTTCACAGGGGAAAAATGTATCATGGGCTCTGGCGTGCACGCAGAGGCAGTTGGAATTATCAACCAACATCAAGCTGATTGTGCATTCTCTGTATGATGGTCAGTGGTCTTCTAAGTTAGCATCACAGCTCAGTAAGCTTTTGCCTAAACACATCGCTTTCACTAATCCAAATGGTGGTCGAATGCCTGGACATGCTGAGCAAGTTAGGATTAAAATGGGCTTACTGACTGGGGATTCTATCTTGTTGCATCCAAGGCTAAATTACCCACATGTGATCAGAGTGGATGGAAGCTGGAGGCAGGTTGATATTTCCCTTTGTCGGTGGCATGACCATGATGTCCTTTGTATGCAAGGTCAATATGCAGTAGTGAACGAGAAATGCTGGGAAGATGTTTCACTGTGTGGTCTGGATGGGGAGATCATTGCTGGGAAGGAAGCACCTGGGTATTATTTGGGGCATAGACGAGTTTGTTGCTTTGTCCTAAATGATACCAATGTAATGTTAGTCATGGAACTAGGGTGTTCCTAACCTAACCATAGCTAGAGGTGCATGGTGTACCCTGTGCATTGTCTCTGAAATCCAGGCACAGGGATGGAATTTTGTGGTTTAATTGTTGTTTTACATGTGTTGTTGGACCCGCCATTTATATAGGAAGGTCGCACATTTATCTATGCAGGTTGGGGGACGAATTGACGGTAAGGTCTCTTCGTACAAGTTCGAGGCTTTGCTGCCAATTAAGAGTCCCGAAATACCTCTGGCATGCCTGAATTGCGGTAGAAAAGGCCATAGTGAGCAAGCCTGCCTAATCCTGACCCATATACACAATGAAGGGTTATAGGAGGTTGGGAGTGTGATGCTTAATTTGGTGGGTCATATAGATATATGTGTATATATTATGGAAATGGGTTGATTTGTATGCTTTTATAATTTGACGTACATGTATTACGTTAGTGATATGGTTGAGTAAGACCCTCCTCGAGGTTCTGTATCTGAAAGCTGGTTGATATGTAGCTCTGAGTGTATTTTGGTGAATGGTGAGTGAATGGACACCCCTTGCCTATATTGCACTCCATCCTGAAAATTCCAAAAGGAGAAGACACGAACTGGTGCCATGGAAGCGGTCACTGAAGAATGGTGGTGGTGTGTCACCCAGAGGCAAAGCGGCACATGTTGGGAAGCACAACATATCATAAGGATGGACATTTATGGACTGTTCTATGGAGGCTGCCTCTGAAGAAGGGTGATGTGTGTCACCCAGGGGCAAAGCGGCACATGTTGGTAAGCACAACATATCGTAAGGCCGGACATTGATGGACTGTTCTATGAAGTCTGCCTCTGAAGAATGATGGTGTGTGCCCGTCAGGCACAAAGCGGCATATGTTGGAGGCAACATGTAGTTTTACGTGTTCTGATATCAGATGCTTCTGGACAGTTGAACCTAACCACACCTGGTCTGGAATGCAAAGTGCCCAGCAGGACATTCCTGACAAGGCTCACAGGATGTTCTCGCATAAACCTCCTATTGTGAGATATGGGTGTAGAGGATCCTCAGATAAGATATCCTGGGGAGGTTATTCCTACATCAAAGGCCAGCGGTGAATGAAGATGACCCAGGTCAAAAACAGTGATTCGTGGACAGATGGCGCCCCTAGTGGAAGAATATAACATGCTTCCTGGAAAGATGAGATATTTCCTGTTGATTAGGAAGGGGGCATCTTACGAATTGTCATTGGACAAGAAGACAGTGGGTGTTTATCTGGGTGGTGTCTGAGTGGGCTTTAAATCCGGATTGCTTGCTAGAATTCCTTCTCTTACTCTCTTGGCTGCTGGCTCTCTTGGCTGTGGGCCATCATGGCTCATGTGCTACCTCTCTTTTCTCCTTCCTGTGTGCTTGAGACCAGCTGAAAGTTATCGAATCCCGAGGACTGATATGTAACGTATTACCTGTAATTGTTTTGTCTTATTTGCTCTGTAATATTCCTTTAGTGTTTTATGTTAGCATTTCTACTTTCTTTATAATAAATTAGATCCTTGTTTATTTAAGCAGTGTGTTTATTTATAGCTAGCATTGTTAGTATACCTTCCATTAACTTTAACAGAGCTTCGATAGACTATTAGAGGAATAGACAATAGAATACATCTTTATAATAAATAGGGGAGGTACAAAACCACCCCATAATTTATTTCACATACCAATCAACAGTCACTTCTACCTGCTAGTTCAGGCACACTGTTCTTTCATTTAGTTCGTTGTTTATTCAGACATGCTGCTCTTGACACCATCAAAGCAGGACAGGCTATGCTTCTAAGGCAGTCATATACTTGGTCAGACAATGTTCTAATGATTCATATGTGGCTACTTTATTTACTGTTGTTTGCTGTTTTATTTCTCTTTAAGGATTTATTTTATATGATTTACAAAGGTTTTTCTTCACCCAAGTCTGTATTATTTGCCTTTACTGTTATTATTATATGTACAGTTTCTCTACTCAAACCAATAAAGCTATTGGAAAAAAAAATCCATTCCATGCCTTTATCCTCAATGAGAGCCTGACATGGATTTCAAGGAGCAGCCTAACAAAAATAACAAAATAAAAATAAATAAACTAAAAAGGTGTGAGGTCCCTTTAAAGATCTGTGCCAGATCCATACTCCTTTGTTTATGAGGAAAATGTGCTTTTCCTTATAGCCCTGGCCCAGTGGCTGTAAGGGTTTGTGGGGAGGGGACTTTTTGGAATCTGAAAGCCCCATTTAGAATAAAGGAACCTTTTTTGTGGGAATGAGTTGAATTAGTAAATGAACACGCATAGCATGATGAAGTCCATTCAATGCTTTATTAACAAAAAAATAAATTAAAAAAAGTCTTACGTTGTAAATCCATAATCACATCATCTAGCAATGTAGATGTCACATATCCTGGTTATGGAGCCTGACGTGATGAGAGAGACCTCTCCTACAGCTCTGGCTCATGGACCACTGGTGGTGAGATAGTGACACAAGAGCACGGTGAGATAGAAGTGCCTGTAAGATGTCCCATAGACTGTGCATGAAAGTGGCTGATGCTATGCCAGGAACAGATCAGATGGCCAGAACAGCTGGCATCAGGGGCAGCAGACCCCGAACTTGGCAGGCTGGCAGTTGCTTGGCTGGCAGATGACCTTCCATGAGTGCCAGACAGACTGGCAGGCACTAGCTGGCAAATGACCAGCAGGGACCAGATAAGTAGCGTGCTGTTGGGAAGTTGCTAAGTAGATGGATAAGACAGGAGGTGTGGTGTGGCAAGTCGGGTCAGTAACAGACGGTCAGATCAGGAATGAACAGTAGGCAGGAGAGCGGTGAAGGTATAGGCCAAGGTCGTTATCATCAAGTGGACAGATGAGCAGAAGAGCAAAACAGGATCCAGAGACAAGTCGAGGTCAAGGCAGGGGGCGTTCAAATGTGGTGAATACAAGCTGGGTGTTAAGGACAAAAACTGGCACAGGAACACAAGGAATGTTGTAGATGAGACAGCAACTACCTAGTACAGCTGCTGCACTTGAATAATCCATTTAGTGCAAGTATTAGTGGCGGGTGCGCACGCAATAATCTGCTATCACAAACACATTGACTCTCTGTAACTGAAAGCTCACTGACAGCTGATAGTAAAAAAGCTGGCTAATGATTCCAATAGACATAGAAACTTTAAATGCACTCTACTGCTTTGAGGATCACTCAGTTGTTGCACATCACTCTGTTTGGGTGCCCAATAATCTCATATACACATGCACAATTTTATACATCATCTTGCACTCTAAAATGTCAAAAGCAACAGCAAAACATTTACTGCCACTAAATGTCTTTGCATCCATGTAAATCCCACTAGCTCCAATCATCCAATATATATCATCCAATCTTTCCACAGCAGTTGTTCAGAACAAATCTGTATCTTTCTCTGTTTATTTTTCCCAACATCTATCCAGGAAAGAAATACATATATTGCATTCAGATTGCTCCAATGTTTACTCATAATGTATGCAATCTAATTGTAGCACTTCTCCTTTTACAGGGCAAAAGGCTGAGTAAATAATGTACTCCTGGGGAGTCTTTCTATTCCTTGCCATGTGCTTGACTGGCCCAGCACCTTCTGGGTTTTCACCCTGTGCTCTCTGAGAGCTCTTCTCTGCACAGCTGCCTGAAATTTCCAGTGCACAGCACAATTCATTAGTCACGGGGTAATCTCCAGAGTTCCCTTGTATCTTAGGAAAGAAGGAAAGCAGCTCCCTGCTTCTTGTCCAATTATATTTACATTCTACAAGGAAGCGAGCGGCCATCTAGATAGGGGGAGGCTGTGGACGTGGTGTATCTGGATTTTGCAAAAGCATTTGATACGGTTCCCCACAAATGCATAATCTACAAGCTGAGATCTGGAAGCATGGACCATAAGGTCTGTTCTTGGATAGAAAATGGGCTATAGGGGCGTGTCCAAAGGGTGATGATAAATAACGTGTACACGGACAGGAGTGGTGAGTGGGGTACCCCAGGGCTCTGTCTTGGAATCAATTCTGTAGGACAATAACTTCACATCAGGATATAGAAACTTTACAGAAAGACCTGAAAAAAATAATGGAGTGGGCAACTACATGGCAAATGAGGTTTAATGTGGAGAAATGTAAGGTCATGCACTTGGGGGCTAAAAACATCAATGCAAGTTACTCACTAGGGGGAAAACATCTGGGGGAATCAAGGATGGAGAAAGATCTGGGGGTCCTAGTAAATTACAGGTAGCATGCAATGTCAAGCTGCAGCTACCAAAGCCAGCAGAATTTAAGCATGCATAAAAAAGGGGATATACTCCAGAGATAAAACTATATTCCTGACAATTTAAAAAATTCTGGTTGGGCCACATCTGGAGTATTCTGTCCAGTTCTGGTCACCAGCCTGAAGAAGGGATGGGCTGGAGCTGGAGAGGGTCCAGAGAAAGGCAACAAAACTAATAAGGGGACTGGAGGACCTCAATTTCGAGGAATGACTACTGGCACAAAATTTGTTCTCGCTTGAGAAGAGACACTTGAGAGGGGACATGATAATGATTTACAAATACCTCATTGGTGATTTCAACTTGGGAAAAACAACTATTCAGTCTCAGGGAGTGTAAGAGGACATGGGGCCACACAATGATATTGGAGGACAAGTGGTTTAATCTTAAACTGTGCAGGGGGTTTTTCACTGTCAGGGCGATAAGGATGCGGAACTCTCTTCCACAATTGGTGGTGGCAGCAGGGAGTATTGATATTTTTAAAAAAATATGTGATGTGCATCTAAAAGAACCCAACATACAGGGATATGGTAAATAATTACCGACACTGACAGACGTACACCTACACAGGTTGAACTGGATACACTATTGTCTTTATTCAACCTTACCTACTATGTAACTATATGTATGTTAAAAGTAGACAACAAATATATTTTAGATTTCCAATCCCAATAAAAAAAAAAAAGGATGATATAGGGACATCACAGTATTTATACAGCATATTCTCACAATGCTCCTCATTGTGGACAGTTGATTTTATTCATTAGTGGTGTACCTTTTTCTTTTCTTTTTTTTTGGTTAGGTCATGTGATTGCTGTTCCTATTTTCACCCCAGCACAGCCCAGGAGGGGTTTGAGCTAAGCCACAGCACATCACATATCCTATGATGTTGCTTCAGCTATTACAATCCTTCCCCTTACATATCATTCAGAGCAGAGTGAAGTGTCAGTCGAACATCTTATCTTTCTAGGAGGTGGAACACATGCCTGAGTGACAGTGCTCTGAATAGCCTCCAAGGGAGGCCATGTAATATCTAAAGTGACATGACATTTGAAATGCTATAATTTAGCTCTGCCCCAACCCAGAACACGCTTCAATGATAAAAAAGACAGTGATCATGTGACCTAGTAAGTAAGCCATGAATAGGAATGCACAACTTTCTTACTTAGCTAAATAAAGACGCATGCACACTGTGGTGGCAACTCTGCAACTCTGCAGAGACTCTATGAGCCTGCAGATCATTGCTACCATGGAGAAAGAAGCCCTGAGTACTGCATAATCCCCAGGTCATTTTTATTAGAGGAAATGTTTATATTAAAAAGGGCAAAAAAAATAGATGCAATTAAAAAGTTAATTTAATATATTTTATTGGGGGAGGGTATAATCACTTAAATTTTTTTTTTGGTCTGTAAAGGGGCTTATATATATAATGTTTCTAGTTCACAATTTATCTACAGTACTTAAGTGATTTGCTACATTTCAAAATACTTTTTTGCTACATTGATTTTAATACTATCCCCCTAATTTGTGGTTGTCAATGATAATAAGTGCTAGCAGGCAGCACTTATGGATAAAATCAACTGCCCACAAGGTGGAGGACTGTAAGTATATACTGTATTATACTGTATTGTCCCTTATATAAGTTTTTTAAATGTGAGTGCAATTCTGGAATACATTTGTTCTCTGAATTTAACCATCCACAGGAGGAGTAGAAAGAAGGTAGGGCATTTGTTTCCTTCTTTCCTATGTGTGCAGGAGAACTCTGGAGGTTACCCTGTAATGAGTGAATTGTGCTGTGGAAACCCAGACAGTACTTGGCCAGTCAGGAAGTCAGGGCACAGCAAAGAGCAGAGGGACTTGGCACAGTACCAGGTGTGCATTTTTCACTCAGCTTTCACTCAAACAATGGCACAATCTAAATACATTATAAGTACTTTAAACCTGGAGACACTGGGGTTTATTTACTAAAGCTAGAGAGGGCAAAATTAATCACAATTATGCAGGGAAACCAATCAGCTTTTAACCTCAGCTTGTTTAACCACTTTTCGACCGCCCGCCACAGATATACTCTACCTGTACAGCGGTTCACAGGAGCGCCCCCTGGGGCCGCGCGCCCACCGCCATTAGGAAGGGGGGGAAGCCGATCCACGGGGCCAGCGGCCGCGATTGATGCCGAGCACCCACGATCGCTTCCTGCTGAGAGAGAGCGATGGTCTGCTGTAGTAAACACAGCAGACCATTGTTCTCTCTGGAATGAACATAGAGAACCTGTGATCCTCCTATTTAGGATCGCAGGTCTCTAGATTGTTTCCACAAGTCCCTCCCCCATATAGTTAGAAAACACTCCCCTAGGCTCACACTTAACCCTTTGATCACCCCCCCCCCCCTGGGTTAACCCCTTCCCTGCCAGTGTCATTATTACAGTAACAGTGTATATTTTTAGCACTGATTACTGTAGTAATGTCACTTGTCCCCCCAAAAGTGTCAAAAATGTCATTTACGGGTCCAATCTGTCTGCCACAATGTCGCAGTCCTGCTAAAAAGCGCAGATAGCCCCAATTACTAGTATAAAAAAAATGATAAATCTTCCCCTAGTTTGTAATTTTTTTGGGGGGAATGTTATATAGCAGTAAGTGAAAAACATTGTTTTTTTTTTTTTTCAGAATTGTCGCTCTTTTTTTGTTTAAAGCGCAAAAAATAAAAATTGCACAGGTAATCAAATACTACCAAAATAACTCTCTATTTGTGGGAAAAAAAGGACAACAATTTAGGGTACAGCATCTCGTAACCGCGCAATTGTCAGTTAACCACCTAAGCCCCGGAAGATTTTACCCCCTTCCTGATCAGGGGCCAATTTTGTGATTCGGCACTGCGTGACTTTAACGGACAATTTCGCAGTCGTGCGATGCTGTACCTAAACGAAATTGACGTCCTTTTTTTTCCACAAACAGAGCTTTCTTTTGGTGGTATTTGATCACTTGTGCAATTTTTTTATCATGCGCTATAAACAAAAAAAGAGCAACAATTTTGAAAAAATTACTATTTTTCAAATTTTTTTATATGAAATTCCCCCCAAAAAAATGTTAAAATCAAAATTTATTAACATTTTAGGCCAATTTGTTTTATGCTACATATGTTTGGTAAAAAAAAATCACAAAAAGCGTATTTTGATTGGTTTGCGCAAAAGTTATTGCGTTTACTAACTAAGGGAAAGATTTTTGTCATTTTTGTTGTTGATGGCGGCGATCTGCGATATTTTTTGCGGGACTGCGACATTGCGGCGGACAGATCGGACCCTTGACTGACATTTTTTACACTTTTGGGGTTACCAGTGACATTACTACAGTAATCAGTGCTATACATATGCACTGTTACTGTAGAAATGACACTGGCAGTGAAGGGGTTAACTTTTTTGAGAGGGAGGGGTTAAGTGTGTCCCTAGGGGCGTGATTCTAACTGTGATTGGATGTGGCTTGATGTGTAGGAACAGAGATCAATGGTCCTACATAGCAGAACCGTTTGATCTCCTTTCTTACACAGGGAAGAATGACAGGCGGCTTTGTTTACATTAGCCACCAGCCTTTCTCCCAGTGTAATGGACGATCGCGAGTGACCGGCGGACATTGGGTCCGCCGGACACACGCACGGGGGGGGGGGGTCCATGACCGAGCAGGAGCGCACCGCGCGCGCTCGCTCGCTCCCTAGAGCCTCACAGGCTAGCGACGTAGTCCTACATCGCTTTGCCCGTGAGGGGCTGACCGCCGCAGTAAATAGTCGTGCGGCGGTCGGCAAGCGGTTAAAGTGACGCAGTGCCGAATCGCAGAAAATGGCCTAGTCTTTAAGGGGGCAAAACCTTCCAGTCCAGAAGTGGTTAATTAAGCTTTAGCAATAAAACCTGGAAGCTGATTGGCTTATTTGCTGAATTGGAACTAATTGTGCCCTCTCTAGCTTTAGTAAGTAAACCCCACTGTGTTCTGAACAACTGAGGTGGCAACATAGGAAGATATACTTTATAATGATGGATGTGAAATGTGAAATTTTGATGGCTACAAAGACATTTGGTGGTTGTAATTAGTTCACTATTGCTTTGGACATTCCTTTGGCTGAAAAAGAAATAGCTAGGACAAGTTTGTAGCTTATTGGACACTTTAGAGTGTTATATAGTTGCCCATCTGTATATGGCTTTTAATGCTGCCTGATATTATTTACCAAATATGATTTTGGTCATATTTTGTTGATAATGTCACCCAATATGCCTTGTGGCTCATTTACAATTTGAAACAAGCCAGCAGGCACCTGGTTGCTAGGATGATGGCAGCTTACTGAATCCTAGCAACCAAGGACGCTGGGAGGCTTCTTGCTTCCTAGCTTTCAATGACTCCTGTGCCCTGCACAAGAGAACATCCTTTTAGTCCAGCACTAAATTAGAGACTTCATACTGCAGGAGATGCAGGTGGTTTGGGTGGGCAGACATGGCCATATTTGGTTCTCCTGCTCAATGAACCATGAATAGCAAGGGTTTGGGGCAGGCAAAACATACAGGGGGAATTTATACAGGTTGTCATAGACACTTTGCAGAGTTCCATTGACCACTACCCTGAAACTGTCAGTGTGTGCAGCTGATTCATATACCCGTCACAGACAGGTACACAAATTTGTCAGTGCCAGACACTGAGGTCAGAATGTCCATACTAGACACTCCTTCCTAAGTGTGCTTGCTCACTCCCCCTCCTGTTCACCTGCCATTTAACTCATCACACTGACAGGCACATGGAGAAGGAGTTTTGTATTTGCGGTGGGAATTGCCTGATGGGAAACTCAGGAAATAGCTCCGTTGCTTTTGATTGACAGTACACATTGGGAAAAAGGTGCTTTAGGGTGGGGGGGTGCAGAGCCACCCACTTTCCTCAAAGCACCCCCCCACATTGAGGTTATGTGGCCTGGTATGGTCCAGGGGGGCGCTCGCTCATTGCCCCATTTTCTGACCTGCCAGGCTGCATGCAGTCGAGCTATGCTGTGTGTGTCTATGGAGGCATAAAGCCCGGCATGGGAGCTTGTCCACATATGTGCACCAATAGAACACAGCTTGCTATGAGGACACACACAGTCCCGGTTCACATATGTGCGGCTGCGGAGATCGCATATAATATCGGAGCGCACTGCTCCTTCATTACATGCGATCTCCTGTGCGGATGCAAATTCAGCCATACACTTTGTATGGCTGAAATTCGCACTGCACCCGCACCAAAGACGCACAGGAGGCATTTTTTCAGCCACATCAGGATCGGATCGCACAGTGGTTCACACTTGTGCGATCTGATCCTGTGCGAACTGTCAGATCGCACTGCGATATGCGATCAAACTGGGGGTGTTGTTAACATTTAATTGACATCCCCCTGCGTATCGCATATGGCAGTGTGAACTGCCAGATGTGCGGATGCGATGCAGGAACAGGCTGCGAATTTGCAGCCTTCCCGCATCGCACAAGTGTGAACCGGCCCACAGAGGTGAAGGAGCAGACAGAGCCAGGGGGAACCTCAGAAGAGCAAGAATGGGGCAGCTTTGCACAAAGCAGGTAAGTATAACATGTTTATTGTTATTTTTAAAAATTCTTACCAGCTGCTTTAAGCTAGATTACTTAAGCTGTCAAAGAACTGTGTGTTTTCAATACCAACAAAGATATAATGAGACAGGTAATACAAATCTGCTTCTCCCTGATTCTAAGTGGGTATTTATTAGGCTATTATAGTTCAGTGATATTAACTAGGATAAGTGTATATACAACACTCCAGTCACTATAGAAGTATTTACATACACACAGCTAGATCTGGGTGATTCTGGGACACAAGAAGTAGTTTAAACTGCAATATACATTTATTGATAGGATTACATCATATTTACAAATAACACATTAAACAGTATTTACAACACAATTTACAGTATAAGTATGCTGGGTTACATATTTAGAAATTACACACAAAATCATATTTCCAAAACAGTGTACAGTACAAGTATGGAGTTAGTTTACCGCTCAGCTTCAGGCCTGGTCATACTAAAATGAGTTGTAAAGGCAAAAGGTTTTTTATTCTAATGTATTCTATGTATTAAGATAAAAAGCCTTCTGTGTGTAGCAGCCACCCCAGCACCTGCTAATACTTACCTGAGCCCCATATCTATCCAGCGATCCCCCTGGGACTCTCCCTCCTGATTAGCTGAGACATAGCCGAAAAGACACACGGAGCTGCAGCTCGGCTGCTGTGCCCCTATAGCAACGGTTTTCTGTGGGGGCACTCAACAGGAGGGAGGGACCAGGAGCAGCAAAGAGGGACCCGAGAAGAGGAGGATCTTGGCTGCTCTGAGCAAAACCAACTGCAAAGAGGTGGTAAATATAACATGTTTATTATTTAGAACAAAAAAAAAACATGAGAATTTATAATCACTTGAAAGCTTTTGTTTACTAGGATACAGAGAGAGAGAGAGCACAGGTTGGTAACAATTCATTATACCCCCCCCCCCCTCCTTTCTGAACAGTGGCTAATATAATGTACCCTAATTGGTCGCCATACCTAGCAAATATATATGAGAAGCAGCTGGATTGAAGGATTCAAATAGGGCTGCTGTTTACAACTCACGTAAGACAATGGTTAAAACATATTCCCAGATGTCAGAATACCTATTGATTATATTACACAAGGAAAACTTTTTAACTTTTTATGGTAACACTTAAACAGTTTGCAAGGTATTAGGTGAGGCAAGCTTCTAGGAGAGAAGATGTTCCACTACTAATCAATGTGCTGTATACAAAATGAATAAAGCGATCACAGCAGCATAGTATAGAAATCACGATAACAGATGTCAGATTCTGTATGTAGCCATTATGCAGTCTGTGGAAACTGAATAGTTCTGTTAAATTCCAGACAACATAATTGAAGAAGGGTTAGTAACATAGCAATGTATATTGCAAAAAAGAGAATAAAATCACATCCCCTGTAGTCAAAGTATGATTAAAGTTGAGTGAATAATAGAAAGTCATTGCCATGAATAGGATGCTCTTGTGGTGTCGTTGTCCTAATAAAGAAGTATTATTTGTACCTTATTTGGATAACACCTGACATTATATAATATATTAACATGGGGGTGCATCCCATTCTTCGGTACCAATGGGTTTCAAAACCTAAAGACAGAACTGAATACTCTCAATTAACAATAACTATTGTAATCAATATGCTGCTAGCATTAGTAAATAGAAAAGTATATTATATTTACTTTCTTTACACTTTTTTTTTTTACATTATTTCAGTTGGGTTCTGATTTCTGGTCTAGGCCAAAATGATATCATGCGTTATTTCACCTAAAGCGGGGAGGGGGGGGAGTGGATTTCTCAGCTAAGCTCACCCTCCTGCCTGCGGGTAGGTGCGGCCACAGATACTCTCAGATGTCCACACAGCCCGGGATTACCTATGGTGATCACTGCTGGACCTGTCTTTATAGTTAAAAATTCCAGTGGTAGCACCTAACTTAGAATCAGAAGATTCCTGATGCTACAATTTGCATGGGCTTAAGTCGCCGGTGTGAATATAGACTTAAAGTGATTATAAAGTCTTGTTTTTTTTATAAATTAAAATAACAAACATAATATACTTACCTCCTCTGTGCAGTGGTTTTATACAGGGCAGCCTGGATCCACCACTTTTCAGGTCCCTGGCTGGAGCTCCTGGCCCCTCCCTCCTGTTGAGTGCCCCCACAGCAATTAGCTTGCTATGGGGGCACCCAAGTCAAGCTGCAGCTCCATGTATCCATTTAGACATGGAGCTGCTGTTCGGCCCTGCCCCCTCTCTCTACTTATTGGCTACCTGAGTTAGATTGGCAGCAGTGGGAGCAAATGACGCCACTGTTGTGTCCCAGCCAATCAGAAGAGAGAGTCTCCAATGGCTGAACCATTTGTGGACATCGCTGGATAGGGAGGGGGCTCAGGTTAGTATTAGGGGGTCTGAGGGGGGCTGCTGCACACAGAAGGCTTTTATACTTAATCCATAGAATGTATTATGATAAGAAACCTTCTGACTTTACAGTCCCTTTAACTCTATGCGAATCAGCTGCCCTTACACAAGATGACTGCTGTTAGGGGGGTATTTTTCACAGTGAATGGGTGAGGTTGCTTTGAATAGTAAAAATAAATTAAATAGCATTTTCAGTTTGTGATGCTCATATACAGTTTAGTTCTACTTTTAAGTGGAACTAAAGTTCCACTGTTACACACTGTTAGACATGTGCAATTACTTTTGTTACAAATTGAAATTCAGACAAAATGTTTGTTATGCGAAGATTCGGATACTTCCGAATTCCCGAATCACAATAGTAACGAATTTCAATGAATTGAAATTCATCCATATTCATTTGTTGTCAGATGACAGAATGCTATAAAACAGGGGTCTCAAGATATGCATCGACCAATTGGCTGGCTCATTCCGTTTTTGAGCCGATCATTGAAATGATCGGCCTTTTTCACGGATTCAACAAATTCTTGTGGGTTTTTGGTAATGCATAGAATGATGGTGTTCTAGGATGTTGAACCCACATTGATTCATAAATTTCTTTATTAATGATGCCTTCTGTATAAGCATTTAAAATCAATTCACAAATTTCCTTATTGTACCCCTTGATTACATCTTCAGAGATCGGACTGTTTTAGTCCCTATTTTTGAGAATGTCCAGGCACATGCTCCTGTATTTATGACTATCCATCAATACCACCTTCCCTCCATTATTTTATTTTTTAATAATTAGGTGATTATTGTTAATCAAATCCATCAGGGCTCTCAATTGTGTGGGTATCAAGTTACCCCAAATTCACTCCTGACCTCTAATTGTTCTTTTTCTTAAACAGTTTGGGCCAGATATGTTCAAATATTTGGGTTTGTTTGCAAAGGCAGGGATTTGTCAGATTTATTTTTAAATATAGAGGTTCCTACAGGTTTGTTTATTGAAATATGTTGTGTAGGAGGGGGATTTATCTCCTCAGGATTATAACCCTCACTCTCCTTTATTGCCCCCACATGTGTATGTTGTATGTGGGCAAGCACCACCTTACGGACTAAGATTGGGATGTCATTAAAGTTTAAGTGTGTGTAAAGGCAGACGTTCCAATACTTTTGGTAATATAGTGTATGTATATTTTTAAAGTGAGATTTATTTACAGTGAATTAAAGATAATCACACACCAGCAAACAATAATCATGAGATTGCTTGAGAATCAAAACTAAATGACAAAATGCCTAACCAGCACCCAAAAACAAAACTAACAATATAAACTATTAATGGGAAATAGTACATTGTATATTTCCTTATTATTTTTGGCTCAATATCTAAAAATGAATTCTAAACCTGGTTAAGGAGCTTTACAATTCAAGGGTGGTCACTTTAGTTTACTCATACCAAAGGAATGTTTATGCAAATGACCAAGTCCTTGCATCTGTGATCATCTATGCTACGACATCATGGGGTCCCTGTGGTGAAACAGCATCTTTAGTTAAGTATTCTTGTTACATTTTCTAATTTTATCTGTCATTACTTTAATCAATGTTATACCTTTTGTATGATATATATAGTGCGATCTCTCTTTGCACATATCGAATGCAACCCCAGAAAAAACTATATACACAAATGAGATACACACATGGCAGGGGAAAGCTGGAGGAGCAAGGAGCAAGGCAGATGGGTGCAGAGCAGGAACAAGAGCAAGGTCAAGGATAAATGGCAGTAATATGGCAACCAGAGTACAGGTCAGGAGCAGCCAAAACACTGTGGTGCCGTGTGCTAGTGGGAGGAGCATTACATGTCCTGCTAGCAGCTGAGACTATTTGGAACTAGTTACTGGGGCCTGCTGACCTCTAGAAGACACCTGCTGGTTGCCACTGGAACTGCAGTAATCAGCCCAGAACACCACAGTGCTACCAGCAGACGAACTCTGTCCTAACATGTACACTGTTACTGCTGTAGATAGACCCTTGGTATGTATCAGCAACATTACAACAGATATACAGTTCCATATACAAGGAGGCAACAATTTCTGCTCAGCATGCTTTCTTGATGCTGGCTAAATGTTTATGATTAAATGGAGCAAAGGAAGTTTATCCAACTAAATGAATTCAGGCAGCAGAACTTTCTAAAGAAGCAGGGTTTCAGTGCACTGGGTTTCCTGGTTTGGTTGCGGGTCCCCATGGACTGTATTGTCTAATTTAGAGTTATTTATCAGGCTGTTTTCTGGTACACGGGACCACTGAAGGACTCTTGAAGCAACATAACATGTATGTAGGTAATAGAGCACCACACAAATTATTAAGTTCAGGTGTAATTTATTAGCAGTCTCTGTAAAACATTCAACATGTTTCAGTGCTTGCCAATGGTACCAATAATCCCGTATTGTTTCTGCTGAGCAATAACAGATTGTTTATATATCCACCACAATACCCAGACAATGCACTGTTTCTGAACCCTAATCCGCTGTCAGTGTAAATGTTTTTATTTTCCTTTTATTTTATAACTATATATACACAACTCATTGATCACACTGACATTCCATGAGCAGAGACATGCATTTTTTTCCAGATTTATTTGACCATAAAAGGGTTGAGAAGGTCTTAGCTACACTACACACAGTGCAGAATATTATTTTAACAAGCAAGCAATGGGGGAAAAGCTCTTAATATTTTTAGACCAAGAATCAATAGGCATAGGTACATTCTACTTGTAAAAGAACAAATCCATGTAACTAGTCACATTCATCAGTAGGTTACATTACAACTGTGCTTAAGCCAGAAATGAATTCAATTTACCTTAATGTAAGTTCAAACCTTTTGAATCCCAATATCAGCAAGCAGATTGGTTTGCTTCACGGCATCCGAGTTGCGCATATTTCTCTCTCTCCCTTCCTGTGATGTATTATCAGTCAGAGTAATACGTTAAAGTCCGGTTTTAGTCTAATTTATGAGAAATGCATTTATACATTTCGTTTATGAATTGGGAGAGGCAGCAGGGAACCTATAAAGGTGCACTATGTGGTTTCTACATTAAAAATTGTATTTAACATTTGTTCCCACACCGCCATATTACCAATAAAAGGGATTCAGCTGTACTGAAACTCTAAAACATTTTTACCTGAATGAAAAACTGAAATTCTTAGCCGGTAGGCTGCGGTTCCCTGATGTAGTATACAGTTTTTTTTTTTTTTGTATTAAGTCCCCCCCCCCCCCCCCATATATAGTTTTATTACTTTTTGATCCAGCCAGTCAAACCTATTTTTCATTTCCTGTATTAGGCCAAGCTGTGGGATTTCCCTGTAAAACAAACAGAGAGAAAAAAAAATATTTTTTCATACATGAAATCATCAATAGCTAGCCTATCTATTATTTTATTTTTTTTCATGGGGCATTAGTCTAAATTTTTGTTTTAACTTATACATGTTGCCATAAATCTAATCTTTGTAAAGTATAAGATCACACATGTTTTTCATAACAACAGTGTTAACCAAAAATGTAACTTACACGAGTATAACATTTCAAAATGTTTTAAATTGTGTTTCTGTTATAAAAATGTAAATATATAAAAGGATAAAACTAACCTTTGGCTGAGATGGATTAAATCTATTTCTTCCAAATATGAACTTTAACATAATACTTTGCCAAAGTCAGCAAAGCTTACAATAACAAAATCCATCCACTGGAGCAATATTATTCTCAAGGTAAAGTTCAATTCTACAATTAAATCATCTTTACTAAGAAACAACATGCAGTAAGAAAGGTCATATTTTTCACCAGAAAACAACTGCCATTCTATCCATTAAATACAAACAGTAGCATTTACAAAATCTCTGGGATTAAGAGAAAAAGTACATTAGGAACATACAAGATTAACACCTATGGATAACAAAATGCCAGAAAAAAGATGAAGGACAGGTCATAAAATGTACCTGTCATTCATTTGTGGGGACGTAGCATGACAGTTGGTAAAAAAAAAAAAAAAAAGATTTAATTACATGTTATTAAAGACAGTCTATTGGTTGATAAGACAGAATATATGATTGGTCATTTAACTCTATTATTGATTGGACAATGACAATGTAATATTACTGGTTACTTTTTTATTACCTGTTGTTGGTTGGTCCAAAAGTGACAGAATTTTCACCTTGAGCCGTTTGGACTCCCCTATATAAAGAGAAAATCTAACGGTTAAAATTCATTCAGCAGCGGGAGCAACAGACAATAGCTTCAGGACTTTTTGTTGTTGTTACTGACCTGCTATGGAATCCCTTCTCCAGCAGATCTTGAACCGGGCCGGGGAAGCTGATGGTGTCGAATGGATGCGGCGTTGCCTGTCCTTTTCTTCGATCCCGGAGCCGGTGGAGCCTTGCCGATCTTCTTCGGCTGTTACTGATGACGTTTCTCCTGTGTCTGTGGCGCTCCCTGCTGACGCGGGTCATGTTGGCCGAGGTCGTCCAGTCAGAAAGGCTGCCCGTGACCCCAGTGATGCAATTCCTGCCTGTCGGGACCGTGACCCCAGTGACGCATTTCCGGATCGTCAGGTCTTTGACCCCGATGACGCAGTTCCGGATCGTCATTTCCGGGCGACGGTCGCAAAGAGGCAAGATGGACGCCCGCTCCGCTCGGTGAAGCGACCGGGTCGTTTTGGAGATGATGTCGCCGCTTCCTGCAGGAATTCGGGGAAAAAGGGAAGGCCCGTTCGAGGTACATGTAGTACCAATTCTCAGTCGGCCCCCTTTGCTAATATCACTCCTTCTTTCCAGGTTGTCGGTCCGGAAGTGTCAGCGGCTCGGCCTACCGTCCCGGTTCCTGTCGTTCCAGTTTCCTCGTCTGACTGCTCTGCTTCAGGGATCCTGCCTGGGTGTTCTACTGGTACTGTGGTCGTTAATGACGCAGTACCTGAAGGTCAGTCTCATATGCTCAGGAATTTCTTTGCCATGTTGACTGAATTTTGTTCTCAAATGTCTTCTCCTGTTGCTGTGGGTTCTACTATGCCTGTTGACAAGGTTATTGTTTCTAATATGCCTGTCCAGGGGCCATCTGTTGCGGACCCTCTGACCGAAGTTTGGTCTGAGGCGTTGCTTCCTACAGATCGCCCTGCTTTGCATGATGTATCTACCCCCTCTGTTCCTGTTTCTTCTCCTTTGGTACCTACTGTATGCATGAAGGAGAGTATGCCTTGTGAAATTTCACCTTTAGGATTTCATTTACCTTCTTCGGTTAAAGAACGGATTTGGAGGGGGGAATTTGTTGATCTTTTGACTTTATTACCTCATTACAGAACTGCAGGTAAGGATGGTGAGAAGCAGTGTGAGGATAGACTTAGGAATATTCCAAAGTCTTTTAATAATTGGCTGCAGGGTTATTGTATTTTTGCGAGTGTTTTAGGTGAAAGGCGTCCTGAATTATGTTCAGGTCTTTTTCAACATCTCGACATTGTCCTGGAGGCTTACAAACATTTTCAAGGATTTGGTTGGTACAGTTATGATGAATCCTTTAGACAGAAGCTTTCTATTCATCATTCCTTAAAGTGGGGAGTAAAGGATGTGGGGTTGTGGATTAATTTGTTATTGCCACAAAGATCATCTGCCCCTTCAAGATCTTCTGCCCTTTCTTCCAACTTTGGGCAATTAAGAAAGGGAGTGTGCTTTGCTTTTAATGAAGGCATGTGTTCCCGTTCTAATTGCAGATTTAGACACGAGTGTTCACATTGTGCAAATAATCACCCTATTTCTCGTTGTTTTAAAAAGAATAATCCGCCTTCTGTCCCTTCAGCTAAGGATCAGCTTTTTCAAAAGAGCGGCAACTCCGGTGAGCTGGGAAAAAATGCTTCCCTGGCTCATGGAGTACCCAGACAGTGACAAAGCTTTGATTTTGTATGAGGGTTTTAGATTTGGTTTTTATTTGCCCCCATATTCTGGTTCTTGATGTTTTGTCGTTGAAAATTTACCTTCTGTACGTGAATTCCCAGAGTTGGTTCGTGAAAAACTTTTTAAAGAAATTGATGCTGGTAGGATGGCTGGCCCTTTTTCTTCTCCCCCTTTTCCAGATTTCCGCATTTCCCCATTAGGGCTTATCCCAAAGAAGGAGGTCGGCGAGTTTCGCCTTATCCATCACTTGTCCTACCCTGACGGGCTGTCTCTTAATGATGACATTGACCCTTCTCTTTGTTCTGTATCCTATTCCACATTTGAAGATGCATTGAAGAAGATTAGGGGTGTTGGGGCCTCTGCTTTGTTAGCCAAGTCTGATGTGAAGTCTGCGTTTAGACTCTTGCCTATAAACCCTTCTGCGTTCAACTCCTTAGGAATTTATTTTTGTGATCAGTTTTTCTACGACAAATGTTTGCCTATGGGGTGTTCGCTGCCCTGCTCTTATTTTGAGCTCTTTTCTTGTTTTATTGAATGGGTAGTATCCAGTAGGGCGTCTTCTGGTAATGTTTTACATTACCTTGATGATTTCTTGTTCATTGGGAGTGCTGATTCTCTGGATTGTCTGAGAATCTTTACTGAATTCAAAATTATTTGTTATGAGTTTGGAATCCCCTTGGCTAATGAGAAGACTGTATTCCCTACCACCAGGCTTGAATTTTTGGGTATTGAAATAGACACTGTATTGATGGAATTTCGCCTCCCAGCTGCCAAGATCTCAAAGATAAAATTTTTGTTGCAATTCATTTTGTGTAAGAAAAAAGTCCAGTTGAGGACTATTCAGTCTCTTCTGGGACTTTTAAATTTTGCCTGTCATGTGCTGCCTATGGGCAGGGTTTTTTGTAAACGTTTGTATAGAGCCATTTCTGGTTTTTCATCCCCTTTTCATTTTGTGAGAATTTCTTCTGCTATATCTGAGGATTTGCGGATGTGGTTAAGGTTTTTGGATGACTTTAATGGATCTTCAGTTTGGCAGGATGATTTTTGTTCTGCTTCTGCTCTTAATTTATTCACAGATGCATCTGCCGCCCACGGTTTTGGGGCTTATTGGGATGGCAATTGGTCTGCTGCTTCTTGGCATCCTGATTGGATTAGTAGGGGTTTGACTTCTAGTATAGTGCTTTTGGAGTTATTTCCTGTGCTTGTTGCATTGGAATTGTGGGGACAGCAATTTAGGAATAAGAGGATTATTTTACATTCTGACAACCAAGGAGTTGTATTTGCTGTCAACTGTTTGTCCTCTCGTTCCTTACCTGTCATTTCTCTATTACGTTTCTTAGTTTTGCAGTGTCTTCGATTGAATGTTTGGTTAAAAGCGAAGTATATCCCAGGTTTTTCGAATGATATAGCTGATTCTTTATCCCGCCTGCAGTTCCACAGGTTTCGGATGTTGGCGCCCCAGGCTGCTCCAATTGGCCTGTCTTGCCCCAGCCACTTGTGGACCCTTGTTTGACTGACGTTGCATCGGCTATTCGGAATTCATTGGCTCCTTCTACTTGGTCGTCTTATCTGTCCTCGTGGGGGTTATGGTCCTCTTTCTGGTTATCGAGAGGGAGGGCTGTACTTCCTGTGGATGAGGGGTCTGTTATGTTGTTTTTGAATGACTTATGTAGTAAAAATTTTTCTTTTGCTTATGTAAATAAAACTTTGGCCGGCATTTCATTTTTTGCACGTTTGAGTGGTTATCCATCATGTGCTAGTTATTTTTCTGTGAAAGTTGTTTTGCGTGGTTATCGTAAGGCTCATGTTGTTTCTGATAAGAGGTTTGCCATATCATTGTCCATTTTGAAAAGTCTTTGTGGTGCTACATCTTCAGTTTGTTTTTCAAATTTTGAATCTTTATTGTTTCAGACTGCTTTTTGTGTCTGTTATTTTGGAGCCTTTAGGGTATCCGAGTTATTTGCTTCGTCTTCTACAGCATGTAATGGTTTGCTGTTTCAAGATGTATCTTTGGTTGACGGGTCCTTGAGGATTTGCTTGAGGCAATGTAAAACTGACCAATCTGGACAAGGTTTTTTGATTTCCTTGAATAAACAGGTTGATACTACCATTTGTGTTGTGTTGCTGGTGGAACAGTATTTGAAAGTTAGGCCTCTGTTTTTTGGTCAATTTTTCATTCACCAAAATGGTCTTCCTGTTACTGTCTTTCAATTTAGTGCTATTCTTAAAAAATGTTTGGCTAACTTGCATTTGGACCATTTGCCAATCACGTCTCATTCGTTTAGAATTGGGGCTGCCACTTCTGCTTCTGTTGCAGGTTTTTCCAGTGGCTCTATTCAAAATATTGGCAGGTGGAGATCAAATGCTTTCAGATCTTATGTTAGACCTAACCTTTCATTTTGAAATTGCAGGTAATGCTAAAATTGTATGGATTATCGGGCATTCCTATATTTTTTGGGCCCACAGAAGAGCTAATTTAAGGACTTATGGCAGTAATCTAGGATTTCCTTCTACATCAGTGAAAATATATTGGTGTGGTGTTCGTGGTCTTCTATGGACTGATATGCGTTCTATGTTTTCTGCTCTTTGCATGAAGTGGCCCGTTCCTGATATTATTATTCTACATGCAGGTGGTAATGATTTGGGGAATCGCAAGAATATTGATATTATTTTGCAAGTCAGGTCTGATTTCGTGTATTTTAATTCTATTTTTCCTTCCTGTAGGTTGGTGTTTTCAGAGATGGTTTCGCGTTTGCTTTGGTTCTCTGAGGGTAAATTGTTTTTGGAGAGAAATCGCAAACGTGTAAATTGATCCGTGGCTAAATTTATGCCCTCTGTAGGTGGACTGTCTTATAGACACTCTGACCTGGAGGGGGTATTAGGCGGCTTTTATAGAAGTGATTTGGTTCATTTTTCAGATGTGGCGAATGATATTTTTAATGTAGGCCTACAATCTTGCATTGAGTTGGCCTTAGGCCTTGTGGTGGTGCCATCCCCTTAATGGGTTTGGCGTGTGGGATGTTTAATTTTATTTTGTGGTATAGGCTGTGCTTTTTGGCTAGCCTACAGTATATATATGTATTATTTGTTTATTTTTCAGTGGTGGTTAGTTTGGGCTTTAGGGCCAAGCTATACCTTTGTTTAAATCCCACATAGTATTTTAAAAATATTTAATAAAGGCCGTGGCCGTTTGTACCAATGCAAGTCTGTAGTGTCATAATTTTATATATTTAAAGCTAATGTATGGGTTATTTTAATTATTCATTCCTTATTGAAAGAGTTCTACTTACGGCACCAAAAAGATGAAGGACAGGTCATAAAATGTACCTGTCATTCATTTGTGGGGACGTAGCATGACAGTTGGTAAAAAAAAAAAAGATTTAATTACATGTTATTAAAGACAGTCTATTGGTTGATAAGACAGAATATATGATTGGTCATTTAACTCTATTATTGATTGGACAATGACAATGTAATATTACTGGTTACTTTTTTATTACCTGTTGTTGGTTGGTCCAAAAGTGACAGAATTTTCACCTTGAGCCGTTTGGACTCCCCTATATAAAGAGAAAATCTAACGGTTAAAATTCATTCAGCAGCGGGAGCAACAGACAATAGCTTCAGGACTTTTTGTCCCTCCCGCCCGCCCTGTTTTTCTGTTTTTGTCACGGCTTAGTGGTTGTGGGATGTTTAATTTTATTTTGTGGTATAGGCTGTGCTTTTTGGCTAGCCTACAGTATATATATGTATTATTTGTTTATTTTTCAGTGGTGGTTAGTTTGGGCTTTAGGGCCAAGCTATACCTTTGTTTAAATCCCACATAGTATTTTAAAAATATTTAATAAAGGCCGTGGCCGTTTGTACCAATGCAAGTCTGTAGTGTCATAATTTTATATATTTAAAGCTAATGTATGGGTTATTTTAATTATTCATTCCTTATTGAAAGAGTTCTGCTTACGGCACCATAATTTGTGTTACTCCAGTACTAATATGACTGCTTTCCATATCATATAACTATACTGTAACAATAAGAAAAATATTACAAGCTTCACAATTTCTGATGTTTTATAATAGGATTCTGCTCATTAAGTTTAAATTTAAACCAAAGTATTTTCTCATTTTTTCTTTTTTTTTTAATAGCTCTTGACAATCTTATTCTTGGAGGGAGTAAGATTTAGAATGCATTACAGAGAAACTTGGAGCTGGAGTCATTTATACATCATACACCATGTGGTAGGTGGAATAGCAGCCTTCAATATTGTACATCTTCCTAACTACAATGGCGCTGAAAAGAAAAAGAGAACACTAAGACCGGCCATACACTGTTCCAATCTCAGCCAGTTCAGCAGGAACCACCTGAGATTTGAATCAATAATGGGCAGGCTAAATGTACCAAGTTGATCGAATGATCAAATTGGGTACAACCAGCCTGCCGGATTCTCTTAATGTCACTAGTGGCTGCTACAGTCACTAGCGATAATCACTGTCTTCTCCTTGCGGGGACAGATCCCCCCGCCCCATTGGGAGTAGACAATTGCTCACAGGAAGGATCCCACTGTTAGCACTGTCTGTGTTGATAGGGGAATAGTGCAAGTTTGTTTCCTGCAACCCGTGGTTGCAGGAAAAAAAATTGCACTGTGTGTTGCCTGCCTAAGAAAGCAGAGTTTCACAAATGCCAAATCCACATGAAAACTACACAGTGAATATATATTGCAGGGGTCACAGCTATGCAAAGTACAACATAGTATATGCAGTGCACTGGTCAAGAATTTGGAATGTACACTATAGCGTATGAAGTGCAATAGGCAGTAATTGAAAGCAGTAAGTATATTAATACACAAAAACAGAAAAAAAAAAAAATCACTATGGGAATAGCATAGATCCTATTTTTAAAGAGAATTAATAGAAGAGGGGTTTAAATCCAATATACTGTAAAAAGGTAATCTTTAGCAATTATATAACATAGCCGTGGAATCAATAAAAATATGCTGAATCGGGCACCAACAATGCTAGTCTGACTAGATATACATAACTGTACTAGTGCAGTGCTCTCACATTTAAAACCTCATATATATGCCTTCCAATACATGTCTGTATATAAAAATATCAACGCAAAATATGTGAAAACCATTAACTGTATAGTACAAATATTATTCCGCCAGGCAGAAATAAATGCAAAATATAAATGAAAACTATAACAAAAATCAATATTGCGTATCAACCCACAGAGACAGCCTTTAGTGCATAAATTGTCTGAATCAATCATTCTGGTGTAATCATGATGACCCCAGCCTGTGCAGTTCCTCTCAATGCACTGAGCAAACAAATCCTTTCTTTGCATCTGTCACCACCAAACTGTTCTGTGTGAATAATCCACAAACCCAGAAAACAGAAAAAAAAGGCTCCATAGTGCTCATAAAATTCACAAAAAATAATCACTATAGTAATATCAAAACGTGGTTGGCTGTGCATCTAATGCCTCATGGCAGAAACTTCTCCTATTTGATGACGGGGACCTTCCTAATAGTGTGGAAAGTCTGCAGATGGATGAACAGAAAAATGTGATACGGATGGCCAAAGGTCTTACCCATATGTCCGATAGATCTGTAACCAAACCAGGCTTGAATCTGTGTATCAGGAATGTATCATTGAAAGGACACAAATGAAATTGTCTTTAACCATACATTAACCACCATACTATAAATGAGAGCCAGGATGCAGCCATCCACAATGTTAGCCATTGCTGTTTCAGGAGGCTCATAATCCATAAACATACTGTATCTTAATGAAATACAATTAAACTTACAACCTTGCAAATGCTACAAGTATTAAAGACAATCCACAATGTACTCATTGGGGATGAGCCAAGAGTTCAGTCCCAACTTGAATTTCCTGTTTAAACTTTGGCACAAAATCCAATTTTTTGTTACTTTTGTCAGGTTTTTCTCTGCCAAAACATCCCATAATGAATTGCAAATAACTGTCATTGGCCCAAGTTTTTATTCAATTGTAGTTTTGTACAACGTTGCAGTGCACACATTATAAAAGGCTGCTGCCCCAGCAGTTTGTCAGTGTGTGGCAGTTTAGCTTAGGTGCCAGTTCACACTAGTGCGATGCCAGACATCGCATATGATTTGCACCACATTGCTGTGTAGATCACATGCAATGTCTGCCCAATGCGATTTCAGACATACAAAGTGTATGGCTAAAATCACATCACATTTGCACAAAAATGGCGCAGGACCCTTTTTTCGGTTCTCACTGAAATCGGTTTGCATGGGTGTTCACACCTCTGCGATCTGATTCCTGCACCATTTCACAGTTCGCACTGCGAGCTGCAAACCAATCTGGGGGTGTCATTAACTTTACTTTGACAACCACAGCAATTCGTAAATCTCAGTGTGAGCCACTGTGCGATTCTGGGGTGATGTGGGAACTGGCACTGAATCGCAGGGTTTCCCGTATCGCATCAGTGTGAACTGGGACTAAGAGACAGCTGACAGTAATGCAGGAAGAGAGAGAGTTGTGAGTGTAGTGTGCTTTTAAATTTTTACAGCACTGTATTCAGTACTTTATATTTCCACTGATACTTTGCAGTGAATTGTATGGTTTGTATGGCTATGGAGAGTGGACTGTACATCCATCTACATTCACTGTGCTTTCATAAGACCAGACAATCCTTTTTAGGACCACTTTTTTTTGTGTCAGCAACAACTTTTGTTGTTGTGTTGTTGCTGTTTTGTCTTTAAAGTGTTTGCTACCCCATTATTTCATGTTCCTGATATTTGCCTGCTGTACCATGTACTTGTATGAAAAAATATCCTGATCTCTTTGTAAAGTTTCCTTTATGTTAAAATCCCTGGTGTTCCTGCCAGTTACTCTGCTTTCCTTTTAAAAACTGACCACACTAAGCAGGAGAGCACACCATGTCCGGCTCTCTAGCTGTGCTGGGAACTTAGCCTACTCTCCTCCAATAATCAGACTTGTCCTGACATGCTCCCTCTGCACAGCCAGTCAGTGGGAAGCTCAGCGTGCTGCTGCATCTCCTCTCACCTGCTCTTATGCAGCTGAGAACAGAGGGAATGCAATCAATTAAAAAAAAGGGAAAAAAGGTATTTATACATTTTTTTTATATCTATACACAAATGTTTTGCATTTTATTTCTATTTAAAACTGAATGGATTGTTTTACAAGGTGATCGTTTACAATCGCTTTAAAATTGTATTAAACCAAAAGCAAACATATATTATATTGCAGCTTACAAATTCTTAGATGTGATGACTGCACTCATTTTTTTTTCTAAAGCCCCATACACACGATAAGATTATCGAACGATCTGTCGTCCGTTTTTTGTGGCATGCTAGTCTGATGTGGAAAGTGAAGAGGTTATTTTCATACGAATTTTCCAGTATGACAGAATTCTACTTCAGAAGTGATGTCATGTGTTGGATTGCTTTGTATGTGTTCTTTCGTCTCTGAGCATGCCTAGTCTTGCTCTTAAGATTTTTTTCAGACGAAAACTGTACTAATGAGACGAAAATCGGACGTTGTATTACGAACGACAAAAATTTTATAGCCTGCACATTAGGATTTTGTCAGCCAAAAAGTCGGAGTTGGCTGTCGAAAGCAACATACTAACAATCCGAAAATCGGCAGATCGGTCGTCGGACGAATTTTCCCTTCAGATTTTCTTATCGTGTGTACGGGCCTTTAGGCTTTCTTTCTTCAATTTTCAGCTAGTAAACCAGCCAGTGAATCTGTTGTTTTTTAAGCTCACTACACTACACTGTCTTTCCCACAATTATTTTTGGTTTAACGATTGTTTTTATAGCCAAAAGACAGGAGTTGCCATGGGGGCAAAATTTGCCCCCAGTCTGGCGAATATCTTCATGGCAGAGTGGGAAGATACATTTGTTTTTAATCAGCATAAACAGGAATTGCGCTATTATAAAAGGTTCATAGATGACATCCTGTTTATTTGGGAGGGCACTGAGGAATCTCTCTTGGCATTTATGTCCCATTTGAACTCAAACACCAACAATATTAGGTTGGAGTTCCACTGGGACAAAACTAGTATCCAATTTTTAGATGTAACCATTTTTAGACATTTTAAAGGGTTGTGTGTTTTTGCAGCATGCATTTTTTTTGGGCATTTTTTTGGGGTCTTTGGAGGCAGGCAAAACATCTGAACTTCTGTATAGGGGTATATATACACATACACTTATATGTATTTATACACATACACACATATAGGTGTGATAGCAGAGAAGCCATATGGGTGTTAATTATTTCATTAGCGCAAGCATAGGTTTCTGCTACTTTCACACCTATATGTGTATGTGTATATATACATACATGGGTGTGTGTATATATACCCCTACACAGAATTTCAGATGTTATGCCTGCCTCCAAAGACGCCCAAAAATGCCCAAAAAATGCCAGCTACAAAAATGCCCAGGTGTGTTTTTACGGCAGGCGTTTTTTTTGGGCATTTTTTTGGGGTCTTTGGAGGCAGGCAAAACATCTGAACTTCTGTATAGGGGTATATATACATACACACTTATATGTATTTATACACATACACACATATAGGTGTGATAGCAGAGAAGCCATATGGGTGTTAATTATTTCATTAGCACAAGCATAGGTTTCTGCTACTTTTACACCTATATATGTGTTTGTGTATATATACATACATGGGTGTATGTATATATATACCCCTACACAGAAGTTCTGATGTTATGCCTGCCTCCAAAGACCCACAAAAAATGCCCAAAAAAACGCTTGCTACAAAACCGGCAAGGTGTGAAAATAGCGGAGCCATATCCCTGTTCTATATTAATTCTAATACAAACAACCTTTTTTTCTGGTTCTGGACATGCTACAGAGCTGAAACTTCACAGGTATACCTTTTAGACCCCCCAAACACTAAATCCAAAGAAATCTCATTTTTTTTTTTTCAATAATTTTTTTCAATAATTGTCTCTCTATCAAAAATGATAATTTTTAAGAACTTTTTTGTGATTAATAGTCCCTGGGGCATGACCCAGAACCCTAGGCACTTTTTAGGGGCATTTATTTGGGTTTTAGGGCTTAAAAATTGTGTTTTTGATTCCAGAAGTTTGGGTCCCATTGATTTCAATGGGGTTCTGGAATCCGAACCGAACTTTCAGGTAATTCGGGTGTTCTGGTCGAACTTTTCAAAAGTTCGATCATCCCTACATACCAGTACTCACAAAACCAGTAAATGTATGCAATAACAGAATAGAACAATATAAATTTGAATTCATATCATATTTTCTTTACCATGTCATATTTTCATACTCCAGATGTGTGGTTATCCAGGTGTAACAAACAGCCCAAGACCCCCCCCCCCCCCACATGGGTAGAGTCACTCCATGAACCACGTACAATCCCCAAAGTAAAACCACTTGAGCAAACTGGAGGATACTGCGATAGACAGAGCCATCACGCCACCAGTCTCCAACATTTGCAATGTGCCCTACATGGTGGTATAAATATATGCAGTATCACCCAAAATAGTCATTATTGCTAATGATGTATAAATAAAATGATCTAGTACTAGTTCTATTAAACTAGGTTACACTGCTGACTTTTCACAACCAACCATATACAATATATTATATATAATATAATAAGTTACAAATATAATATCTATCTACACTCACAATAAGGATACATATGAATGTAAACTCAATAACACCAAGAGTCAAGCAGTACATCAATAGTTTAACCCCCAATCTAATATATAAAATATGTGTAGTAACTACCAAACCTCAGAGACAGGTACTAAGATGATACAAGATGGAACAAGATACATACAGGATGAAACAGATTGTTAAACCCTTAGCGTATCAGGAAGATGTTCAAACACAGCCACCATCAGGGACATGCAACATAGCTGGAGGAAAAGGAAATGGAGGCCCAAGATTAATGCATATATACTGCCCCCAGAGTTCACTCACCATCATCATCAAATGGCACTGATGATGTTACTTTAGGCGGGGGCATTATGACACATGTGATGGACCCCACTTACCACAAATACCACTTTGATATCTGTAGCACAAACCTATAATGTTTTTTCCATCTTTACTCTCCTAAAAAATACAGTCATTTTTTTATTTTATTTGTTTATTTCCAGTTGCAATGTGCTTGCTCTTACCCTCAGAAATTGTGGTCTAAGAAATCATAAAAAAAACATTGTTCTTCAAGTCTATACAATTTTTTGGTCTTAATCCTAAGAAATAGACAATCTTTTTTTTATTTTTATTTTTTTTTGCGAGGGAAGTTCTCTCCCTCTGAAATAGCAGACTATCAAAAAGGCTTAAAATATCTGCTAATATGTACTATTTTTCAGTTTTCAGTTGCAAAATCGAGATCAAAGTCTGTTTTCTCCCTCTCTGTTGTCTCTCTGAAATCAGTTTTTTTTCTTGCATGTAGCTTTGGAAAATGTACTTACATGCTGCATTATCAAGTCTCATTGTAGCCTAGAAAAAGCAATTACATTGTGTGCAGTGTGTCCCTGAAATATTTCTGGATCTTCATTGCCATATTAAACAGATTTTTTTTTTTTTCTGAACATATGCCTGATCTCGTTCTCTAACATAGTTACCAGGTACACATTCTTGCATAGCGTGCAGTGAGTCTGCACAATAGTCATGGTTGCTGTCCTTGAAATATCATATCTAACATTTCTTGAAAATATTTGACTTATCTCACCCTCTTGCATTGCTGTGCCCGAACCCCGTCAAATGTTTTATATAATCTCCAGTCCTTGTGTCATATGCTTTGCTACTGTCTCTGAAACATGGATCTGTCATTTTTGTTTAGTTTATTTTAACAAGTGCCTCATCTCTTGAATGTGAGTTTTTGGTTTTTAGGGTTTTTTGATGCACATAGTTGACATTTTGTAAAACTTTGTACAATGCAGCATACTACTGAAAATAAGATCACAAGCTATACTATGGGGCTTTTTTTTGAGATGTGGAATAGACTCCCTTAAGAACTGCTTCTCACGAGTTCAGTAGATTGTTTTACAAAAGGCCTGGATGCATTCCTAAATGCACATAATATAACTGGACACTAAGATACTAATATTTAGAGGTAATTAAACCAGGGGTAGTTGATCAAGGGAACATCCAAATGCCTCCCAAGGGATCAGGAAGGAATTTTTCTCCGGCACTGGAACAAACTGGAACATGCTTTTTTTTTTTTTTTTTCCCTGTATCAACTGTGGGTAAAGGATTGTGTATATGAGGTTTTCGATATCTTTTTCTTATTGGTTGAACTAGATGGACTAGTGTCTTTTTTCAACCTTGCTAACTATGTAACTTTAAAATAGTATAAAGTATTATATACTAGTAGTAGTATATACTTTGTGATAGTTTTAGGCTATATTATCCCTGCTACATCCAGTACTTAATTATGATATATCACTGCTACACCAAATGTCTTTAAAAAACTACCCAGTGAACCTTTTTTTTTGTTGAAATTAACCATATTGGGTTGCTGCTGCTACTACATGTAAGCCAATGAATACTGTAAAAATAAACTAAACTCGTGCAAATGCAATTTATGTCATACCTTAATACAGTATCACTGATGCTGTCCCTGAGAATTGAGATGTTCTGTGAAGCCATGTACAGTTTAAAAGACATCTCCTAAGAATATAAATTGAAGAATATTTGTATTTTCAAGGTTGCTCTTTAAACCGCCTGAAAAGACCAACTGCCTCTGAACAACAAATCAATATTTTTTAAATTCGTATATTTGTCCCCCATTTAACTGCCCAGATTCCCATGCCTTTTGTTTGACAAGTCCTTGCCTATTAGCCCAGAAAATGGTCATTGTTTTTTTAACATTCAGCTCCCATTAAATTCAATGGGATTCAGATTCGGCACCTGAAATTCAGCTATGTTTGCCAAAATCCATCTCAAGCTGAACCCAGGTATGTTCAGATAATCCCTGGTTGTCATGCTTATTCTCAATTAGAATTTATGACATGGATTAGGTTTCCCTTTTACTTCAAGGGAGTGGGGATTCACAATCTGAACTTCTGTAATGTTTGCCAAACTTTCAGCAAATTGGATTTATCCTTCATACTTATCAGTACAACAGAGATGCACAGTATCCAAGAAAATTCCACTGGTTTCTTGACAGATGCATCAGGAGGCCGGGTGCTGTAAAATACCCATTTGACATACCCATCATTTACAACATGCAAATGCGAAAAGTACAGGGGACAAGACTGTGTAAAGTACAACACAATGTATACAGTGCAGCAGTCAAGACTAGGGATGGGCCAAACACCCCCCGCTCGGTTCGCAGCAGAACTCTCGAACAGGGGAAATGTTCTAACCCATATGGTGAATCCCATTGAAGTCAATGGGTGCCGAACATGAAAAATTAAAAGTGCCCATTTGAAAGCTTATATGCAAGTAATTGGCCATACAATGGGTATGGGGGTCTGGGTACTGCCCTGGGGAACATGTATCGATATACAGTATGTATATATTTTTTAAACAATTGTTTTTTTCAAGAGCAATGATTTTAATTATGCTTAAAGTGCAACAATAAAAATGACATATTCCTATAAATATAGTGCCTGGTGGGTCCTCTAATGTGCCTGCAAAGTGGTGCATCTGTAGCATTCATAAAACATGCTACTGCAAAAATGAAATTTTCAAACAAAAGAAACCAGTCAAATCACATTTACAATGACTTGCGGTTACAATTGCTGGCACCCGGCTATTGAAAAAAATAAAGAAAAAAAACAGTCCCCCACTGAACCATACCAGGCCACATGCCCTCAACATGAGGGGTGGGTGCCTTTGGACAGGGGGGCTCTGTCCCCCCAACCCAAAGCACCTTGTCCCCATCTTGACGGGCCAAGGGCCTCTTCCCGACAACTCAGGGCATTGGTTGTTTGGGTCTGCGGGTGGGGGCTTATCAGAACCTGGAAGCCCCCTTTAACAAGGGGGCCCCAGATCCCGCCCCCCCATGTGAATTAAATTGTACATCGTACCCCTACCTAGTCACCAAAAATGTGTCAAAAAGTAATAACCACAAGAAACAGTTTTTGACAAGTCCTTTATTAAAAAATAAAAAAATAGTGTCCCTCAATGTATGAGAAAGACAGAAATTACCAGCGCTATGGAATTGCGAGATTATTGTTTTGTGAATAATAAGGTGTGAGCAGCCAACAACCAAACCCCTAAGGGTTTAAGAATTAAATAAAAGTGCAAAGAGGTTGATACGGCGCTACCTGTGAGTGACCAAGTGTCAAATAAAATGATGTGGAAACTCAAAGTAATAAAATCCAAACTTAATAAAATAGCAAATGAAATGAGTGCACAACAGTATTAATCCATCTTGGAAAAAACTGAATCCAGCTGTGTGCAGTGACCACGTGCAAAGTGCTTATGTGCAAATAAATAAACAAAAGATTGAAGAGACGGGTGATGATTTATTCCAAATTTTTTATATACAGTGCAGAATCTAATAAAACATCAGTGAATACTGAAATAAAATTGTGTTTAAAGTATGGGAATTCTGGTGGTACTAATAGTGAAAAAGTGATAAGAAATTCCCAAACAGTGAGTAAGAGAAAAGATTGCATCCACCTGTGTGGCCACTAGGTGTCACAACTAATATACAACCTGTTGTTGTAGATGCAGTAAAACAGATTGTGTAAGATTCCAGGGGTTCCTCCCATCAACCAAGCAGGCACAGGCTGGCTAGTTTCATGGAGAAAAAAGAGAGAGGGGGGCCCCATGATACAGTATACAATTGTAGGAAGAAAAAGCGAGTGTAGAGACTCACGGTGTAGGCTGTTTTCGATCAGTGTAGGTCCGCCGGGAAGCTTCTGCGTTCCACGGCCCGATGTTCCAAAACCGGAAGTGACGTATGATGCAATGGACTCCGCCCTACGCGTTTCATCAGAGGACGTCTGCTGGAGCGGCGTCACCATAGCGCACTCCCAGTCATTAAATAGCCTGCCCGTGTCATAGCAACCAAACGGCTTCCCACCGCCATATTGGTGCTCACTAATGTTGCTGATCGGAGAACATGTTGCTCCTCACTGCAATGTCGGCTACGTGCATATATATATAAGGGCGGCTACATGTCATCATTTCGAAGCAGCCTCACCGAAAAAATGTATAAAAAGCGTTATTATTTGAGTTTAAAAGAGTGTTTAAAAATTAACCAAATTAAAAGTCAGGCATCCTGAATAGGGAAGTCAGAGGGAATCTTCCTGATAAAAACAAGTGTATGTCTTGTATGTAATGAAGGTAATATGACATTTTTTTTTTTTTTTAATTCAAATAATAATAATTTTTTATACATTTTTTCGGTGAGGCTGCTTCGAAATGATGACATGTAGCCGTCCTTATATATATGCACGCAGCCGACATTGCAGTGAGGAGCAACATGTTCTCCGATCGGCAACATTAGTGAGCACCAATATGGCGGTGGGAAGCCGTTTGGTTGCTATGACATGGGCAAGCTATTTAATGACTGGGAGTGCGCTATGGTGACGCCGCTCCAGCAGACGTCCTCTGACAAAATGCATAGGGCGGAGTCCATTGCGTTATACGTCACTTCCAGTTTTGGAACATCGGGCCGTGGAACGCGGAAGCTTCCCGGCGGACCTACACTGATCGAAAACAGCCTACACCGTGAGTCTCTACACTCGCTTTTTCTTCCTACATTTGTATACTGTATCATGGGGCCCCCCCTCTCTCTTTTTTCTCCATGAAACTAGCCAGTCTGTGCCTGCTTGGTTGATGGGAGGAACCCCTGGAATCTTACACAATCTGTTTTACTGCATCTACAACAACAGGTTGTATATTAGTTGCGACACCTAGTGGCCACACAGGTGGATGCAATCTTTTCTCTTACTCACTGTTTGGGAATTTCTTATCACTTTTTCACTATTAGTACCACCAGAATTCCCTCAATGTATGTCCATCGTCAATCACGTCATCCGCCAGACCTGAAAATTAGAACAAGCATATGATGGGAGTATATAGAAATGTAAAAAATCGGCGCGAATTCATGTATGATTCTGGTTCCAAAAATAATATATACGATCTAGATGAAAAACTAATGGGCTAAAATGTAAGTGTGGTAATAAAATCTATATGGTATCTTAGGCCAAAGAGATGATTGGAGCTGTTCTCCAATCAGCTCTATGGTCAGCTGGAGGAACCACCGGCTGTATTCTCGAGTTACCCGGTGGGACAGGAGAGCCAGAAAAAACCGTGGAAGGCAGCGGGAGGGGGGGAGCCCCTCCCACTGCTTGTAAAAGCAGTCTAGTGGCTAATTAACCACTAGGATTGCTTTTACATGAAAGCCGACCACTGGCTAAAAAAACAATACAAATATGATGCCTAAAACTGCAATCATCATCACGATATGACCACTCATAGTCCAGAGATGTACCAGTACGTTGCTGGCCCTTGTTGGGCATAAATTGTAAAGTTCTTTTTTTTTTTCATGCAGCCTGGGGCTGCATGGAAAAAGAGAACCTAACAGATTCCTCCATTCACATTGATCAATGTGGATGAAGAAATCTCTGCCAGAAAGTGTGTGGTATGCCCACCATCAGACCTCCCAGCATCCACCCACTTCTAATGATGGGCATACAGGCAAAGTTCTTTTTTTTTTCGTTCAGCCCATGGGCTGAATGAAAAAAAAAATACATAACTGATTCCTCCATTCATATCAATCGATGCGGAGGAAGAAATCTCTGCCAAGAAAAGTGTAAAAAAATATATGGCAAAGCATAGGGGAGATCAGCCCTCTGTGTCCACCCCTTCCCCTATGCTTCACCATATATGCTCTTTTCTTAACTGTGGGGGTGAAATCACCTCCTACACAAATAGTGGGTGTCACGCATATATATGTGTTTCTACAGACACAACATCTTCTTTGGGGTGCTCAATGGGTAGAGATACCAGGGAGGACATCCGGAAAATGCCTCTCATGCAGCGGCTCACTGTATCTTGATTGTGAATTTGGGCCACAGCACCTTTTGGAAATTCCTGGAATTTTAGGAAGGATCCACTTCTTCCTGATGTTTTGTATAGCACATAAGCATTCAGCAGAGCCAATTGGAATAAGGAGACAGACACGTTTTTGTACCAGCGTCTGGCCTTACAGGCAATTAAGTACAGCGCCATCATCTGATTGTTGACGTCCACCCCTCCCATGTTAAGGTTGTAGTCCTGGTCGTTATCCTATCTGCCTGAATAAAAGACAGAACAAAACATTCTGGAACTAATCCAATCACCGCCGGATCAGCAGGCGTGTGCCACCTACCTGCGGGCGCGAGCTACATACAGATACGTTGACTTGCGCAGCCGTGCCACCTTGCCACGGGAAATCTGTGATGGATGGTCGGAAAGTGGTTAAAAAATATATTTATAATGTTTGGGGGTTCTAATTAAGTTTCTAGCAAAAAATACAGATTTTTACATGTAAACAAAAAGTGCCAGAAAAGTCCTGGAGCTGAACACAGTGTATACAGTGCTGAACACAGTGTATACAGTGCAAAATTCAAGATCATGTGCTGTATAACATATTTTAGTATATACAGTGCAGGCCTAATTTATAAACTACATAACATATACAGTTTTGCAGCCCTATGCAGAGAGACCACTCATCATTTCTGAGCACCTTCTGTAAAGAAGAGAGGAAGGTCCCTAGCTCTATCAGAGTGCCAACAAAGACTGACATGGTGTTTACATGTAGGTTTCTGCTTAAAACTAGACATTCGAATGACGAAAAAATGTGTTTTGTTTCATTTAGATTCATTAATCTAGTTATTTAGTTTCCTTAAAATTTTCTTCAAATTTACTGTTCTTTTTTCAATTTGAAACATTCAAATCGATAAATTTTGAATCGGTCGAATCACAAACTTTAGATTTTTTGTTTTTTGATTTGAATGTGGAAAAGTGAACAAACAAATAAAAAATCACCATCAAATGATTATAATGACTCTTTAAATCATCTTTAGCTTAACAAAAACAGCATTATTTCAAAATGGTACTCTAATAACACACACTTTGATTTCAGAAATATGTTTAAAGTTTGAATTAGACAGCAATTCGATTTCAAATTCGATTCAAATTTCTATTTGAATTTCTGAAATTAGGACAATTTTTTTTCGTTATGCAGAGCATTCGGTAAACTTTGTTTATACTGTAATTCGGGTATTCGAATATATCTGAATCTCCGAATAATGAAAAATTTGTCAGAATATTTATTTGGAACAAAACGAACTGCACATGTCTACTTGAAACTGGGGTAGATAAATGAGGCGGTGAGGGTGCTTGGGTAAGGTAAAAATTTGTAGTAGTAAAGGTTGGCTAAAAAGAACACAGATTTACTCTAAGTGAGTCAGTGTGTAAAATATTACAATACTAGAGGTGTATTCAATGTATTTGCAGTTTCAGATCTTTACTCTCACTAAAGTTTTTTTTTTTACCATTATGAGCCAAATGAATATGCTATGTAATTATCCTTCTTGTTGGAATCCTTTGCCTCCAGCAAGATTTTTAACCTTTAGTTTCTTATGGGAAACTTTTAGTGCATTTTATTTAAATGTTAATTTGTCAAATATGTGACATGGGAATATTAGAAATGTAATAAATTATACATTTTGGATGATAGTAAATATACAATTGAGTTATACTGTGTTACAATATAATGAGGGAGGGAAAGAAGAAGGGAGACACAAAATATGAGTTGCATTAGCTTAGAAAAGTATATGTTTCGAAAGGAGCATTTCAGAATGCTTATTTTCAAAAAAAGTGACAGTTATTTTTAGCCAGGCTTAAGGGAATTTGAAAATGATTGGCCCATGGGGAATATCAATATTTTTTATCTTTGTTGTAAAGCTTAGTAAATTGAGTCTATAATTAAACTATATTTTAAGGTATTCTTTATGTAGCACTTTCCCCATAGGGCTTGCTGTGTGATGACTTCTTGGGCCTCCCTCTGATTACCTTGCAGACAGTCACTAGGAGATTTTACACACATCCATCCTTACTCCCGTTTGCTCATCACTCAATAAACAGTGCACAGTATTTGGTTTTGTATTTGTTGTTGGAACTTGGATGGGAGAAGGGAATAGTGGGATACTCCAACTGAACTATTCACAGCAGATTAGGACTACTCTCATTTGGCCTCACCAGATTACTTGTGGAAGCTCTCTCTAGCAGCAGGCTTGATGCAACTACTTTATTTTTAGGACACTCTCTAGCATCCCTTGGACTGACATCCGTCCACTAACTCTTCTAGTTGAAGGGATGGCTCTCACAGGACAGGCCCCATTACACAGATCTGTACTCACAGTAGGCAGAATCAGATCCTTCCTGGTGTATCCCTTCTAGTCAGCTCTGCAGGACCTCTGGGTTCAGCTTCTCTGACTTTCAGGCCCTCAGGTCAACTACCCAAGGCTGCATGGCAACTTCTGCAGAGGAGGAGCAGCCACCCCCTCCCTCCAGGACCTTGCTCCCCAGTCGAAGACCCCAAGTGTCCTTGGCATTTATACAGTCACCCAGCATGCATCGAGGTACTTTCCTCTGCCAATAAGTTTCCTCACACTTGGACCAGTGTGAAATATTTCAGTAAAGCTGAGCTGCACCTGAGCACCATGAGCAGAGACCCTCCCTGGTAGGCAGAGAGCACTCTAAATTTACCTGGTATTCTTCCTGGTAAGCAGAAAGAACCAACAACTATACTCTCTTCTAGCACCTACCTAGGAGGGTGCTAAATTTACTTGATTTTTATTAATTATTAGGTCTTTACACAAGAACAAACGGGGTGTTGAATTAAGATTTGTTTAAGGGTCATGGAAATTGTCACTAGCTTCAGTTTTGCCTCAATCCACCAAATGGGGACTATCCTCAGGGAAAGAACCCAGAGCCGAGAATCCACATACATACAATCCAATGAGAGAATCAAACAAAACTTCATTTACTAACACTAGCATAACCTGCCCCACTGAAACTTTCCAAAAACACCAAATCACAGATCACAGATTTACCCAGTTTCTGCTCACCTGAGTCTGCTAAAGAAAAGTCAAAATTCTTAATCCCTGATAAAGGGAGAATGTATTTGGTCTCACACATTGGCTTTATACTGTTTGAAATCAATTTTATTAATAAATTACTTTGGACTCTTTGTGCCCTGAAATATTTGTATGGCGCTCTCATTGGAATGTACAGTATGTATATGGTTCAGTCTTTGACCTTTTATTTTTCAGCTTTGAAAAGATTACATTCTGTTACAAACAAATCTGACTAAATTAGTATTTGCCACAGGTCGGTTAGTTTAGCGGGAAGTAGACATTTGCAAATTTGTAGTGCTAAACATTTCAAAATAGTTTGCCGTAAAATGTGCAGTGCTTTGAATTTCAGCCGGTTCCCTCAAGCCTTTGCATATGTTTCAAATCTGCCATGTACATTAATGCATTTTTCAGCAGCCAAACTGTAGCAATCATGTGGTTAAGCACAGTCTTGTGTACAAAATCTCTGTGGTTACCATTTACAGTGTCTATAAGTGTTTCACCAGTCCTCATTAGGTGTCCATTTGCTACACTAAACATATGTCTAAACCCAATCACTAAAATTGTATTTAGGCTTCATCATGGTAATATATTTCAAAATGTATTTTCAGTATTTTTAAACGTGCACACGGGAATCGGGACTAATGCTTGGCTGGGGCTGGGTCGCTGGGCAGGTGGGGCCCCCTGGGCAAATGGGGCCCAAAGGGCAACTGCCCAGCGTGCCCATTCGGTAAGATGACCCTGGGTTTACATCTACCCGAATTCCCTTAGGAACACCATCTTGCTAAAAGACACAAGGTTTTTTTTTATCATATAATATATACATGATATATGATGTATTTTTATAATAATCTTAAAATAAATAAATAAAAACTATTTAAAAGTAGAGGCCATATAAGAAATATGTTAGTCCATTCTCCATAGAAAAAAAACCTTTACAAAGTTTTAAAAAAAGTTGTATCATTTATACATTTCCTTTGCTTTGCTGTGAATTATTAATCCTCTAGATACAATCCACATAGTTTATTATACAATGAGTAGATACAGGGTTATCTGATGCCCTTGTTCTTCAAATGAAATGATCACAATAACTCTTGTAGCAAGAAAAAAGATTATTCAGCCCAAACAGATATTTTTCTTCTGCTGAAAAAAAAATATATAGAAACCAACCTTCACGGATGTGTTGATGACACAGGGATAATTCAGTCTTGTATGCTTTCCTTTTAGCTGTATTTGTGACATAAAAGAAATGGTTTTAAATATGACACAACAACATTATTTTTGCAATATACAAAGTAAAATCAAAAAGAACCTGCCCTGATGTATAGTGTATCACACAAAATGAATACATAAATTAAATACATAAGTCAATAGTAAATATGGTGTCAACCCAACTTGCTTTTACAAACATGGACCCCCGGCACACTATGAACTAATACTAACTATAATGTAATCAGTGCCCAAAGCCTATAATGTTAGTTGCCCAACTTGATGAATAAATAAATCAATACAGACTTTGGTCAACTTAAAATGCTCAAGACAATATTAGTGTGCAAATTGCAAATTCCAGTGATTAAGAATAAAGTGCTAAAATAAACAATAATGTGCAAAATATAAGTTCCACTATCATACCATACTCAAGTGAAAGAATATCATATATCCAAAAATAAATGTTCCACACAATCTATTACTGCTTGTGATTATAAACAGTGTGTCTGCTCTAGACAGCTTGCAGATACTGGAGGAAGAGGCACAACAGAGTTTACTTGGGTTCATTCTCCTAGTATTCCTGTGGCTGTTGGAGGCAGAATTTAGTCCATCCTGCTAAGGAGAGCATTTACAGTAGGTCCCATTCACACTTGTCGCATTAAGTTGCACCCCACGTTTCTCTATGATAACCCTTTATATTTAATAAGTTGCAGTGACTTCAAAGTAGTTTCTGCACTATTTATGTCTGACTTTCATGTGACTTGAACTCTATAGACCCCAATGTAAACCCTTAAAAGTCACATGAAAGTCGCATCTGCACGATATAGAGATACAGATGACATTTGGGTGTGACTTGTGTGTCACTTGTGAAAAGAATGCCAGCGATGAAAAAAAATGCAATGCATATCAGGCTGGTATAAATTTTAGGGGGAACCTCACTCCAAAATAAAAAAAAAAACAGCATGGGGGGCGCCCAAAATCCACACAAGACCCTTATCGGAGCATGCAGCCTAGTAGGTCAGGAAAGGGGGGATAAGCGAGCACCCCCTAAACCATATCAGGCCACATGCCCTCAACATGAGGAGGGTGCTTTGGGGCAGGGGATGTCTGCCTCCCCCAAAGCACCTTGTCCCCATTTTGCCCACAGCAAAGGCAATAGCTAAAAGGTATGACTTTAGTTCAAATCCAGGAGCCTTGCATTCTTATGCATATACTCTTACCAGATCTCAGCTTTAGCACCTCTTTTAGAACATGAGTAATATTTACTCTATACTGAAGGAGTTGAGAATTTTGACAAAAAAAATGAGTATAGATTCATTTAATTCATCCAACCACGTAAAAAGGAAATTCCTGTTTATTAATTTCATCTGTACATGATTGGATATTCTAAGTGAACACAGCTACTATTTATTGAATCAAGATCCACAAGTCCTTTAATAAACCTATATATCTCTGCCCACTCTTGCTCACCAGGTATGATCTTAAAGCATCTTCTAGGTTATCTTTACTCGTGCTCCTGACTCAGATGCAACATTGAGATTGATTTACCAAAGGATTTAAGAATATTTACTTAACAAATTGTAGTTGTGTTCTCTTTGAATAACCAATCCTGTGGGAATAAATTAATGAACAAACAGGAAATGCTTTTCATATGAAATCACATATATCATTGTGAAGATTCTTAACTCCTTTATTAAAGTGGTTCTAAAGACTGAAGGTTTTTACCTTCATGCATTCCTTGCATGAAGTTAAAACATCTTTCAGTGTGCAGCTCCCTCCCTCAGCCCTCCCTAGTACTTACCTAAGCCTGATCTTGATCCAGTGATCTGCATGAAAGCAGCAGCTTTCAAGAGTTTTTCCCTCCTCATTGGCTCCTGCTGCTTTCCATCACAGCCAGTAGAAGGGAGGGGGGGGGAGGGCTGGGCAGCTTGCTATGGGGGGCACTCGGCAAGGGGGGAGGGTCCCAAAGAGCCAGTGAGGGATCTGAAAACCATAAGAGGTGTTTTTTATTTTTAAAAAATCTTTTACAAACACTTTAAATTAGCCTTAGAATATTTGAGTCTGTATCCCTTATGACTTCTGCCTTCTCTGCTTCTGTCCTGCATTCTTGTGGTATTATCTTGTTGTTTAAAATAATTTATTTCAGCATAATCTGTTTTTGCTGCTGCCTGTGTCTGCTTTAAATCTGTATGACTGTATACAGTATCTGTCTATAGTTTGATTTTTTCGCTTACCCATTTTTTAGGTCACTCTTTCTATCCTGTGCTATGTTCTGTACCATTTCTTTGTGGACAACTGCCTTTGACCCTTTTGCTGTAGGAGACATTTTTTTACACACATTTTAAAAATTCTTTTAAGTTTGAAGATTAGTTACATTACCATTTTATTGCAAAAAAAAACACAAACAACCCCATTTTTGTTAAAATATAAATATGAGGTTGTGCCAAATAAACAAATACCCAACATGCCAAGCCTTGCATTATTCTTTTGTTGATCTCATACTGTATGTAATAAAATAAACCTATTAAATACATCTTGGAGACCATTCAAGTAGAAGGGTCTTCAAACTAAAATTAACATCATTAAATGCTCTGACATTTTTTTCAGAAATTCATACTATCATTTCTATGAAATTAATGTACAGCCAGCTTTATTCAACTGATTATGAGATTATCATGTTAAATCAAATGATGAAAAAAAAATTGATTACCTAAAAACGTTGAAAATGTTAACTGAAAAAAAAATTCAATACAAATCGCATAGAGTCTCAGGGGTAAACTGTGCCAAATATGATTGTGCTCCGCTGGCTAATACCTATACATTGCTCAAATGTCATCAGGCGTTGGTAAAAAAAAAAAAAAAAACATCCAATGTCATTATCAACTAGGGGGTCCATTGTCCTCCATCCCAAAGAAAAACCAAGTGGTTAGTAGGATAATAGTCAAGTCATGCTACCACAGAGGGATATGTCCAAACAAGGTTCCACTTTATTGAGACTAAAGCTGGATACACACTATCCAACTTTTATGGTTAGATTTCCTTCAAATTTACCTTTTCTATGTAGTGCAAGGGTCTGCCTGATTGCATACAAATTGAAAGTGTTTAGGTTTGACCTCATATTATATGGTTTTGGTAAGTCTAAAGGAAAAAGTCTTCAGAAAATCTTATAGTGTGTATGGCCCATAAAACCATAAAACATGTACCACATCCACAGCCATATATTCAACATTAAATAAAGCTTATATGCTGCCTGGTACCACTGTGGTATTTGGTAAAGCCATGTAGATGGAAGCCAGAAGGAGTTATCCCTGCCAAAGGGGGCCACTCCTAGGGGGACACTCTCCAGGAGATGTCACTAGTGGAAGCTCCTAACCATGCAGGGAAAGCACCGATGGAAAGGTCTGTGTGCCAGTCAGGACCGCATAGCCGGAAAGTACGTCACGAGAAATTGGGTCACACCTAGCCAAGTCACCGAAAGTGACATGCCACTGATGATCTAGAAAGTACTGGGGAGGATGGAAGCATCTGGCATCTCTGAAACATTGTGTTTCGGGTTGTAGTATCTTTATTAGGTCATGGATATGGAGACTAAAGGGCAGTTTAAATAGGCGAGGACTAGCGGCCGAGGATGCCGGGCAGGGGCAGGATGATTCACAGCTACCACAATCACTCCAAACACCATGGTGTCACCCCTCGGCCAAAAAACATAACATATAACTGAATCCAACCCTGGTGACAGTTTGCAAATAATGAACATTGAATATCAGTACATCCAACATTAAAGATTACTTAGTTGGTATACGTAAAAAAGTTGATTGATTGAATAAATTTATATAAGTTAACAATACTTGCAATTAAAAAAAAAAAACACAATATGATGAAATACAATTTTTGGGATCAGCCACTCATATATAGCAACCTAAGATGCAATTAATAAAATCAATGTAAAGATTGAAAAATATTGCTTCACTATTTGTTAATTGTTGTTTTACCCTTTTTTGTGCAAATCTTGCCCTACCTGTCTTGTCTGCTGTGTTAAGTAAACCTCTTTCATTCTGTACTGTAAGCAAATAATTTACAGTCCCTGCTCCAGTACAGTGATAACAGAGGGTTACTCACTGCTCACTCTATCCATTCACAAATTGTCTTGTATTACTTAGATTACTTAGTTGATATACATAAAAAAAAGTTCATTGATTGAATAAAATGATTTATATAAAAAGTTAACAAAACTTGCAATTCAAAAAAACACAATATGATACAATACATTGTCTGGGATCAGACACTCATATAGTATATAGCAATCTAAGGCGCAATTCTAAAAATCAATATGAAGATTGAAAAAATATTGTTTCACTGAAAAAAAAAAAAAAAAAAAAACCTTCTTCACTATCCAATCATGCGAAATGCAAATTCTTATTCGTTTATTGGTGTTTTACCCTTTTTTTGCGTGAATCTTGCCCTACCTGTCTTGCCTGCTGTGTTAAGTAAACCTCTTTTATTCTGTACTGTAAGCATGGAATTTATAGTCCTCCAGTACAATGATAACAGTGGGTCACTCACTCCCACACTCTGTCCATTCACAAACTGTCTTGTATTCTTTTCACAGAACAGAAGGCATTCTTTGGATGGACAAGGGGGGATCATGACATTCATCAACAGAACACCTTATTTTCTGTAAAAAAAAAAAAAAAAAAAAAGGAAAGCAATATATTTTGTGAATAGGTGAGATGGGGAGGAAGTGACCCAGTATCATCACTGTACCAGAGCTGAAATTGTAAGTTTCAGAATTGAAGCTCAGTGCTTACAGTAATGTTCAGGATGACTGAAACTAAGAGTTTTACCTAATGTAGCAGCATCCACACATAGGGCACCCATCATTAGAGGTAATCTTTTTTTTACACAGCAAATGTATAAAAAATAGCTTTTTTTTCTGGGTTTTCAGCTTTAAGCATATGTTTATGTCATCAGTCATCCTGGTTCCAACCTCTGGTAATTCCATATGCCATGATCAGAAGAGTTATGCTGATAATTACAAAAGAGTCTTACTCTCATAACGGTATTCTCTATGTATTTTATGTTATAGAGAAAGCAGAAGAAATGTGGCTTCTGGGTTTAGATCTTAAAACTGTAGTCCTAAAAGATTTAAAACAAATTTTCGATTCAGGACTCAGCATCCACTCACATTAGAGAAATCAATTGACCTAAAGGAGGGCAAATATTTGAATACAATAAACCTGACAGGATGTCCAAATTAAAAACAGGTACAGTAGATGATTAATTTCTGAGTAAATCATGGGTGTAAAGCTAATACAGGTGTACAAAATACTAATGCTAGGTACACACAGGGAGCTTTTTTTTTTTTTGTTCAACCCAATGGGCTGAATAGAAAAAAAACTGAGAGGTCACTGTATTAACTAAGAGATAGTGCGGCGATCTCCACAGCTGAACTATTGTATTCTGCCAGGGGAACTGCCCCCCAAGCCAGAACACAGTGACCTGCGCTCACAGCCATTGGCTGCAAGTGCTGATCGGATGCTGATTTTTTTTTGCCTGTGCATTAGACTGGCTTCTGTCAGACAGGCTGCTGTACACACACACGCTTCTAAAATTGCAGTTCTTTGCGATTTGCCACCTTCACAGATATACCCACAGGGTCTTGTAGCAGCAGCAATTCCCTTTTACTACAATTGAGTTGGTTTGGCACGAGTGTTTATACATATATGCTGTACACACAGGCTGAATGTCTGCTGGTTTCTGTTGATCCTCCAGATACCTGCTGATATTTGACCCGTTCATACCAGCCTTAACCACTTGCCGACCGCTCACATTGAGCGTACTGCGGCAAAGTGGTTCGTTATCGTCCAGCGACGTAAGTCTACGTCGCTGGACTCCTCCCCTTATGGGCGGCGCGCGCGCCGCTGGAGGCTCGCTCCCGCTGTATTCCGTCACAGCGGGAGTCGGGCCAGGGGAGGAGCGGCGGTGATCACCACCGCTCTCCCCCAATCGTCGGGGATCAAGTGTGGAGATCCGCCCGCTTGTGTAAACAAAGCGGGCGGATCTCCTAAGTGACAGGCAAGGACAGATTGCAGGATTCAGCATAGCTGAACCTGCGATCTGTGCCTGTGTCACACAGTCCCCTCCCCCCACACACATCAGTAAGCACCAGGCATACATTAACCCCTTGATCACCAATAAAACTTAACCCCTTCCCTGCCAGTGTCATTTTTACAGTAACAGTGCATATTTATAGCACTGATTACTGTAATAATGTCACTGGTACCCCCAAAAGTGTAAAAAATGTCAGTCAAGGGTCCAATCTGTCCGCCGCAATGTCGCAGTCCCGCAAAAAAAATCACAGATTACCGTCTGATCGTCGCTATTACTAGTTAAAAAAAAAAACGATAAAAATGACATAAATTTCCCGTAGTTAGTAGCTGCAATAACTTTTGTGCAAACCAATCAAAATACTCTTATTGTGATTTTTTTTTTACCAAAAATATGTAGCAGAAAACAAATTGACCTAAAATGTTAAAAAATTTTGATTTTTACATTTTTTGGGGGGAATTTCATATAAAAAATGTGAAAAATTTTGTTATTTTTTCAAAATTGTCACTCTTTTTTTGTTTATAGCGCAAAAACAAAAAATCGCACAGGTGATCAAATACCACCAAAAGAAAGCTCTATTTGTGGGGAAAATTGTCCATTAAAGTAACACAGTGCCGAATCGCAAAATGTGGCCTGGTCAGGAATGGGGTAAAATCTTCCGGTCTTAAAGCGGTTAAAAATACGCTTATTGAGAATTTCTTTGTCAAAGACATGTAGCTAAATACATTTTGGCTTAAATATATGACAAAAATGTAATATATTGGATATTTTTTAACTGCCAAAGTAGAAAAATATTGTTATTTTTTCAAAATTGTTGTGTTTTTTCATTAATATCGCAAAAAATGAAAAGCGCAGAGGTGATCAAATACCACCAAAAGAAAGCTCTGTTTGTAGGAAAAAAAAGGACGTAAATTTAGTTTGGGTACAGCATTGAATGACCGCGCAATTGTCAGTTAAAGTCGCACAGTGCCGAATCGCAAAAAGTGGCCTGGACGTAAAGCAGGAAAATGCTCCTAAAGTGGTTAAGGGTCCTTTTGCACAATATGTAGTGACCTGCATTTTTCTGTACCAAATCAAAGCAGGTCACAAAAAGAGCACAAAGAAAACCATTGAAACAATTTATATGTTCCCTATTCACACCATAATGCTACTGAAGAAAGAAGAAAGTAAATGCTCGTGCGCTTGAGAGGTGGTAATGTGACAGATGGAAGCTGAATGTCCACTACCAAAGGAGCCACGTGGGCTGTGCTGCCACTCTCCGCAGGTCAGAGGGAACCCAAATGGCACTCTAGAAAGAAAAAGTAAAGAGGGTGCACCTGCCTAGCACACTACCTTTCCAAAAAAAAGGGTTTTATTTAACCACTTTCAGACCAGAGGATTTGGCTGCTCAATGACCAGGCACTATTTTGTGATTCGGCACTGCGTGACTGTAATGGACAATTGCGCGGTCGTACAAAGCTGTACCCAAACGAAATTGATGTCCTTTTTTTTCCCACAAATAGAGCTTTCTTTTGGCGGTATTTGATCACCTGTATGATTTTTATTTTTTACTCTATAAACAAAAAGGAGCAAAAATTTTGAAAAAATAACAATATTTTTCACATTCTTTTATATGAAATTCTCAAAAAAATTGTTAAAAATCTAATTTTTTTAACATTTTAGGCCACTTTGTTTTCTGCTACATATACGCAATAAGCGTATTTTGATTGGTTTGTGCAAAAGTTATTGTGTTTACTAACTACGGGAAAGATTTATGTAATTTTTATTGCTTTTTTTTTTTTTACTAGTGATGGCGGTGATCTGCGTTTTGTTTTTGGCGGTACTGCGACACTGCGGCGGACAGATCGGACCCCTAATTGATATTTTTGGGGGTACCAGTGAAATTACTACAGTAATCAGTGCTAAAAATATGCACTGTTACTGTAATAATGACACCGGCAGGGAAGGGGTTAACAGTACTGGTGATCAGTGGGTTAAATGTGTCCCTAGGGGCGTGATTCTAACTGTCAGGGGGCATGGCTTGTGAAGTAATCACAGAGACATGCGATCCTATATAGCAGGATCACATAGTCTCTGTGATTACTTCAGGGAGAATGACAGACCGCTGTGTTTACATCAACCATCTGTCCTTATCTCTCAGCTGCGGTAGATCGCGAGTGGCCGGCGGCCATCGGAGCTGCCAGTCACACGCACTGGCTCCCCAGCTGACGAGCGGGGGCGGGAGCACACCTCCGGCTTCATGCGATGGCCCCCTAGCTCCACCCAGGCGAGCGCCGTACATGCACGGCACTTTCCCCGGGAGCGCCAGACTTGTAATGAGCGGCGTCTTGGGCTAAAGTGGTTAAAATGTATGCACATCATAATAAGGAAGACAATTCAAGCAGATAAAAGTATAAATAAACCCAGATTTCTATCTAACATGGCCTGCTAGTCGACGACAGTCATGGAATGGATATCTCCAAAGGAAGTTGACATGTTTCGAGGGGTTTCCCTTCTTACTCAGAGCTGCTCTAAGGAAAAGGGGACACCCCTCGAAACGCATCAGCTTCCTTTGGAGATATCCATTCCATGACTGTCGTCGACTAGCAGGCCATGCTAAGTGGAATGCATCCAGCTGGTGTGAGACAAACTTTAGCAAAATGCTTTACAGAATACATAGCAATATTTGTGTATTAACTTGGTTAAAAAAAAAAATCTGAAATCCTTAACAAAACTGTATATCAGTTTCACTAAATAAAATGTTTAAAGTGGTTGTAAAGTCAGAAGGTTTTTTTTTTTATCGTATTGCATTCAATGCATTAAGAAAGAAAACCTTCTATGTGCAGCAACCCCCCTCAGCCCCTCTAATACTTCCTGAAGCCCATCTCGATCTATCCATGTTGCAGGAGTGTCTCGGCAGGCTGGGACTCTCCCTCCTCATTGGCTGAGACAGCAGTAAAGTGCCATTGACTCCCTCTGCTGTGAATCAAAGTCAGTCAGCCAATAAGGAGAGAGGGGGTGGGGCCAAACCACGGCTCCATGTCTGAAATGACACACCCTGCAGCGGCTCAGCTCGAATGTCCCCATAGCAAAAATGCTTGCTTTGGAGGCATTTAACAAAAAGGAGGGGCCAGAATCACTGGCAAGGGACCCGAGAAGAGGAGAATCGGGGTTGCTCTGTGCAAAACCAACTGCACAGAGCAGGTAAGTATTACATGTTTTTTATTTTGATAGAAAAAAAACTAAGACTTTAGTATCACTTTTAGTGCTTTTCTGCACAAAATTGCTTTGCTTCTGATTTTATAGCCTTATAAGAGACAGTGGCCTTGATCTATCATAGGGGTGAAATAAAAAACTATAGGGGGTGGGGTGGGGAGGCAACCACTAGTAAATGCAACATATTTTGCATGTGCCCAACACATAAAATCTATATGCACGTTGCAGAAGAGACTGAGTGAGCATTGCAGTTTTTTTGAGGAAGGCTCGGACGAACACAGTGTCCCATGCCATTTCCCATCATGCCATAGGAAAAACATCAGTTTATGTGGGCAGGTGTGCCCTACAGTACCATTTGGAGGTTTTTGCCAATTAAAGGTATCACTTCTGTTGCTTCAACACCCGACATCCACCCACCATTTTGGAATTTGGGGCAATGTAAGATGTAAGCTGCTACTATTTCACCTGCACCTGGGTTGTGACTTTTATATTGTTGATGATTCATGCTGTTTTGAAGACAAAGGGTGGTCACACCAAATATTATATGGCATTGCGGAGATTAAACTCAAGCAGTAGGTGCGATTACAATTTGAACCAGTCCAAAACTGTATTTTAGGGAATGGCAGCCCACTTTAAAAAAATAAAGGGAAAGTTCACATGCACTTTAGTTGCCTATGCAAGGGTTTCTTCCACACGAACAATGAAAATGCTAAGCCACCTGGTTTGTTTGTTGGCAACACTGCTGGTCCTCTTACCAGTCCCTCTGACTGTGTTGTCCAGCTCTCCTTGATCACTTGACTCTCTTAGCCTTCAGTCGAAGCGCTCTGCTGCACAGGCCACTACTGGCCTATGGATTAGGGTTCTTCTGACACCCCAATAGGAGCTGACCTGACTCCTGGAATGAGACCTCCCATCTCCTGGCTGCTAGCTGGGGCACCTCTGATTCCTCGAAAGAGAGAGAGAGAGAGAAAAAGAAACAGAGAGCACTGAGAAGAGCAGCATCACTAAGAATTAGTTACTGAAACTGCATCACATTATACCTTGTAATGAGCAAAATGTATAGCCATAACCAGAAAAAATTAAAAATACATGTAAGTTAGAAACAACAAGAATTCATAGAAAGTTTGGAAAAAGTAGGATTTGAAAAGCAAAACAACCAGACCAACTACAAGCATCACACACCATTACAAGACTGACAGATTCCCACAAACAGAGCAACTCAAGGTAAGACCATCAGCACATAAAAACACCTAAAACTATATGGAAACTGTATGGTATGAGGCAAGATGGTATGTGTTGGAAGAAATGGTCTGTCATGTCAAATTTATCCGAAAAGAAAAAATGATGTGCACAATTATGCAAAAAAAAAACCCTCATGGACTTTTATAGACAGACCAAGACCATAAAAACCATATTTTTATTGTTAATTTAGTTAAAAAGAACATACAGACGTTGCAGTAGTATAAAAAAAATAGATACACAGAGTGCGCATGCGCGGGAGCTCCGAGATGGCGGCTTAGTCCCGGAGCTCTGCGCCTCTCCGGACAGTGTCAGCCCCTACTCCGGCACACTGCGCTCGGTCGCCCCGCCACTTACACCACCACCGCAGCTACGATCAGCGATCCGGCCCTGCATGTCTGCGGAACCCCGCAGGGAGGTCTCCCGCCGGCTGCTGTTCGATTCTTCACAGGGGGATCCGGACAAGATGGCGGCCGTCTCCTCTCTTCCCTCAGCCATCCGCAGTGACCAGGAGGTAGGGGACACTTCCAATACTCTTTTTATTATCCGACCAGCCACCCCAGAGCCCTGGCCCTCCCCAGCGACCCCCACCAGTCTCCCTCAAGCACAGCTCCTCTCACCAGCCTCCACTGCATCCCTGCTGAGCGGAGCCATGGAACAATCCCCTGGGCAGCCTGGCACAGTATCACCTGAGGCCCTGGCTCTACAGCATCAGCTAGGCCTCCACTCTCAGAGCCACTTCCCTGACATTTCCATGCTCATGAATAGATTTTCTGAGATGCTGGCTACTGGACTGGCTCATAATGCCGCACAGATCACAGGATCTATCAAAGCTGACCTACAAAATTTAGGCTCCAGGATTGAGGCCATAGAGAATACTGTCGACCATGCCATGACAAGAACCAATCAAAATACTGCTTGTATCCAGACTCTACAGGAACAATTGGACACTGCTTTATCCAAATTGGATGATTTGGAGAACAGGAGTCGCCGTCTAAATTTCAGAATAAGGGGGATCCCTGAGTCTGTCAAAGATATCCCCAATACCGTTAAAACAATTATCAGAGACGTTCTCCCAGATATTCCGGACCACCGCTTGGAGCTTGACAGAGCGCACAGAGCACTCCAATTGCCCCGTAAGGACGGTCTTCCCAGGGATGTCATTGTGAAAACCCACTACTATGGGGTTAAAGAGGAGCTCATGAGGAAGAGCCGGGACAAGGAAAACCTCTCCATCCAGGGTCACAAGATTCAACTTTTTGCAGACCTGTTTCCTATGACCATTTAGCGTCGCAGAGCCCTGAAACCGCTGTTGTCAATTCTCTCTGCAAAATCTTTGAAATATTGGTGGTCCTTTCCCTTCCGACTGAACTTTCTCTTACAGAACAAAACCCACGGCTTTTCGTCCCTTCAAGATGGGGAACGCCTGCTTCTTCAATTGGGACTCATTTCCAGAGATCCTTCCCCCTCCTCCTCTCACCCGACACGGGAATCCTCCAAGCGACCTCCGCCAATCAGTCCTTCATCGTCTGTTTGGAACAAGCAACAACATAAACGCCACCGTGATGTCAAGCCTCCCTGATGTTCCTGATTGATCCAGATTGTTACTCCAACCATCCTTAGTGGATTTGTCACTCCCCGCTGGAATGAGTTGACCATTCAGCCCCTCCCCCCCCCCCTTTTTTTTTTCTCATCTCCCCCTTTTTTTTTTTTTTTTCTCTCTCGCTGGACATTGTCTGTCGGAATTTTTATCCTGTGCCTGATTTTCATTTGTGTATTACCTTACAGTTTGGGGGTACCGCTTTATGTTTGTTACTCTTTTTCATATTGACCGGTCCCAAGTTATTGTGCCGTGATCGCATGTCTTGCCTTCACTTTTCCCTTTGATATACTATGGTGGCAGAGGCCTCCCCCTCCCCGTGTTCTTTTCCTTTCCCCGTTTCTCCCTTCCCCCTTCCTCTTCCCTCCCCCCTTCCTTAGTCCCCCCTTCCCTACTCCCTCCCTTACCTTCTCCCTCCCTCCCCCTTTATGCGCTTTTGCTCTGCCTCAGGTCGGGGCGACCACCATATTTGTTTTTCTTTTCTTATAATTGTCCGGGTGGGGGCTCCATGCCCGGAGAGGTTTTAGTGCACACACCCCAGTAGGAGCTTGGAAAATTCCTTTTTTTTTTTTCCTGGCCCCTACAGGACAGCACCCTATCTGGTATAGGGTGCCTTTACGATTTTGGTTAGGGGGCATGGGACTTATCCCCTGCCTCCCTAACACCATGCTAGGCTCTGTCATGGCATGTTTTTTGCCTTTCTCTCCCATCCTTACTATCCCTTTTCCTTCTTTTCTAATTCTCCTTCTCTTTTTCAGCATCACATGGTCTGATCCCATCGTTCAATTGAGCTCTCTGTTCTTGTCGCAGCCTTCTAGACTCCAGTCCGATTACACCGACTACTGTTCCGCAGCTGTACACCGCGGCGCCCGAACCTCGCTTCTCCAATGACGGCAACCGTGAGTACCGATTTCTCTCTACAGGTGGCATCACACAATGTTCAGGGCCTCAATTCTCCAGTGAAAAGGCGAAAGGCATTCCAACATTACCATTCCCAGGGACTTGAGGTTCTCCTGCTTCAGGAAACCCATTTCCCGGAGTCTTATAGGCCTAAATACGTCCACCATAAATATCCAGTCTTTTTCCTGGCTAATGCACCCTCTAAACAGAAGGGAGTAGCAATTTTTTTTTCAAAAACTGTGGCCTTTTCACATACTCATACTATAGCGGACCCCCAGGGGAGGTACATTTTGGTAAAGGGTTACATTGGCGGTGTTTTATACACCTTTGTTTCCTTCTATGCTCCTAACAAGGGTCAGGCGGCTTTTTTTTCTAGGGTGCTCCCTCTTCTCTCCACCCATTTCGAAGGTAGACTCATTTTGGGAGGTGACTCCAATTTAGCTTTCGACCACGCTCTAGATAAATCTAAACGAGGACCTCAACGCTTGCGCAGACCCCCTAAGCAAAGCCTTCGAGTAGCCAAGCTTCTCCATTCCTTGGGTTTAGTGGACATCTGGCGAGAACTTAACCCCTCCGCTCAGGACTACACCCACTTCTCAGCTCCTCACAATACACTCGCCAGAATTGATCATATTTTTGTCCCTACCATGGACATCCCCTCAGCACTTTCTTCGGTAATTAGAGACATACCCTGGTCTGACCATTCTTTAGTGTTCCTTAAACTCAAGAGCACACCCTTGCGTACTGGCCCGTCCCCATGGCGACTGAACGAATCTCTTCTCCACGAACCGGTGTGGAAATCCACTATAGGAAAAATGATCCTAGAATATTTCGCCCTTAACGACTCACAAGACATAACTCCCTCCTCCCTTTGGGGAGCCCACAAGGCTGTCATCAGGGGCCATCTCATTCAAGTGGGGGCTAAACTCAAGCGCGAACGACAGTTCGAAATTACTGAGCTGGAACGGGAATTTAAAAGGCTGAGTGGGGAGCATAAACGTGACCCGACCTTGACTTCTCTGGGCAAACTCGATGCGGTTAAGCTTTCCCTTAATTTGGCTCTAACCACCAAGGCAGCTAAGAGTTTACAGTGGCAAAATGCACGCCTGCTGGCCACGCAGGATAAAATAGGACCTAGGCTTGCTTCTAAATTGACTCCGAAATATAGGATTATTTCTATGCCCAAAATTAAGGCTAGGTCCGGGGAACTCACGAGGAATCCTGCCTCGATTATGGCTACTTTCCAATCCTTTTATTCTACCCTGTATGCTGACCCTAAGCCTTCCCAGGAACATGATATCGAGTCCTTTCTGGGACGGGTCCCTCTTCCACAACTTAGCAAGAAAGCACGCTCCCTGCTAGAAGAACCTTTTTCCGAGCAGGAAATTCTAATCGCCATTAAAGCTCTACGCACCAATTCCGCCCCGGGTCCCGATGGCTTCTCTAACATATATTATAAGACATATGCTGATACACTTGCCCCTTACCTGGCAAGATTCTTTAACTCCCTCAGAGGCACGGAACCTCTGGACCAATCCATGAATGCAGCTTTTATATCGGTCATCCCAAAACCGGGTAAGGATCACACAGACGTTAGTAATTACAGACCCATTTCCCTTATTAATAATGATCTCAAGCTCCTAACGAAAATTTTAGCTACTCGCCTCTCCAGCTTCATTCATTCTTATATTCACAAGGACCAGGTAGGCTTCATCCCAGGCCGACAAGGGACCGACCATATTAGAATGATGCGGCTACTCTCTTGCGTTTGGGCTGGGATGGAGCCCCTCCCCAAGAGGGCTTCCTACTATCCTTAGACCTACACAAGGCCTTTGACTCGCTCTATTGGCCGTTTCTCTTCTCCACATTGGAGAGATGGGGTTTTGGCCCTTCCTTTTTGGCCATTCTCCGGGCCTTGTACTCCCACCCCTCAGCACGAGTCAGGATGCAAGTCCTTTATTCTGAATCCTTTTCCATCCACAGGGGTACACGGCAGGGGTGCCCTCTTTCACCCCTTATTTTTGCCATTGCCTTGGAATCCCTAGCTATTGCCATCCGTCACCATCCTGATATACGTGGCATACACTGCGGCAATACAGTGCATAAATGCGCTTTGTTTGCCGACGACCTTATGCTGTTTGTCACGTCCCCCCTGATCTCGCTCCCCAACATCATATCACTCCTCCATAGCTTTGGGGTGGTCTCGGGACTGAGGGTGAATATGAGCAAATCCCTGGCTCTGAACGTCAACCTTCCACAATTCCTGGTCTCTCGCCTAAAAGAACATTTTCCTTTTTCCTGGCATTCCGACTCAATACCCTACCTGGGGGTACATATCACTGCCTCGATTTCTGATCTGCATTCAGCCAATTTTCCACCACTCATTAATAAACTGAAAAAGGACCTAGAGGACTGGTCAAAATTTAACATTTCTTGGCTGGGAAGAATCAACGCAGTCAAGATGACCCTGCTTCCGCGTCTCTTATATCTATTTCGCGCTCTCCCCATTCCGCTAGTGAAGTCACAAGTTACTTCCCTTCAATCACACATATTTAAATTTATTTGGGGCAGGAAGGGTCATAGGATCAACAAATCCACGCTTTTTAGGTCTCGTAAAAATGGGGGTCTCGGGGTACCGGACATTTGAAGTATTAGCGGCCCAAATGGCACAATTTTCTGTTATATATGTTAAAGGAGAAAAACCTGATTGGTATTACATGGAAAGACAGGCCATCCCTCTCCATACTGTGGACTTCTTACTTTGGAGCCCTCCTGCCTCCCGCCCCCCAATCCTGGCTCCTACTATTTCACATTCATTTGCTCTTTGTGACCTTATTCATAAGTCCAAAAAGATTTCCTCCCCCTGGGGTCCTCTCAAACATATTTTTCATAACCCTGACTTCCCTCCTGGAACTAACATTGAGGCTTTCAAATGGTGGACGGATAAAGGCCTTTATAGAATTGGACACTTTTTTGATGCCAGAGGTCTTCTTTCCTACTCACATTGTTTAGCTAATCTGAAGATGCCGCCTGCGGAGCGATTTCGCTTCTCTCAGATCTCACACTTTTTGCGCACGGTTCAGAGGGGATCTTCGGGCCCCCTCACAGTAACCCCCTACGAACAATGGTGCTCCAAAATTCAAGACATCAAGGGAGGGATTTCCCTCATTTATGCCTCTTTAATTTCTCCCGAAGATAAAACCTCCTACATGCTGAAATGGGAACAAGACCTGAATGTAGACTGGGACCTGGATGCTTGGCATACCTGTGTCGGAAGAGCCTTTCGTGGGATCCACATGGTGGGCCTCATGGAGGCTAATGTTAAAATTTTGCTGCGATGGTACATGGTTCCTTCTCGCTTGGCGACAATTTTCCCTAGCTCGTCCCCGGTCTGCTTCAGAGGCTGTGATCTTCTGGGGAGCCTGTTACACGTTTTTTGGGAATGCCCAAAAATCCGTTCTTTTTGGAATCGGATGTTCCACACAATACGACGCGTTACGGGGGTTTCCCTTGAGCAATCACCTTTATATGCCCTCCTAGGTCACCATCCTCCCAGGGTCCCCAAGCACACTCGGACTCTCATTTCTTATATATTCCTAGGAGCTAGAATCACAATAGCTAAGCATTGGAAACAGTCTAAGGTCCCCTTCCTGGTTGCGAAGCGTAAAATTTCATGGATGATGACACAAGAAAAGATGTACAGTATCTTGAATGATTCTAGGGCAATATTTGAGTCAGTCTGGGAACCCTGGGCGACATTTGTGAATGTAACACTCTAAGATGGGCTCGGTCGGAAGGACGCCTTTTTCCTTGGGGTTTCCCCCTTTTCTTTCCGTTTTGATACTCATCTATGGGTTGGGTGGGGTCGGACCATGGGATTATTCTCCTCAACTCTTTCTTTACTCTCTCCCTTTCATCCCCTCCTTTTCTCCTTCCCCCTCTGATATCTCTCTTTCTACTCTTCTTCTTCCTACCACTTGTTCTATCCTGTTCCACGTTTAAGTCTGTTTATGAGGCATATGTGGTACCTCGTACCATAATTACACTAGTAGTTATTGACGAATACATGTTTTTTATTGGGGTTTGGCGGATGTTGCCTTTCCTCCCTTTAGGTTTTCAGAGACAAAGGCGATTTTCTCTCAGCTGTCTTTAGCCGCTTCTCTTTGGGGCACAGTATGAGCCCATTAGGGGTGCCCCGGGGCGATCGGCTCTCTATCTATCTTGGAATTCAGCCATAATGAGAATGTTTTTTATTGATCAGCAGTTTTTCCAGCACTTGCTGGCCTTGTTTTCTTGCCATGTCTATCAGTTCTTGTACTGTTCTGCACAACAGTTCATATGTAAGCAAGTTATTACTATGCCTCGTTTGTTATTGATCTTCTGTTATCTTTTTGAAAATTTCAATAAAAATTATTGAATATAAAAAAAATAGATACAAATAAAGCAAATGAGTACCCGTTACATCACAAAGACATGGCAAACAAAAGGCCACCCATTTTAGAGCATCGGGCTAGCTGCCATGAACTGTTGTGGGGACACCTAACATGTTTCGGACTAATTTAGTAGAGTACTTCTTCAAAAGGTGTGGCAATGGGTACTATTAGTTTCTAAAATATAAATGTATTATAATTAGAAATATGGTCATGCCAATCACAAAGAGGTAGTCAATATAAAGCAAAGAGTATAGAAAAAATATACGGAGTATATTCCCCGCGCCAAGGATAATTAATTATAAAACAATAAAACAATACATAGGAGATAGGGGCGGTACGGCTACTATAAAGGTCCTTCTATTGCTATGCTTTCTAAACTCTGAGGACGTTACTGGAAGTGACAAAACGCGTCAGTTTGGAACGCATAGTGTCATTACGTCAGTCAACTGGAATGCAAGCCGGAAGCACCGCTCGCCACTCTGCAGAGAGGATGCGCAGCCCGCACCAGCCGACCACTGACCACCACGGATTGTCTTTTTATGCAATTCCTTGCCTTTTTAACCCATTTTATTGGGTAATAAAATTGTTTAATGATACTGCACTATATGGAGCTTCTGTTCCCTTTCATAAATTGCCAAAATACCATGGTGGGGGAGGAGCCAGTTTATAATCCAGACCAGCTCATAAGGAGAAAAAAGGGGGAATCCATCCCAGCCCAGGGGGCACCTAAGCGTGGAAGGTCCTAGTGCTGTAAAGCACATAGGACCCACTGGTTCTGGTAAGTGATTTCATCTACCCACAAATCACGGCGAAACAGATTGATGTCACAGAATAATAAGGACACTTACGGTTCGAGCACTTGCACCTTGAATTACATTAAACCATATATTCACTAAGGGCTTTTCTGATGTTCTTGAGCACCAAGTCACTTTATATATGTTGGACTTTTATATATATTAACATTCACGATTTGTCATTTATTTATTATTGTTTGTTCCAATATTGCTACATCCATTATATTGCATGATATGTTTTAATTTAAGTCACTACCATAATCATTGAGTTATATACTTGGTATCATTTACTCCACTCAGCAAGCGCTGTAGTTAGCTTTTCATTGACCCAAAAGCTAATCCCATACATAAAGCAAAGAGTGTATTAAATTTCCGATATATTGGACATGACAGACCATTTCTTCCAACACATACCATTTTGCCTTTAACCATATAGTTTCTACGTTTATTGTATAGAAAATACCCCAAAATATTCCCCTCAAATTAGGCGTTGGTAGTGTTGATTTACCTAGACTACTGTACATGCATTGTGCAATAACATTTTGGTTTTTGCTGTGATTTGTCTGTATTGGCTTTCTTTTTATTATTTACTTTTTTTTTTCTTTTTTCCCCCTTTTTTTCCTTTGGTCACGTTTATACTTTTTTCTTGGCCATGGCTACATTCCTTGGCGATAAATGGGATGCACTCATGTCCAAATCGCAAAAGGATTTTGATGCCAAAGCGTCAAGTGAATCAGAGATTGCATTTATTTTTTCCAATGTGATACAAACATTGGAGAAAAAAGCATTACTCTTCTGGCATATCAAATCCTTTGAAGATTATCTCAAAGAGGGCATTAACCCTTTTGGCCCAAGGGTTCAAATATTTCCATTATTTGACAACATTGGACCTAGTTTCAAAACAGCATGAGAAAAAGTCCTAAAAAAATGCTCTAACAACCTAATGACACTTTTAATACAAGAATATCACAAAAGAATTTCTGATCTTAATACAAAAATTTACATTTTGAACAATCAAATAATAAAACTAAAAAGGCATGCGTTATTTGCAGAATCAGGAAACAAACTTAAAAATCATCTTGAAAAATGTAATAAAGAGGTATTAACCAAAAAAGAAAATAAATTATTGCGTGATAAAAAAAGCTTTCCAAGATGATCGACCATATAAGTGGCATAGCATACAAAAACCCAATAGAAAAGCAAACAATCATGCGGGAACTTTAAGACACAAGACAAACAATTTTGAAATATCTAAATATTCATCTATGTCATCTATTTCCTTCCAGTCGGTCCCCACACAACATCATGGAAGAAGGCATCAAAAATGCTGTTGCTTTAGCAACGCATCTCACGATAACACATTGGATATTGAGAATCTTCCTTCTTCTCCTACCAATGGACACGGTAACACCAAAACCAATAGTCAAATTTCAAACACTAATACTAAAAGCTTAGATAACATAGGTGCTTCATCATCAACTCCACAATCTCGCACTTTGTCTCAGACTGATTTGTTAGACAATATACGAGGAAAAACACAAACACATCAAGAAAGTATCAAAATATACACACAAAAAACACACAAACTACACCCATTCAATATGAAAAAAAGATAGCACTTAAAGCGTATCCCCCGCGCCTAACGGAATCAATTTAACAGACTGTGTAGGAAGATGTAAGCAGCAGCTATAGGGGTGAGATTAATGTGTCAAAAATAGTCTTGTGGATCAGGACTATCTACAGCGCTTGCTATTGAGATTATATGCAGTATTCAAATAAATACATATAATAAATAGCTAGCGTTGTTAGGTTCATGTGCAAATAATTAAAAATCATAAATTATATATATATATATATAAATCAAATATAGAAAGTCACATAAATATATAGGTGAATATTCCAGTGTTCAACCATACAATAGTGCAAATGATCAATAAATATAACAGTAGTGCAAAAAAATAAATAAAAATATAGTTAATTAAATGAATAAAGTACAATTGATTGAAAGTCCATCAAAAATAGTGACAATGATTAGTAAAGTCCAAACAATTTATTATGCAAATCTTCTTAAATCAAAGTGCAGGTGCTCTGTGCTCAGTTTATCCAATACGGCCCGTGACTTTTGGGTCATGGATTCCTTTTTCCGCTAATTTTTAAAGATGCGTCACTTACCAGAAGTAGTGGGTCTTATGTGTTGTATAGCACTAAGACCGATCCAAGGTGGATTTCCTTATGTTGCTCCTACAATGGGGTATAGGATGGATTCCTCCTCACCTTTTTCCTCTCATCAGTATATGGCCAGGGTATGCAAAGAAAGAATGCTCCGATAGTGTAGTATATTTTAAAAAAAATGTAGTTCCCGTCCATGGGTAAAAATGGCATCAAAATACAGGCTCTGTGACATACAACCGCTATCATGCAGAGTGGCGAGCGGAGTGTTTAAGTTTGCGTTCCAGCTGCGCAGTTATGTCATGCCGTTTGTTCCAAAACTGACGCATTTCATCACTGACATTGTGACATTGACCTTTGATAACGTCACAGGAAGTGATGAAACGCGTCAGTTTGGAACGCACGGCGTGACGTAACATCGACTACATTTTTATGGTATGGGATGGACCTGAAACGCTACCCAATGACTTCCTTGACCACATTAATCATAACAACACTTTCAATTTGAGGTTCACAATGTCCCACAGTAGATCTACCATCACATATCTAGACGTATCCATACATAAACACTCAAATGGCCAACTTTATAGTGAACTATTTAGAAAACCAACTGCTGGCAACACAATCTTAGAAGCTTCAAGTTTCCATCCCAAACCTCTTGTGGTATCCATTCCCTATGGACAATACATCAGAGCAAGACGCAATTGCTCCAATTACATCCTTTTTGAAAAGGCGGCAAACACACTAAGATCTAGATTATTGGAACGTGGCTACTTAAAAACCCTTCTGAAAAAGGTCTATAAAAAAGCTAATGGCAGATCACGTAATGATCAATTATTTACGCAAAGGAAGCCAAAAAATGAAAAGGTAACCAGAATTATAACCCAATATTCCAAACAGCACGAACATATTAAACATACAATATCTCACAAAAGTGACTACACTCCTCACATTTTTGTAAATATTTTTTATACCTTTTCATGTGACAACACTGAAGAAATAACACTTTGCTACAATGTAAAATAGTGAGTGTACAGCGTGTATAACAGTGTAAATTTGCTGTCCCCTCAAAATAACTCACATAGCCATTCATTTCTAAACCGCTGGCAACAAAAGTGAGTACACCCCTAAGTGAAAATTTCCAAATTGGACCCAATTTGCCATTTTCCCTCCCCGATGTCATTTTAGTGTTGCAAGGTCTCAGGTGTGAATGGGGAGCAGGTGTGTTAAATTTTGGTGTTATCGCTTTCACTCTTTCATACTGGTCACTGGAAGTTTAACATGGCCCCAGGTCAAAGAACTCTCTGAGGATCTGAAAACAAAATAATTATTGTTCTACATAAAGATGGCCAAGGCTATAGGAAGATTGCCAAGACCCTAAAGCTGAGCTGCACGGTGGCCAAGACCTTACAGTGGTTTAACAGGAAAGGTTCCACTCACAACAGGCCTCGCCATGGTCGACCAAAGAAGTTGAGAGCACGTGCTCAGTGTCATATCCAGAGGTTGTCTTTGAGAAATAGACGTATGAGTGTTGCCAGCTTTACTGTAGAGGTTGAAGGGGTGAGGTGGGTCAGCCTGTCATTGCTCAGATCATATGCTGCACACTGCATCAAATTGGTCTGTATGACTGTTGTCCCAGAAGGAAGCCTCTTCTAAAGATGATGCACAAGAAAACCCGCCAACAATTTGCTGAAGACAAGAAGACTAAGGACATGGATTACTGGAACCATGTTCTGTGTTCCGATGAGACCAAGATAAACCAGGTGTGGAGTACAAAGACAAGTGTGTCTTGCCTACAGTCAAGTATGGTGGTGGGACTGGGGAGCTATAGTTCATTGAGGGAACCATGAATGCCAACATGTACTGTGACATACTGAAGCAGAGCATGATCCCCTCTCTTCAGAGAAGCGCAAGGTCTCTAACATCCACCAGCTCTGTGATGTCGTCATGGAGGAGTGGAAGAGGACTCAATTAGGGGTGTACTCACTTTTTTGCCAATTTACAATGTTATACAAGCTGTACACTCACTATTTTATATTGTAGCAAAGTGTCATTTCTTCAGTGTCCTCACATGAAAAGATATAATAAAATATTTACAAAAATGTGAGGGGTGTACTTACTTTTGTGAGACACCGTATCTATAGAAAGTGCTGGCATATTTTGAGCATGGATCCATCCTTGGCCCCATTTGTACCTAAACAACCTATGATCACATATAGAAGGGTTAACGTCCCTAAGAGATAGCCTGATTCACAGTGAGTTCAAACTAGATAGAAGGGACAGATGTAAGACCGTAGGCACTTTTTTATGTTGCAACTGTAGCTATTGCAAATATATAGAAACAAAGGCACATATCACCTTGCCCAATAGCAACAATTTTAAACTCAAACACTATGTCAACTGCAGAACTCCCGGCGTGGTGTACCTGCTCACATGTGAGTGCGGGTGCTACTACATCGGTAAAATCAAACTTGAGTCCTGGAGAAGAATTTATCGACATTTGTTAAGCATCAACAAAAAGGATCCTTAGCTCCCCCGTGGAAGACATAGTGCCCTAGTTCGTAGGGCCTCCATCCCAAAGGTTAAATTCTTGGCACTGGAACATATCTATTCCAACCTAAGAGGTGGTCATTTAAATAAAATCTTACTACAAAGTAAGCTAAGATGGATATTCCATCTTAAAGCAACATCATCCCCCGTCTTGAATGAAGCTTTCAATTTTAAACCGTATCTGCCTGGCTGTCAATCCGAGTTTAATGAATTGCATCTATAAAATTTGTATCTTTTCCTGTGTCCTTTTTTCCTTTTCTTTATACGATAATGTATATATATTTTATTGCCATTCATATGTAATGCCTATGTCTCATATGGCCAACTTTGTATCCAATCAAATATGGCTAATTGCCAACATAACTTCCATAAGGTTTGAAGTAATATGTACACAATTATATTCTGTACCAATTGTATGTAATGTATTGTACTTCTTTTTATTTTCCACGTCTTTCTGTTATAGCCCCTGTGGAATGGAGGGTCATGATGACACCCAGGGGTGGCTGATGGGGCCCAATGTGTGATTGGAGCTGCATCACCCGGTGCAAAAATTTCCCATCTGCTCCCACTGTGGAACACAGGCGGGCCGCTTTGCAGACCTATGTGGCTCACAGGCTTCTGTATGAGGTCCGACTCCCTGGGGATCCTCTGTGGATGCTGCTCATTGCCACAGTGATGGGGGTGTCCACCACAACACCAGCCATCTTATTTCAATAACTCATTTTACTAACAATGGACCTGCACACCTTTACAAAGTATTTAACCACCACTCCAATAGGTCACCCTATGCTGCATGGAGTGGATGGTTGTTAGTTTTGCTGAATGAGTGCTGCTTCTACACAAGTCAGGTATGTGTTTGGGACATTGATTTCATTTTATGTTGGACCCTATTGTACTTATGGACAAATGGGAATGTCTACCTCCTTAATTGGGGATCTTTTTCCCCCCATAGCTACCAAGGCTGCTCGTTTTTCAGCAGCTAGATTCAGTAAACATTTTTTATATAATTTTTGGTTACTTTTGTAATACTTAGTCCATTTGTATTTCTTTCTTTGCATGAGCCTACCCTTTTTTTAAATATATTTTTGTAATATATTCATTATGTAGTATGCTGAATGTGATAATATTGCACCTTTGAAATACACTCTTTGCTTTATATAGAATACCTATTTGTGATTGGCATGACCATATTACTAATTATAATACATTTATATGTTAGAAAATAATAGTACCTATCGCTAAACCTCTGAAGAAGGACTCTACTACATTAGCCCGAAACATGTTAGGTGTCTACACAACAATTCATGGCAGCTAGCCCGATGCTCTAATGCGGGTGGCCTTTTATTTGCCATGTCCTTGTGATGTAACGGGTACTCATTTGTTTTATTTGTATCTACTTTTTGTATATTACTGCAAAAATATGTTTTTTACGATCTTGGCCTGTCTATAAAAGTCCATGAGGGGTTTATTGCGCAATTGTGCACAGAATTTTTCCTTAAAGCTATATAGAACTATTTTTGTGAAAAAATATATCTATATTTAAATTTTAAGATTGCAATATAAAAGAACAGAACAAAATCACCAAACAAAGACTACTGAGAATATTTGGTCATAGCATTCAACCTTCTCTAGATACTGCAGAATACTGCAGTTGCAGGCATCAGCAGAGGCTGACAGATCAGGGTCAAAGATGAGGAAAAAGTAGACTGTGGGGTACTTACCCTCCACATATTCCACAATGGCACCATCACAGCACAAACGACTGATAACAAATGAATGGAATCCGAGCAGTTCTTACCTCAAATAAAAGGTAGTCTGTAAAAACCTTCAAGCTTCAGCTATCAAGACCTATGAGAAAAAAAATATCAACAGAGACATTCTCCAAGGACTTAAAAGCTCTAACTAGCAAGAACCTAACCCAAGGTCCTTAGTAAGTGCTTATCCCTAATAGAGAGACTTTATTCAAATCAAAAAGGATTGTTTCCACAGCAAACTGGCTGACAATGAACAAAAAAAACAGTAAGATTTACTAATCTCTAAAAATTACCATAGCAAAGACCAGTGACAGCTCGAACCAATCAAAACTCTTGAAAACACAAACTAAACAATCATTAAATCCTGAAGTAACAAAATGAAGAACAGATACCTTAATATCTGGCTATGATGTGTGCCAGCTGCGAATGCAATCTTTAGCTATGCTGTGTGCTCTGCATTTATTAGGGCATTGGTTCCTTTGAGATTGTCCTCAGATTATATGCCAGCAGGGTCATCATATTGTATTTATGTAATCCTATATTGGTATTTTTTGGAATACTACTAACTCTACTTGGAGAGGATCTCGCTGTGGAATTGTTTGCCTCTCAAGTTGTAGTGATTAAACCATATGTACAGACAAATATGTATATTCAAAAATAAATCCCCAAAAGAGGAAAAAAAGAGGACTTTACTGGTACCAAGGGAAGACACACAAATGTTTAAAATTCATACACTTTATTTACAAAGACATTAAAATAAATAATAATAAAAATATGTTTATCATTATACAGTTACATCTTTCATAATGCAAAAATAGAGTAAATAATTCCTCCAAGAATAGCAAATTGATAGGTGAACGCATTTCACAAAATTGCTTCCTCTGGACCACTCATATGCTTTCAAGGAAGAGTAACCTAACTCAAGAAACATATATTAAATACAATAAAATCAAACGTATAGGTTTATTATTAGTCACATGTTCATATGCACTTACATGTCCCCACAGAGCAAATAGGTAAGGCAACAGCCAGCGTCGGCCAACAGGCCCATAAAAGAACAGGTATAATATGCGGCTCAAATACTGCTTGTTTAAGGTATAGTAAGTATCATAGGTAATTCCTAACGTGTCCCTCACATTTAAAACTGTACTGGATCATATTTATTTTGTAATTTTGTTTATTTTGTAATTATTTGTATTTATTGTATTTATTTGTTATTTTGATGCACTGTTTGCAATTATTATTGAAACATTATTTAAAGCAAGCGCTATAGGTAGCCCCTACACCCGTAGCTATACATAAATACATTGAAAATACAAAAAAAAACCTCAAATTGATCTCTTGTGCAGAATACGATTATCTCAATATAAATTCATATTTAGAACTAATATGCATGAATAAAAATAAAAAAAAAAAAAAAGTAAAAGTACATATAAAATTATAATGGAAAAGATCTATAAAAGAACATATCTACAACATGAGTGTATATGAATGTAGGTGTATTTAACTACTATCAATAAAACAGTTAATGTCCAGGTCTACATTTAACCCTAGGGGAACAAGAGTGTCAATTTCAAAAATCCAAGTTTCCAATTTGCACACTCTCTTTTTTTTTGTTGCACCCCCTCCAAAGTGTGTTGACAACATCAATGACCACAAATTTCAGTAATTTGGTGATGTTTTCTGAAATGAGCAGATAGGTTATGTTTGTTAAATCCCCTCTTGATGTTGTAAACATGCTTATGTATGCGGTCCCTAAGGCGCCTTGTAGTTCTACCGATATATTGTTTTTGACAAGGGCATTCTAAGAGGTATACTACTAAAGTGGTATTGCCTGTTATGCATGAAGCAATGGTATATTCCCTCCCTGTGGTCCTGGAAGTAAAATTAGCATGCACACTGCACAGTGCATGCTGCACCCTGATTGGGCGAAGCTTTGCCCAATCAGGGCACAGTAAAATCTGGTTGTTAAGGAGCCGGCCCGGGAAGCCGGCCATGGTGTTCTTAACAACTGATGAGTCATCAGCTGTCAATGGGCTTCTCCACTGACAGCTGAAAAAAATAGAAAATAAAAATTCGGAGGTAAAAAAATAGTAAAAAAAAAAAATGGTGTGGAGTCCTCTCCAGTCCATACAAGGCCCTCCAGATATTATATGAATTTTAAGGGCCCTCTATGCCAAAATTAAAAAATAAAATGACGTGGGGTCCCCCCCCATATTCCATAACAGGCCATTAACCGAGCATGCAGCCTGGCAGATCAGGAAAGGTTGAGAAGGGTGAGGGTGCCCATATCATACCAGGTGATGTGCCCTCAACATGGGGGGTGGGTCCTTTTGGGTAGGGGGTGATAGGGACAAGGATTTCATCCCCATAAACGTGGCCACTGGTTGTGGGGGTTTGCAGGTAGGGGGCTTATAGTAATCTGGAAGCCTCCTTTAACAAGGGGGCCCCCAGATCCTGGCTCCCCCATGTGAATGAGTATGGGGTAGTATAGTACCCCTACCCATTAACCAAAAATGTGTCAGAAAGTAAAAAAAAAAACAGAGACAATTTTTGACGATTCCTTTGATAAAGAAAAAAAAACAGTGTCCCCTGATGTAAATCTATTGACAAAAGCTCCCGCCATCCATGAAGGCTGGCCTCCTACTGCAGGCTCTGCGGTTTGACAGTTATTATATAGGGAAGGGTGGGGCCACCTGTCAAAGTCACTTGGTGCCCCCCCTCTGATGTCACGGATCCGTGCATGCTGGGTCGGCAACGTCACAAGGGGGCGGTGTCACCAGGTGATGTCGCCAGCTGCAAACCGAACAGGGGGTTGTTCAGCCAATCTCTACTTATGTTATTTAGGTGCAAAATCTATTTACTTTGAATTAAAAACTGGTACAGATAAACTTGAAACAGCTTTATCTCTTTAATAATGGGGTGGCTCCATGTTCTGTCTTCTTACACGTTCATACAGTGTGTAGTCCAACATTCAGCATAAACCATTCCTGTCTTCCAAATAAAAGGCCTGTTGTATGTAGTTTAACAGGTTTATTATGTGATGGCAAAACAGGGTTGTAGAAATATGGTAAAACTATAAGAATACAAAAGGACATGTATAAGTACAGAGTATAAGAACTGCATGCATCATACATTACATAACAGTGAAGCACATGGTACAATGACTGCCTATACATAGGACTGCATGGCTAGCTAACAGTCTAACATCTACACAGTTAACTTTCCTGAGTAGTAATACAAACAACTACACAGCTCTGCATACTAGATGCCCTAGTTACAGAGGTAAGTGACTCACCAGATATGCTGTTACACAGATGGTGGAGTTTTAGAAGAGAGACATGAAGAAGCAGCTCTGATTCTGCGTCCAGGAGACTGAGGACTGCCCCTTCCTCTTCCCAGAGTGCCTTGCAAGAACACACAATGAGTAGGACCTCCTACAAGGCAGAATTATACAAGAAAAACAAGATGTAGTACAACTAACGCCACTAGATGGTGCTATTACCTAGCTAAAAGACTATTATTGACAGACTATGGCAAATGGTTATGAAACCCTGGCTGGACAGAACACTCCAGCTTCTTGTGACAGCCTTCTGGAAGCTTTATTAAATCCCCAGATTGTGCTAAATAGGACTTACAAGGTCACATAGGAAGATATAGATACACAATATACTGTATATCAGACTGTATATGATGGGAGCTCAAAAAGCATAAAATAGGGCAACTATTTATATTCTGGTTTACCCTATATTATTTGCTCCTTACAAGGTATTAATAACACAAAATTACATCAGTAATAATTAATAGCTGGAAGAATGTTTCATCCTTATATCCAAGACTCCATAATACAGATTTCTTTCAGCAACTTCTATACATGGTACAGATGTGCCACTTTACAGGCAGACTAAGGGGACCCCCCAGGCACTATATTGAATGCAATTTTTGATTTTTATTATTTCTCATTTTTATGATTTCATTTTAAGCATCAGTAAATCACTGCTCATTTTAAAATGATGTTTTTTTACAAACTTTTTCAATCAATACATGTTCCCCAAGGCAGTACCCAGAATCCCATAAACATTGTATTCCCAATTATTTGTATATAAGTCCTTAAAAAAAGGCATGTTCGGGTCCCATAGACTTCAATCAGGTTTGTTATTCGGTTTCGAACTTTTGCAATGTTCAAAAGTTCTGCCGCGAACTGAACAGTGGGTCGTTTCCTCTCATTTCTACTGATAAGCTGTGCTGATGTAAACTAATTGGCACTGATGGGGCTGCACTGATAATCAGGACACTGATGATCAGGGCACTGTGTAGCATAGTAAAACACTGTACTCACTGCTCCCCTCACAGATCCGGTTCTCCATTCCTCACACGCGGTCTCTGTGTGAGGGAAGGAGAGCCGTTAACAGGCAGAGACCTGATGTGTTCTGTGATCACTTGTGAATGGACACATCGATTATGTGGTAAAGGGCCACTGTGATTCACCCTTTACCCCAATATGTGATGCATGTCCAAGGCACACAGCAGTCAAAGATATTTCCTAAACTGTGTGTGCCCCATGGGGTACATGGGAAGCGCACACAGGAGGACATCCAGGGCTGCCCCTTCCAGAACTAGACAGCGGCTGTGAGGCCATATATTGAACATAGCACTGGAGGGAAGTGGTGTATTTATGATATTTACAAGCTTAGCTACCAAAACGTTCATCTTCCAAAGCCAACAAAAACAACTAATTAAAATACAAAGGGTGTTGGACATTATTACAGACCCTTATCTACAAACCCAATTCCAAAAAAGTTGGGACACTGTAAAAATTGTGAGTAAAAAAGGAATGGTCTATTTTACTAATCTCATAAACTTATATTTTATTCACAATATAATATAGATAACATATCAAATGTTGAAAGTGAGACATTTTGGGGGGCGTGGCCGGCAGCCGAAGGAGATGGCCGCGTGAGGTTTGAGCTCCGATACTCCCGGTCTCTCCGCAACACCTAAAGCGACGTAGGGCAGCGACTCCGGCTCTCCTTACACCCTCGTGAAACCGGGAACCCTGAGGAGCAAGATGCGGAAGCGAAAGGATCGCGGGGGGCCCCGTAAGTTAACGGACTTTTTCTCCTCTACAAGTACACCCAGGTCCCAAAATGGCGCCGGGGCCTTGCTGCAGGCCGGAGCCTCGGCCGGATCGCGGCACAATAGCGGGAGGGACCCGGGCTTGCTCTCTCCATCGGCCAGCAGCAGGTCATCCCAAGGGGGCTCCCCATCCCACAGCCCGCAAAAACATGCGACCAAACGGTCGGAGGCACACCGATGTGCGGGCGACAGTAGGGAAGGCAATGGATCCCTGGATAGCACACTTGAATTCTACGCTAATATACGGGATTTTCCTACTACTGGGCAGCCACTCACAGATGTCACTATGAAGGACATGCTGATGTCCATTAATGGAGCGTTTCACAGGGAGATAGTGGCGTGTGTTAATGGCATAAAGACTGACGTAGTAGAACTTGGAGGCCGGGTGGATCATATTGAAGGGAAAATGGAGGAATTCTCTACTGCCCACAACGAGCTAGTGGACGATTATAATGCCCGGGGGGATGACCTAGATGCCCTGAGAAGCAAGATGGCGGACCTGGAGGACAGGGCCCGCCGCAATAATGTGAAGTTGTGGGGGGTTCCCGAGTCGGTCACCCCCCCAGAACTAAGAGCCTATGTGCAGGCTATGCTGCTAGCCCTACTGCCGGACACCCCGATCACTGAAGTGGTGGTGGACCGGGCCCATCGCTTACCAAAACCACAGCATTTACCGGACAAAGTTCCAAGGGATGTCATTGCGCGCATCCACTTCTTCCACGTGAAGGATGACCTTATGAGGTTTGCGAGGAAAACCACCCCACTGCCTGATCCCTACCACGGTATCTCGGTATATGCGGACCTATCGCAATTTACTATGGCCGCTCGGAAGAAGCTTATCCCATTGACCAAGCTGCTTAGAAACAACCAGGTGCAATACTCCTGGGGGTTCCCCACCAAGCTACTTATCATTAGAGAGGGCCGTACACACGTCATCCGATCGGTGGAGGAAGGATTTGCCCTCACTAAAAAATGGGGTTTTCTCCCGGACCCGCAGGAGACCTCTCCTCGTGCAGAACCTACCCGTCTAGAACCGGAATGGCGTAAAGTCAACAGCTGAGCCCGAGCTACTGGAGAAGTTCCCGGGATACTAGTACCATGGATCCACAGCGGATTCCTTTTGCACCTTCTTCAAGTCGCTTTTTTTTTTTCTCTTTCTTTCTTTTTTTTTTGCCTTTATAGTTTCCTCTTGATGTTTCCACTCTGAGCAGTTGAAGTTACCTCCTACCTGGATGAGTCGGGGTCCAGGTCCAGGAGTGACCGGGTGCTCGGAGCTGACTCCCCCCTGACCAGTGTCTGCGATCTTATCGCATGACGGGGTTTACTCCGAACTCTTGTTTACTTGTTTTTTGTGCTTTTTGTGTTTCATTTTGTTTTATAGTTCATTTTTTTGACCTCACCATTGTCTACGAAGAACTGGAAACTACTACCCTGATGACCAAGAACTTTTACATTGCATGCGCTCAACACCAGCAGCACACATGGGGGACTGTGTCCTTGTACACTCTCTACAGGTACTGTCCGCACTGTCTGTCCTTTTTCCTACCTCGATATGGCGGACGCTGCTTGACCTATGAAGACCCTGCTTGTAGCGAATTAAGTCTGATAACTGCAAAGTTTCATTATCTTTATGCCTTTTCTCTTTAAATGGTTATTAAGATAGTTTCTATTAACGCACACGGCCTTAACAGTCCTTTCAAGCGCAGGTCTCTCTGGCGGGAGGCTCGCGCTTTACATGGAGATGTAGTTTGTGTCCAAGAGACCCACTTCGCACGGTCCAATCCTCCTCGGTGCTCTGACAGGTCCTACCCCCACATTTTCTCCTCTTCGGGTGCTACTAAAAAGAAGGGTGTACTTACTGCTATTAAAAATTCTGTTGCCTTCACTTTACACGACTCGTTGGCCGACGAGGCAGGTCGGTACCTTATCCTAGTCTGTGACATTAATAATATCACCTACACAATTGTTAACCTTTATGCTCCTAATCAGGGGCAATTGCGATTCTTATGGGCGCTGAGGAGAAAAGTGGATCGTGTGAAAAAGGGTCTCACACTGTACTGTGGGGATTTTAATTGTATTGCAGATAAAGGGTTGGATTGTTCTCCCACTCAGGGGCGTGCGAGGGCTACTCTACAAAAGTTTTTGCACACCTCTGACTTATATGATGTCTGGCGTTGTTTGAACCCTACGGAAAAGGACTTCACGTACTACTCAGCCCCTCATGGATCGTACTCGAGAATAGATCTATTTGTGGCTGACCTACAATTCCTAAGAGCGGTTGAGAAGTCTAACATCCACACTATGTCCTGGTCTGACCACGCTCCGGTCTCGTTGGTGCTCTCGGAGCCCCATATGACTACCCCGGTCCAACTGTGGCGCAACAATGTGTCTCTGCTCCGGGACGCGGGCCATCGGGAGCGGATGGGTGGTCGGATTCGGGAATATTTTGAGGATAATGACACTCCGGAGGTGGACATATTCACACTATGGTGCGCACACAAGGCGGTTTCCAGGGGGATTCTTCTCCAACAGGCCTCTAGAGTAAAAAGGGCGAGGGCTCGGGAGTTGGATTCCCTGATGGGGAAGCTCAAATCCCTTGAGATCGCTCATAAAGCAGACTCTACCCCACTTAAATTGGAGGAGCTTACTGAGTGCAGAAAACTTGTCCGTCTTAAACTTCTAGAAGAACATCAGCATCTCTTGTTCTTATCTAAAGCACGATACTATTCTCAGGGTAACAAATCGGGCAAAATGTTAGCTAATTTCCTGAGACGGAGGCACCAAAAAACTAAATTGCCCTCTATCAAAGAGCCCACAACTGATATCCTAGTACGCCACCCCACTGCTATAGCCAACGCCTTTTCTAGTTACTATAAGGCACTTTACAACCTTAAGGATGATGCAAAGACCCCTCAGCCTACAGAACCCCTTATTAAGTCCTTCTTAGACTCCTTGCATCTTCCTACTATAACGGATCAGATGCGGCAGGTAATGAATTCCCCTATAACAGAGGCGGAAGTTCAAAAGGCTATCTCGTCCCTACCACCTAACAAATCTCCAGGAGCGGACGGCTTTTCGGCTGAATACTACAAGGCATTCCAACAAACCTTGTCCCCATATCTTTGTAAAGTATTTAATGCGGCTGCCCAGCGTGCCTCCTTCCCAGAGGAAATGTTACAAGCAGTGATTGTTGCGCTTCCGAAGCCAGGCAAAACGCCTGATGTGCCCCAAAATTTCCGTCCCATTTCTCTTCTAAATTCGGATCTTAAGCTATATGCAAAAATCCTAGCTGTGCGCCTGGCCGAGGTAACTCCCTGCCTGATCAAAGCGGATCAGGTGGGATTCGTGAAAGGTAGACAGGCGCCGGACGGCACTAGGAGAATGTTGGATCTCTTGCAAATGGCTGAAAACAGGAAGGTGCCCTCGGTGTTCCTGACGTTAGATGCAGAAAAAGCGTTTGATAGGGTTCACTGGGGGTACCTAAAAGCGATATTGACCAAATTTGGGTTTCAGGGACCTATGTTTTCTGCTATCTCTGCCCTATATACTAAACCCTCGGCCAGGGTGTTTACATCCGGTGCCATGTCTGACAGCTTTGTGATTACCAATGGAACGCGCCAGGGGTGCCCCCTGTCACCACTTATTTTTTCCTTGGTTATGGAGCCCCTGGCGGAGGCCATTAGGAGTGATCCCAATATCTCGGGTATTGGAGTAGGGGGAAGAGATCACAAAATCGGGCTATTTGCGGATGATGTGATCCTTACCCTGACTTCCCCAACACGGTCCCTCCACCATTTGCAGTGCCAACTGGAAGCTTTTGGAGCCATTTCCTACTATAAGCTTAACGTAACAAAGTCCATGTGCTTGCCGATTTCTTTGTCTGCTAAAGAGCTGCAAAGCCTTAAGAGCAAGCACCCTTTTCAATGGACCACTAAATCGGTTCCGTACTTAGGTATATCTTTGGTGGCGCCGACATCTCAAACATATCATACTAATTTCACCAAATTGCAGTCCATCGTTCGGGACGACCTAGCACATATCGCCTCCTATGAACTATCATGGTTGGGACGAATATCTGCACTCAAGATGCTGGTGCTACCGAAGATTCTTTATTATTTTAGGACACTCCCGGTGGTAATCCCGGAGGCATTCTTCAATAATATGGACAAGGAATTTCGGAGATTCCTGTGGGGGGGTAAGGTACCGAAGATCCCGTACTCTATACTGATTAAATCTAGATCTGTGGGAGGCGTCGGCTTCCCGCGCCTCAAAACTTATTACGCGGCCGCCCTATTAGATCAAGCGAAAGCTTGGTTTGACCCCACCTCAGATAAATTATGGGTGCTTTTAGAAAAGGCAATAGTGGCGCAAAGGGAACTCCCGGCCTTGCTTCTGGCCTTTGTATCTGACAGTGCAATCTGCATCCCCAGGATATCCTCTTTGCAGGCGACGTTACGAGCCTGGAAGGTGGCACAATCCTTGACAGGGATCCCTAAAACTAAACTGGAACTGAAGCTAGACTCCTATGAATATCTTATACCATCACTGAAAATACCTCTTGGGGAATGGTCTAGGTCATCCTCATACCGGGAAATACGCAACCATCCTGTTAATAATCCCTCTTTTTTTAGGGCCCAGCTATATCACTACCATATTAAACACCCTAATCCCTTAGTGGAGGTACCTTCTGATATCTGGGACTATTTCTCAAACCACTATAGCAAACCAAGGGGACTCTCGTGGTTCTACAAGGCACTGCAACACCATACTAGGTACAGCAAGTCCTCTAACGAATTAACATGGGAAAAAGACCTAGGGGAGGAATATACGGAGCGTGAATGGCGGCTGGCCACTCGCTCCGGATATTCATTGACACATTGTACTACTCACTGGGAGGTGGCTCTCAAAATCCACCACCGCAGCTATCTGACCCCGGTGCGCCTGGGCAGAATGTTTGGCGACGCTTCCACGGCCTGCTGGCGGGGGTGTGGGGGACAGGGAACGCTATTTCATCTTCTATGGCAATGTCGGTGTCTCACAGGCTATTGGGCGGCGGTGTTCGCTCTACTTAGGTCGGTGACCGGGGAGCTGATGCCAATGTCCCCGGCCTTGGCTCTATTGAACCTAGGCATCCAAAAAGTGCCTCCCTTACACCGAGCTATCGTTACCCATATCCTCACCGCAGCCAGGTTAACTATTACTGCGGCTTGGAGATCGGAAAATAAACCTCAAGTGTTGGGGGTAATTAATAGAGTTCGTTCCCATTATTCATATGAAAGATTCTTTGCTAATGTTAATGGACAGTGCACGCAATTTGAACAGATGTGGAGTTGTTGGTCATCGAAATACCCGGAATAGGGGCAGCCTTGTCTCTAGGTGTTTTGTTATAATGTAATGCTTATACTTTTGAATGATGACATGTACTTGCATGTGAGGTTAAAGTTTTAGACTGTCCAGTTGATAGTCTTATGTATTAAGGATCTATGTTTCTCGACTGTACAAGGGTTGAAATGCTGTCAGAGTTAATTGTAACTACCACATTCAATGCCCACACGCTACGTGGGGGCAGTGGGTGGGCGTCCCGTGGGTTGGCGCCTGGCCCCCGGGGGGGCTGGGGGGGGGCCCGCGCTGGATCACAGTGTTGTTCCCGATGGGGGTGGTCCGGGGTGGGTTCCCCGTTGGCGCTGCACGGAATTGTTTGGCTGGGGGGCCGACTAGCGGGAGGCCCTATCCCAAGTAATAGGTTGGCGCTGTCTGATGGCTGAATTGGGTATACATTGTTCATTGTGATTGTTGCGGATTTCAACTGGTGTACCTGTATAACGTATTTGTTATTTGTTCTTTTTCTTGAAAATTTAATAAAAAACTATTGAAATGAAAGTGAGACATTTTGAAATATCATTTCAAATATTGGCTTATTTTGGATTTCATGAGAGCTGCACATTCCAAAAAAGTTGGGACAGGTAGCAATAGGAGGCCAGAAAAGTTAGATGTACATATAAGGAACAGCTGGAGGACCAATTTGCAACTTTTAGGTCAATTGGCAACATGATTGGGTATAAAAAGAGCCTCTCAGAGTGGCAGTGTCTCTCAGAAGTCAAGATGGGCAGAGGATCACCAATTCCCCCAATGCTGCGGCGAAAAATAGTGGCGCAATATCAGAAAGGAGTTTCTCAGAGAAAAATTGCAAAAAGTTTGAAGTTATCATCATCTACAGTGAATAATATCATCCAAAGATTCAGAGAATCTGGAACAATCTCTGTGCGTAAGGCTCAAGGCTGGAAAACCATATTGGATGCCCGTGATCTTCGGGCCCTTAGACGGCACTTCATCACATACAGGAATGCTACTGTAATGGAAATCACAACATGGGCTCAGGAATACTTCCAGAAAACATTGTCGGTGAACACAATCCACCGTGCCATTCGCCGTTGCCGGCTAAAACTCTATACGCCAAAAAAGAAGCCATATCCAAACATGATCCAGAAGCACAGGCATTTTCTCTGGGCCAAGGCTCATTTAAAATGGACTGTGGCAAAGTGGAAAACTGTTCTATGGTCAGAGGAATCAAAATTTGAAGTTCTTTTTGGAAAACCGGGACGCCATGTCATCCGGACTAAAGAGGACAAGGACAACCCAAGTTGTTATCAGGGCTCAGTTCAGAAGCCTGCATCTCTGATGGTATGGGGGTGCGTGTGGCATGGGCAGCTTACACATCTGGAAAGGCACCATCAATGCTGAAAGGTATATCTAAGTTCTAGAACAACATATGCTCCCATCCAGACATCATCTCTTTCAGGGAAGACCTTGCATTTTCCAACATGACAATGCCAGATCACATACTGCGTCAATTACAACATCATGGCTGCATAGAAGAAGCATCGGGGTACTGAAATGGCCAGCCTGCAGTCCAGATCTTTCACCCATAGAAAACATTTGGTGCATCATAAAGAGGAAGATGCAACAAAGAAGACCTAAGACAGTTGATTAACTAGAAGCCTGTATTATACAAGAATGGGACAACATTCCTATTCCTAAACTTGAACAACTTGTCTCCTCAGTCCCCAGATGTTTGCATAAAAAGAAGAGGGGATGCCACACAGTGGTAAACATGGCCTTGTCCCAACTTTTTTGAGATGTGTTGATGCCATGAAATTTAAAATCAATTATTTTTCCCTTTAAAATTATACATTTTCTCAGTTTAAACATTTGCTATGTCATCTATGTTGTATTCTAAATAAAATACTGAGATTTGAAACTTCCACATCATTGCATTCTGCTTTTATTCACAATTTGTACAGTGTCCCAACTTTTTTAGAATCGGGTTTGTAATTTACTAATCAGGATGGGCTCCATGAAAAGTACCAAATGCTTTTTAAAAGGCAATCCATTTAGACTGGCTAAAAAGAAAAAAAAATGGCAAAAATGCCACAAAAATACAGTGGGAAAGTGCAGAAGCAATTCTTTCATATCAGGACAGAGGGACTAAGATCCTCCCCCCAGTAATTCTCCAGCAGTTATGACAGAGGAGGACTCCTTCAGACAAGCTGCTGATTCTTATAATTGTGACCTCTGGGCCCTCTTAACAACCATTCTTTGAGTTTTGAGGAGGGACCATCACGGTTTCTATAGGTTCCAGAATCCAGAATCACTGCTTGTCCTCAAGCAGAACAATGATCTTACAGTTGTCATTGTTCAATACTGGCCAAGACTCCACGGCTATACAGAGAGAGACCATTCACCTGTCTCCAGACAGTGACTTAGGGAGTATAAATGATGGTGTTGTCCATCATTGGCTCAGAAACAGTCTGTTGTTGATTATCAACCCAGTAACAACCACACATAAGACAACATTTTTCAACTTTTTGAAAAAAAGACACCCATGCCCAAAACAAGTAATTATATTATACCTTTCTATTTATTTACTAATGCTAGCAGCACAAGGATAAGGCCCCGTTCACACTGGGGCGATCCGACTTCCAGGTGGCGACCTCGGAGGTCGCGGTGCGAGCAGCGCACCGCGACCTCGGAGCGGCCGGCACGGACTTCATAACATTGAAGTCTATGACGGTCGCTCCGGGTCGCCCCAAAGAAGCTCCGGACCCTTTTTCTAAATCGGAGCGACTTGTGTCGCTCCTATTAGAACGGGTCCGCAGCTTCCCTATGGAAGGCGACCTACGGCGACCTGTGAGGCGACCAGGTCGCCTCACAGGTCGCCCCAGTGTGAACGGGGACTAACAAATAGGTAATGTTAATTGAGAAAGTTTAGCTTCACTTTTGTTTTATACTGTGTTTTATTGAGTAGTTTTAACAAAAGAGTGAATGCAGCACATACACTGTAATCCCAAAAACAGAATATCTTGTCAAACAGTCCTCCAATAAACAGCCCCCCACTGCCTTAAAGGTAAGAGATATATAAAATGGAGAAATAAACACTGTGATATAATCAATAATAGCATTATATGCTGCAATACAGTTGCAAAACATAAAAGAAAATTGAACTTCACAAAACAGCAAGTCTTACTAGCTGATCAAATAATCTTTGAAACTTGTCTCATAGTTATACCTAAAACGGGCAGGTAAAATAAGTCCAGGATAGAAAGCATATGCCATTGTGTACCAACCAAACGCCAAACAAAGAGTAAGTAAGTAGGTATGGTGTACCATATATCCTTATAAGTTAACAATACATTAGGCATCTGGTAACTCACGTGTATCAAAAAGTGCAGCCCATGGACTCCAGATTTTATCATACGTGTGGAGACATCCCCTGGCTTCATACATCAACTTTTAAAGTGGCAAAACCTGATTTATCAAGTTTTTCCACAAATAAATATGAATAACCTTGATATAGAGGATATCCACTGTAGCACAACAGTTTTCCTGCCAGAGAATAGGAATCATAAAAATTGTTTCTGATAACTTCCCAGGTTCAAATCTTCCAGTACCCCTAGCACACACCACATCAGATTTAGCTCCACTTTAATTTATTAAATTATCTTGCTTTTTTAAAATGTTTTTATTTTCAGTTTTATTTGTACTCCGTTTGCTCTGAGTCATTTAGGACCTCTGAATGTATAGCAATGATCTAGGAGTGCACTAGGCTACATGTCAGGTATGGGTGACACAATCTCCAGCTCTGCAGAGGTCCTTTTATAAAAACACATTTTCTAAAGCTCCAGTCTCTCCACATGCTTTGCCATACAAAGGTTTTCAAAAAGATCTTGACCTTGGATTTAGGCTTCCCCTAATGACAGACATAATAAAAGAAATATGCTATGTTTTGCTATTCAGCACTGCGCTACTTTAACTAATAATTGCACGGTCATGCAACACTGTACTAAAACAAAATTTATATAATTTTTCTCCCACGAATAGAGCTTTTTTTGGTGGTACTTTATCCCCACTAGGTTTTTATTTTTTATTATATAAACAAAAAAAAAACAGAACATTTTGAAAAGAAAAAAACAATATGTTTTACTTTACTTTATATATCCATTAATTAAAATAAAAAAACTAATTTCTTCAGAGATTTAGGCCAAACTGTATTCTGCTACATATTTTGGTAGAAAAAAATCCCAATAAGTGTATATTATTTGGTTTCAGTGAAAGTTGTAGTGCCTACAAACTATGGGATATATACTGGATTTATTTTTTTTTTTACATACAAGTAATCAGCAACTTATAGCGGGATATGATAGTACAGCCGGCAATTTGACACTAACTCATGCTGGGGGGGAACTGACTAATTGACATTACCAGTGACTCTAATATGGTGATAAGTGCTAATAATATACACAGACACTATTCTAATGACACTGGCTGGGAAGGGGTTAACATCTGTGGCAATAAAAGGGTTATCTGTGTGCCTAATAATGTATAAAATGTTTACTGTGTATTGCTTTTACAAAGGGATGTGCCGATTTTAATTCCCCGCTTTTTAGGGAAACAAAAATGGGTATATTGCTGCTGTCAATAGAGAGCGCCCTGTTGTTTACATACAAAGAGCTCTCTCCTGAAGCAGCACAGCCAGGTGGGCGGGTGTTTAAGAAACAACAGAAAGATGCCATTGTGCTGAGAAAAAGCAGCACAACTTGTCATAAAATACATTTTTGATACCCTGCAAAGCCAAATGCACTGCAGAGCAAGGACAGCAAATACACACAACATTATAGCAAATTATCTAATTCAGAAATAAAAACAAACACTTGTAAGCTTGACTTTTTAATATATATTCATTTGACATTAGAAAAAATGCTCACTCTTTAAAGCGGAGTCCCGGGCAAATTTTTTATTTTTTTTTTATAAAAATACCCCTAGGACAGTCAGGGCTAGCGCATTTAAGCAACGATAGCCTCTGAACTGTCCCCTGCTTAGTGAACCTGTAAGAAGAAAAACTTACCTTGAAAATTTTTTATTCAGCGCTGCCATCTGCGGTGTGGGCAGCTGAAGCCGCAGCGTCCCTCATCGTGTCCCTCTTCCTGAATGTCGGAGTCCCAGAATGCCATGCTCGTCACTTTCATTGTAGTCACATTCATTGCAGCGGGTTCTGCGGGTTCTGTGCATGCCCAGAAGCTGTTCTAATTCATTCAGCAGGGACTCCTGGGATTGATGATGCTCATCTCCCAGGAGTCAATGCAAAGGAGGAAGTGACGTCGGGGGCCGCGGCTGCAGAAGGAGGAAGTGGAAGGAAGGTAAGTTAATTTTCAAAAAAAATTATAATTATCCAATTCTTTTTAGGTTATTTTAATCTAACTGACGGTGTAAAGTTGAAAAATAGGCCGGAACTCCACTTTAAGAAAGCATGTTAAATTTAGAATCCCTTCAAATAAGCCATCAATCCTGCCAGCAGGAAAAGTGTGGTTTCTATGATATTACCCCTCATATGATTTTCATAGACACAATACACATCAAAGGGTGAAGAGATGCCTCTTACATATCACCACACTGGGATTTAGTCATTTATTAAATCAAAAAATCAAAAGTGTTAAAATTCCCTAAATGGCATCTTTTAACCAAGATGTCTTTGTTTTTCAAGTGTATAACTAGCTAGGAGAAATTGGCAATTTAGGGACATTTTTTAAAAGGTTTCCCAGAGTGGAACAGTGTAGGTCACAATGCAGGCTTGATAAGTCTGCATAGTTTTATACTGATTACCGGTTCTATGCAATCACAAATATGTGCCAAAAGATTATGTTTATAAACTTTGTTTCAGTGCTTAAAAACTCTGCTGTTGTAAGATTTTATGACGTTATTTTCTCACTTACAGTTTTATTGGGCTTATATAAAGGAATAAAAACATGCAAAGGTGTTGTATTTAAATAGTGTCAAGAAACTATAAGCTGTGTTTCACATTCTTAAAACCATTTAGGGAATATGTTTCATTGGCATATTGATATAGGAAATTTATACAGTTAATAATGGTGGAAAGGAAACAAAGAAATTAAGTCTGTGAAAACATAGAGTAGAAAAAAAAAAGGAGAGGAAATGAAGGAAAAATATAGGCCTATGGAGCCACTTTTATTATGTAGTATGCCTACAATACAAAAAACAATAATCAGGAGGGAGTTTACTACCCAATATACTTTTAGGTTTTACAGAAAGCTTATTGTCTTTAAAGTTGTTCATAACAGGTACGGAGCTGTCTATAAGGGAGCAGTCTATAAACAGGACAATATTAGAACAAAATTTACAGTATAAACTAAGGATGATTTTAGGGTTCAGTCCAAACACAAGGTCAGACCGAACTTTGGCTGTTCAGGTGTTTCGCTAAACATTGGGCTTTTAGTAAGCTGCCTGTCTGTCAGTAGTTGGTAAGGAAGTGGCAGGTGCCACAGTTGAACCCCCTTTCATGTAAACAAAGGGGCAGGGATAGTCTGTCATCATTGGCCAAATTTGACTGCATGGCCATATACTGTATATATGCAATGATATTGACCAGATATGGCTGAGGATCTATTTAGTCAATCAACCCGGAGACCCCTATCAGACCCTCTATCTATCTGCACCACTGGATAAAAAAAAATGTAATTGGCAATGGATGTACAGTACATTGTGGGTTTTATTTTTCAAAGGACTTGTCAAAAAGTACGGTGTCATTATTTACTGCGCTGTTAAAGGGGGCTATCAAATTCTGATAAGCCCCCTGCCTGCAAACCCCCACAAACAATTGGCAAGGGTTGTGGAGAAGAGGCTCTTTTGCTCCTCAACATGAGGACAAGGTTCATTACCAAGAGGGTTTCTTTTTGTGTGGGGTAACCCTTCACAAACATAGAAGAACCCTTATCAAGGATAAGGGCTGGTATGTATTTTTTAGGGTGAACCTAGTGCCATTTTCTGTTTTTTTTGTGCATGAGGATCCTCCATTAAACACTGTTACAGACCATCAAACAGAGGTAACGTGGGGAAAACTGCAATTTGCTCGCAATGTACATGGCATTTCATTTTTAATGTCAGTTTTGCTGTAGTAGGCTGTACACATTGTATAGATGCTTCACTTCACAGGCAGATTAAGGGCACCCCTCAGGCCTGTTATTTAAAGGAATTTTTACTGTTGGCCTCAAAGCATTATTAAAATTCCTGCTCTTTGCCAAACATAATTATTTTCATTTGTTTTTTGCTTTGGAACATGTCCCCCAAAGCAGTGCTCAGCCCATGCCAATTATTTGTCAATCCTTTGCCTACTAGCCTTAAAAATGTCCATTATTGTTGTTTAACATTTGGCTTGTTGACTTTAGTGGGGTTTTGACTCAACAAATAAATGTTAGCCCCCGTTCACACTGGGGCGACCTGTCAGGCAACCTGGTCGCCTGACAGGTCGCCTGGCATAGAGAAGCTGTGGACCCGTTCTAATAGGAGCGACACAAGTCGCTCCGACTTAGAAAAAGGGTCCGGAGCTTCTTTGGGGCGACCTGGAGCGACCTGCATTGACTTCAATGTTATGAAGTCCATGCCGGCCGCTCCGAGGTCGCGGTGCGAGCAGCGCGCGGCGACCTGTGAGGTCGCCCCGGGAAGTCGGATCGCCCCAGTGTGAACGGAGCCTTAGTCATGTTCTGCAAACCTGTCTCAAAACAAACCCAGGTAAGGTCAGCTTATTCCTAGTGTAAAAGTAAAACATCCAGGGTGTTAAAATAATTTTGTTGTTATCTTTCTCCAGAGTTTTTCAAGGAGTCCCAAGTAGGGATGAGTTTAACATTCAGTCTGAACACATGTTCTTATTAGGTTTTGGTTATTTAGGCATTTAGGGAGCTGAACGCCTTTATAACAGTAGTACTACTTCTAATATTATACAGTACATGACAGTTTCATACCATCAATGGTTGTTAAAAATGCCAGTGGGTGCAGGCATCAGTGGATCTATTCACTTACATGGCCAGGAATCAGGATATGTATAAATAAAAAAATGGCATGGGGGTTCCCAATAATTCATGCCAGGGTCCTTAGGTTTGGTATTCATTTTAAGGGAGATGCCATGCAAAAAAAGAAAACCAAAAAAATGTGAGGGCCACCAAATTCGATACCAGACTATTCAGATCTGCATTAATTTTAATTGAGAACCTCACACGAATATCAAGAAAAAAAGGCTTCCCAAAAACTCTTTTCAGACTCCTATTAAAGCATGCATCTTGGAAGACCAGGCAAAGGGGACCAGAGTCTGCTGCCTCCCTTCTGAACCATACCAGGCCACATGCGCCCTTCTGAATCATAACAGACCACATCCCAAAACACTTTGTATTGCTGCTCCAGATGAATAGCCTCCTATGATCCCTTCACCACTCCTCAAGTAGGGTGCCAGCCCAGCTCGCATGCTGCACAATGGGAGGCAAAGAAGATCCTGATGGCTGCACACCAACAATCCACTTTAATCAGCATGAACATTAAAGGCAAATGACAGATAGAACCGGTACAGTGAGGGACAGGCATGTAGACGCATTCCATGCTAAAGTCAGCGCTTAATCATTACCCAACATTAGCCCAACATTAGGCCACATCCCTTACATTGAAATATGAAGGGCTTGAATGTATGTGCACCCTTATTGTTGAAGGGTTTTCCAGATTCTGATAGGCCCCCTGCCTGAAGACCTCCATAAACACTGGCCAGGGTTATGTGGAAGAGGCCTACGTCCACATCAACATGGCCCCCTAGCAGGGTAGCCCCCCATATTAAGGGCATGTGACCTGTAATGATTTAGAAGGAGAAAGTGCATGTGCATCTCTCCCTTTCCTTCCCTGCCAGATTGTAATCTGGTATTACATTTTGTGGGGGATCTCATTCTTTTTTTTTATTTTTGCATGGGGTGGCCTAAAAATTGATAGGTCTGCTAGAGGATCTGAGGGGACCTCAAGCGTTTTTATTTGTGAAAATTCACCGGCTGAAAAGGTCCTAGTATGAATTGGGATGGGGGGTGGGGGTAACCCCAAGCTGTTTTGTGTGGGAGTTCCCCCTTTTTATCTCATCTAGGATAATGATTTGTATAAATAAATGGAATCCCTGGCTTCTTTGTTTACAAGCAGAACAGAAGTCTGAAGACGCTCCGAGGAAGGAGTGAAATACATTAGGTGGGAACTGCTAGTGATGTCACATACAGTCTTTGGAGTGCATGCCACAGAGTTGTGTTCCAAGCTGGCATTTAATGCTTTATACAGGAGTTAACTTGTGAGTGTCCAATTTGTATTTTAATTTATTTTAAATAACTAGGATTATGCTATGAATATCTCCTAATTTTTCTTCTTACATGCCAACACTGAGAGATTGTCTCTGCGGGACACACTGAGAACTGCTGGGAATACAACACAGGATTCTGAAGATTCCAAGAATCGCCTTATACTGACAGGCACAAAATATATTGAGAGTTGGTGAGTGAGGGCACATGAGAAGGGGAGCACAACACCTGATTGCCCTTATCTGCATGTTATGTGGAGCACAGATTGCAGATTTGATTTTGCACTGTGAAGACTGCATGAACTAGCACTTTATCTATGAACTTTATTTATGAGCTGGTTATTACTATTGTTTTTTTGGTTTAACCAGGAGGTTAGCAATTGAGGGTTTAATTCAAGTAACACACTACCCCTGCAAAGGGAATCACATTGTTAAGACGCTAGGTTTGACAAATAGCAAATCTTAAGGGAAAGTTGCACCTTATGCCCAAGCAGCAGTTCATCCATTGTTTCTTAATTTGATTGTCACACCTTAGCACAGGATTACTTACAATTTAATGTTTTTTTCTTTTTTATTAGAGTTTTGAATTATTAACAGTTTCCCACCCAGCCTATAGTAAAATGAAGGCCGGACGGGGCTTTGATGTTCTGGGTGGACTTCATGGGTGGACTAAAAAAACAATATGTGTTAAAACAAAATTCTGATTACCCCTCTCCCAGTGTAGTACAGTATTCCTATGGTAACACTGTGCTGCTCTGGTCACAATACGTAAAAAAAAAATCATAAATATTGAAAACAAAAATGTCACCAGTCAGTATGCCTGGTCATCGCCACAGCAGTCAAATAGATGGCACCTGCCAACCTGGGTATTTAAGGCGCCATATCCCATAAGCAGAATTTACATGAAAATAGTATATAAACAAGGGATTTTTAAGATGCCACAGAGTTTAACAAAAGAAGGAAAATATAAAGTTTAATTCAAATTCATATGTAAAATACAACAATAAACACTGTTGTAAGTGTATATTAAAACTGTCAAGGAATATCCATATGGTGAATACATGTAGTTACTTCCACTCTCAACATGTTTCACCGTTTACTGGGTTCTTCAGGAGCAAAGGTGTCTGCACAGGGTGTGCCAGGTGTGCCTGGGCACACCCTAATCACCATGTGGGATGCAGATTCCCCCCATTTAAACCCCTTATATTTCCCCAAAGCCCCTTAATGGGGCTCTTACAAAAATTTGTAAAAAAATTATTAAAAAACTAAATTGTAAAAAATAATAATAAATAAAAAAATAAAAATAAAAACTACGGATGCCATACACTGCCGTACTGACATCATCCGCTGCTCTACTGACACCGGCAGTATACTGTATATAGACATGCATGTGTGCTTAAGATTTGAGGTGCACACCCTAATACAAAAGGCTGTGCACACCTTTGTTCAGGAGATTTAAGTGTACTACATTTTACCACCAGATTTGATACAGCAATATAATTTAGCAAATATGTGCAAAAAGACTGGAATATACTGTGTATATATATATATATATATATATATATATATATATATATATATATATATATATATATATATATATATACTGTGTATATATATATATATATATACTATGTATATATATATATATATATATATATATATATATATATATATCACATATTGGTACATACTGTATACTATATGGAAATACTACTTCCAAAAATGAATTGGATTTCACTGTATATATATATATAAAAATATAAAAATAAAAACTACGGATGCCATACACTGCCCTACTGACATCATCCGCTGCTCTACTGACACCAGCAGTATACTGTATATAGACATGCATGCGTGCTTAAGATTTGAGGTGCACACCCTAATACAATAGGCTGTGCACACCTTTGTTCAGGAGATTTAAGTGTACTACATTTTACCACCAGATTTGATACAGCAATATAATTTAGCAAATATGTGCAAAAAGACTGGAATATACTGTATATATGTGTATATATATATATATATATATATATACTGTGTATATATATATATATATATATATATATATACTGTGTATATATATATATATATATATATATATATATATATATATATATATATATATATATATATATATATATATATATATATATACTGTGTATATATATATATATACAGTATATCACATATTGGTACATACTGTATACTATATGGAAATACTACTTCCAAAAATGAAGTGGATTTCACCGTATATATCCACAGTGTAGGGCAGCCCCTATTCAAAGAAAGAGGAGAAAAGGACCATCAAAAAGAAAGCCCAAGGAGTGCATTACTGCACTCTGAAGCAGAATCAAACAACCATCACTCACCATATCACTCACCAATAAAGGGAGATGATCAATGCCAGAATTAAAGGTGCTTTCCACCATAGCAGGTGCTGTGGTGGATGACCATGGAATGCACTGCCTTATGTTCTCCTCCCGCCACTTGATTTTTGTAAGTGGTATGTCCATATTAGTTTCTAATATTAACATTTTTGAGGTCCCATTTTTCCCTGGTGCATATAGTAGCCCTTTGTATATTTTTCTTTGTTGATTAACTTGAGGAAGCCCTCCATATAATTGTGCCTCTCCTATGGCTCGCTAATAATTCTCATAATCTCATCATGGGTGCTTTAGTGGATAACTGTCTCCTGGTGCTTGCTGAAAGTTATACTCAGACATTACTGGTGAGGTGCCCTCCAACTGATTTATATAACATATTTGATTGTTTGAATATGTGTACCAATATGTGATATACATATATATTCCAGTGTTTTGCATATATTTTGGTATAATATATTACTGTATTGAATCTGTATTTTGTTGATAATTGTTGTCTTCTCTTTCAAGTGATATTATGTAGTACTCTTAAATTTCCTGAAGAAGCCAGTGAATAGTGAAACATGTTGCGAGTGCATGTGTACAAAATGATAAAAGGCTGAATCGCAAGGTGATGTTCTCAAGCCGAACTGAACCAGTGGGCGAGAAACAATTGGGTCGTACCTAACGGTCTATTGTGGCCGGGAACCCTACGCAACCAAAGGTAGGAATAACAGTAAAATGGAAGGAGGGAAGGTTCCCTCCTGGAGTGGTTGCAACAAAGGGGGCTCACAGGGATACTGGTGCAGACATAAACTTTATTGGTGATGATGCACACAAAAGAGTGAAACTCACATAATAAAATGTGTGAAGACTCGTCAATCTGGAGTGAATGACCCTGAAGACCCCTACGGGTGTCAGGATGTACAGAGACAGCAACAACACACGCTTCTATGTCCCACCCACCCAATCCTGCTCTTGAACACAGTTGGTACAGGCTAGATGTGATTTGTCTCAATCAGACCTACAATCACTCTCATAAACCTGGACAACTGTGCATTTGGCCAACAGTAAACAATCTGGGGGCCCTCTTGTGGCTGACTGGGCATGCCGTATGTTTCACCTTTGAAGCTGTATGGCTTGTAACTGTGTGTGAAGAAAGTCACAGAAGGATTACTTATTTAATGGTAGGTACATCACCATGGTGTCATAGTTCCATATTAATGAAAACAGAAAAGAAGTCTTCCTATGGTGCTGGTCCTGTCTCCTGGCAGGGTTACTCCAGAATGACCTGACTACGCAGAGCAGTTCAAGGGATAATATCCTAAAAGGGTAGCGGCTTAAACAGCTGAATTGCTTAAACAGCAGTGAGAAGTGTAATCGTCTCCAATGAGAAACCCCAAAAGTTTAGGGAGGGGATATCAAACTTCCCCTGCAGCGGCAGATTGCCGAGGATGTAGCTAGCTGGCTTAGTAGTCTGGATGGGGCAACACTAAAGCATCACCTGATTTGGTTGGATGTAGTATAGCTGAATACATAATATCCATATTGGACCTCGAGGCTGGGATTCCTTAGAGTTCCCGGGGTGTGGTATACCGACAATGCATTATATGTAATCCAGTATAGGATATAAGTATGGGAAATCGGCTCTTACCAGACGTCCCCCGTTCTCACCAAGACAGCCAGGAATGAAATGCCTTCTCTAGCTTTCAGGTCCCGAAAATAGGTAGCAGGTGCAGATCGTAACTTGCCGTACCATCTAGTGTCAGAATGTCACTGCTGCTGATCGCAGCGGACGTTTCAAATACTTTCGCCAGTAAGCTTATTTGACAGGCTAAGTCCCGTGTCCGGAAGTTGTCTTCGCAGATTTTCCGGGTCGTGGCAGGGATGTAGCAGCCAGTCAAATTCACACAGTGTAATCTCGAGCAGGAGACAGTGGGTGGGTGGAGCGTCAGCGTGTGACGTTGACGCGTTTCGAATGCTTACGCACGATTCCTCAGGATGTCATAGCGTTGTCCGGGCCTTGTTTGAATAGCCTGTATCCTTGGCTACGCTAATCAACAATTACATGCTCCGGTGAACGTCAAGACTGAGGCCATCTAGCGGTACTAACATGGTACTGCTGACAGAGTGCCGTTTCAATCCAGTCCACATTGTTCCAAGTGTCGATCACAACTGACCATTAAAACTTGACGATGATAAATTCTAAAAACGGGGAAGGGGGAATAACAAAACCCCCATGCCTCTAAAAAGTCCAGATGACTGATGGCATAGTTTTCAAAAAAATACATATATAACAAGGGTGGCTAATACATTTAGCACATATAGTAATAGATGTCTACATACACACATGCTCCCCTTTAATGCAGACATATTGATGATCACAATAATAATGCAGAGCATGGCAGCAACTACCGTGTCGAACATCATACACTGTATTTGTTTTTTCTATTTTGACTATTGGGTGCCTGGTTTTACTGTTTCTATACACAGATGCTCTCCTTTACTGCAGACATACTACTGTAGTTATTTCCCCCAGGAGACATATGGTAAATACTGATGGGGAGCCATCAAAGACTTTAGGGGGGGGGAGAGAAAGAGACATAGGGGGAATGGACGCCTATGGTGCATTTGGGAACCGCCTATCTAGGATGGAATCAGTAAAGAAAATGCCATCTCTAATAGACTGCTTTAAAGTATATGCTGATATCTCAAGTACTGATAGTGAACTGGTACAGCAAGTTGAACCCTATAGGGGGTGAGGAACCACTCCAAAGTAACTATTGTGTTGTAGTCGAGTCCTAGCTGAATAGTCACTATGATGGACAGGACCCCACAGTCCTTAATGAGGGACACCAACCATTGGTGTCATAATTACTCTTTAGTTTGGTGTGTGTGCCTCAACCCCATAGGTTTCACAAAAGGGCAGTGGGAGTTAGGGGTCCAAAAAGACCTTGAGGCTAAGTTCATTGTTGAGTCCAAAGGGGGCAAGTGTAGAAAGCCTAAAAATCCAGGCTTTTTCCTCACGTAGAAGTACTTGGTCAAAGTCACCCCTACGTGATGAAATATTTAGGGCCCAAAACCCCTTTACCTTTAGGCCCCTTGGGCTACCATCGTGTTTTTCAATGAAGTGCTGTGCGAGCGGGGTATCTTCTTTTAGCCTTATACTTTTCAGGTGTTCCCCTATCCTAATTCTAAGTGGCCTTTTCATTTTGCCTATATATAGTTTCCTACAGGGGCAAGTAATTTGGTATAGAAGTCGCGACGTGCTGCAATTGATAAATGAGGTTATCTTGAATTTTTTCGTACCAGTAGAGTCAGAGAAGGAGGAGGTTTTTTCCACAAATTCGCATATGTGGCAGTGCCCACATGGGAACATGCCCTTTAATTTAGGTAAATCAGACAGCCAGTTACTTTGGGATTTGGTTTTAGTGAACTCTGAGCGAACCAAGTGGTCGCTCAGATTCCTTGCTCTTCTTGCCACCATAAGTGGTTTTGGACCCACAATGTTCTTCAATCTCTCGGTGTTCTGTAGTACATGCCAATGTCGCTCTAGTATACATCGCACTTCTCCCCATTGGGTACTATATTTAGTGATTAATCTAGGCGGTGCCGAGGTTTGGTCATTGGTCTTAGGGATAGGTGTAAGGAGTTGGTCTCTTGTTTTTTGGCCTGCTTTTCTTTTGGCGTTCCGGAGTGTACGGTGGGAATATCCCCTTTCTCTAAATCTTGAGTACAGTTTTTTGGCCTCCTTCACATATTCACTATATTTTGAACAGTTGTGTTTTAGTCTTATAAATTGGCCTACTGGAATGCCCTTCTTTAGAGCGGTTGGGTGTAGGCTATCCGCTCTCAGGAGGGTATTTGCGGCTGTTTGCTTCCGGAAAGTGGAAGTAACCAAGCCCCCATTTTCCAAACTGATATTAAGATCAAGGAATGATATAAATTGTTTGTCCCAGGTATATGTGAGATGGATATTACGGGGGTTGTTGTTTAGTTCCCTCATGAAATCTTGGAGCTGTATTAGCGTCCCATCCCAGACCAGTAGCACGTCGTCTATGTACCTCAGCCACGTGGATGCATAGACGAGGCGTACATGGTTTCTTCCTCCCAGAGTCCCAGGTGAAGGCACGCGTATGAAGGGGCCCAGAGTGCCCCCATTGCTGTGCCCCTAACTTGTTGGAAGTACTGACCCACAAATTGAAAAAAGTTGTGGGACAGTGCAAAATCCAGGATATCCACAAGAAATTCATTTTGTGCTGCAAAGAAGGGGAACTTTTTCTCTAGGAAGTGATAGACTGCTAGTATGCCCCATGCATTGGGGATTGAAGTATATAGAGATTCCACATCTATTCCAACTAGTATCACTTCCCGTTCAAAATGCAGATCCCGGATTTTATTCAGGACATCGCCTGTATCCCTGACGTAAGAGGGTAGATCAAGACCTAACTCTTTGATGAGCGAATCTAGGTATTTCCCCACTTTTTCCAGGGGGCCCCCCACCGCTGAGACAATGGGTCTCCCAGGGGGGTCCAATGGGTTCTTGTGAACCTTGGGGATAATGTAAAAGGTGGGGATGTTGTAGTCAGTCACTTTCAGGAAGTTTTTTTCTTTAGTAGTGATAAGGCCTGCTTCCCTGGCAAACTCAAGTTTTTTATTGAGTTTAATTATGACTTTAGGAAAAGGGTTCTCCTTTATTTTATTATAGGTGGATTTATCTGATAGGAGTCTAGCTGCTTCTTTCTCGTAGTTGGCCTCAGAGAGCAAAACAATGTTTCCTCCCTTGTCGCTCTTTATAATTACTAAGCCCTTGGCTTCCTTCAGTTCTTTTAGGGCATGTGCACACCAGTTATACGATGGCGCTAAACTGGACTGGTGACAGCTGAAATAAAAATTGTGAAAAAAAACAATTTTTTTTACAATTTCTTAATTTTTCAAAAAATTGTGACAAAAATGTACAACTTGAAAAAAACCTCACCATGCCTTTTACTAAATAGGGATAATATAGGGGACATTTGTACTGTACTGGCATTTTTTTTTAGACCTCTGGAAATTAGATAGGCCATCAGTACATCAGGATTATTCAAATTTCAGATATATATATACCATAGTTTTTGGACTCTTTCCTACAGACTAAATATTATACAGTGATTTGGGTTATTTTCACCAAAGAAATGTAGCAGTATATATGTTGGCCTACATTTATGAAGAAAGATTATTTATTTGCAAAATTTTGTGAAAGAAAAAAGAAAAATAAATTTTCCCCTCAAAATGTTTAGTCTTTTCTTCAATTATTTAGAAAAAAATTGGGTACAGTATTGCATGACTGTGCAATTGCCCTTTAAATGTGACAGTCCTAATATTAGGGCTATCTACAGCGCTTGCTAAAAAATTAAATATTAACTAATAATATGTGAGTATAAATTATACATACAGAAATATTACATATAAAAGTGCCAATGTGCCAATAAGTGTACAAATCAATAGTCAATATTTCAAGTCCATGCATAAATCAATAAAAAAAAAATTCTATTGTGCAATATATATATATATATATATATATATATATATATATATCAGAAAAATTCAAAAAAGAAGTCCAACAAAATATTTCCTGAAGAAAAAACTTTTGTGCAAATAAGTTCTCCTTAAAAATGATGTGCAAAGTGCTCTTAAATACGTTTATGATATGGAGACTAATAAAGTGCAGGTGCTTCAAAGCTTTCTTTCCGTGCAGTCATTTATATGTTGGGTAACATAAAAAATGAAGTGGGTCTCACATATCTTATAATATTGAGACCAAAAACGCTTAGTAGTAAGTTCCCTTTAAGCCTCTCCTGTAACGTGGTCTCTCTCCCCAGCGTTTTTATAGGGCCGTTCCAATGGAAATAAAAAGGAAGAAAAAACTCCAGATAGTGTGATATTGTTGGGATTACGGTTTAAACCAAAGAATAAGGTTTTTACAACGTTTTAGTAGCAGGCTCGCGGAGCGGAGGTAAATCCGGCTTGCGTTCCAATAGTCACGTGACTTACGTTGTGCGGTCCACGTTCTGACGCGTTTCGTCACATCCGGTGACGTTTTCAAAGGCTGCTATTGGATATTTCAAACTTTATTAACAAATAAAAAACTGAAAAATTGGGCGTGCAAAATTATTCAGCCCCTTTACTTTCAGTGCAGCAAACTCTCTCCAGAAGTTCAGTGAGGATCTCTGAATGATCCAATGTTGACCTAAATAACTAATGTGACCCCGCTGACGAAGTCTCTGACGTAACACATACGGGGGAGGAGCCTACTCATAGTACGTCGGTCCTTGGAGATACACAGATCCTACACAATCTGACTGTTTGACGCTGTAAGCCCGCACTGCTTAAGTGCATGAGAATGTAAGTGGATCTCTATTTATTGAATCTAATAAAGCATTAAAAGCAGAGAGCACTAGATCCCTTTTTCCATTATGTTTCATACTGGGTTCCTGGCCCACGTGGAGTGTTAGCCAGAGCAGAGGAAGAGGGGAGACCAGGCTGTTATCCATATACATCCCAAAGCGTGTATGACTCTTATGAGTCTATCCCTAAAGTGAGCTGCGAATCTTGCACTAACCACTGGGAGCACTGGAGTGAAGCTGTAAGATTCTGGTACCTCTGGTACCCTTAATAACTTATTTCCTTCCAAATATGCGTCCCACCTTTCTTACTAGGGGGTACGCATACACCTTTAAGACAGATGATGTCATCGCTGAGCGCTGCAGAGCGGCTATTTCAACCGCCGGCGTTCTCACTCACATCGTTCGTTCAACCTGCCTTGTGTATCCACATGCTTTCAAGCCTGTCTTGCTGTCGGAACCTCCAGCTAATTACTTCTACCTGGAGCAGACCGGAACCTCGCTACTGATCCCTGTATCTCGCTACCGGATCTTTCCCTCTCTACTGGACCCCTCTACTACTAACATTTACTAGTGATAAGTACCCCACAGGGGAATCCTCCATAACCTTACTTACACTATCTATCATCTGCACTGTTGCATAGATTGCTAGCTCTTGAGTCTACTACCATCTACCATCTGCACTGTTACATAGATTGCTAGCTCTTGAGTCTACTACCATCTATCATCTGCACTGTTACATAGATTGCTAGCTCTTGAGTCTACTACCATCTATCATCTGCACTGTTACATAGATTGCTTGCTCTTAAGTCTACTACCATCTATCATCTGCACTGCTACATAGATTGCTAGCTCTTGAGTCTACTACCATCTATCCTTGCACTGGGTTAGTCTATCCTGTAATTGTCATCTGCTGTCCTTACCACCTGTTACCATACTCGATTACTAACCTATCTGCACTCTACCTAATACCATCTAGTACTCTCCTGAACAAACCTATCAAGTGCTTACCATCTCTATCACTGTTCACACCTGTCCCTTCAGCACATCACCTTCATACTGTCATATACATTCTACCACTCCAGGAACATCTTATTGAGTGTGTATATATCTGTATGTTGAAGCTGACAGGCCCACAGTGATGAGTATGGAGAGTTGGATCTGGTTATTCAACACATCTCTACTCGACTACTGAGTGGAGATTTTGCAGCTGCATATCCAGCCTACTACAAAAACGCAGGAGCGTTACAGAAGCAAGCAGCACTTTACACTGTTTTGATCACAGATGAAGATTGATTTCTTTATTTGATTTATTGCTCACTTATAGTTCTTCACCATTGGGACATTATTTCACTGATTTTTCAACACTTGGATTGATATATGATTTATGTATATAAGCATTAGGATGCTTTCTGATTTCAAGTTTTATATGCATACTGATTTATTATTATTTTGTTTGATTCACTTGGCGCAGCAATATTTATTATTTATAAAATAAACCCTGGCCACTTGGGGTGTCTACCTTCACAAAACAGGAACCTACCTATGGAGTCTGTCACAACCTACTGCTGGGCAGACACTGCTGGTCATACAGCAGAAAACCAATAGTCTATTTGTTTTTCTTTTCACACAGAAAAAGTCAACACCACCTCACCACCTTCAGAAGTCTTTCTCAGCTCACTGCTCTCCTTAACGAAAAAACCTCAGGATGCAGCAATAAGTAGTCATCCTCTGTATAACTTATAGAGGCCTTAATGGCCTCATTCTGAATAGCTGAAGCTTTCCAACGTCCTTAAACCTTTCTGGCTACCTCTGCAGCCGACACCTGATAGTAATTGGTGAATTGTCTAAACAAGGCAGAAATGTATCTCCCGTCTGTGACAACACCCACAGATTTACCTGACTTCCTGTCACAATATATATACTCTATATATATATATACAGTATCTCACAAAAGTGAGTACACCCCTCACATTTTTGTAAATATTTTATTATATCTTTTCATCTGACAACACTGAAGAAATTACACTTTGCTACAATGTAAAGTAGTACATTTACAGCTTGCATAACAGTGTAAATTTGCTGTCCCCTCAAAATAACTCAACACGCAGCCATTAATGTCTAAACTGCTGGCAACAAAAGTGAGTACACCCCTTAGTGAACATGTCCAGTTTGGGCCCAAAGTGTCAATATTTTGTGTGGCCACCATTATTTTCCAGCACTACCTTGGGCATGGAGTTCACCAGAGCATCACAGGTTGCCACTGGAGTCATCTTCCACTCCTCCATGATGACATCACAGAGCTGGTGGATGTTAGAGACCTTGCGCTCGTCCACCTTATGTTTGAGGATGCCCCACAGATGCTCAATAGGGTTTAGGTCTGGAGACATGCTTGGCCAGTCCATCACCTTTAACCTTAGCTTATTTACCAAAGCAGTGGTCATCTTGGAGGTGTGTTTGGGGTCATTATCATGTTGGAATACTGCCCTGTGGCCCGTCTTCGAAGGGAGGGGAACAGGTTCTGCTTCAGTATGTCACAGTACATGTTGGCATTCATGGTTCCTTCAATGAACTGTAGCTCCTCAGTGCCAGCAGAATTCATGCAGCCCCAGACCATGACACTCCTATCACCATGCTTGACTGTAGGCAAGACACACTTGTCTTTGTACTCCTCACCTGGTTGCCTCCACACACGCTTTACACCATCTGAACCAAATAAGTTTATCTTGGTCTCATCAGACCACAGGACATGGTTCCAGTACTCCATGTCCTTAGTCTGCTTGTCTTCAGCTAACTGTTTGCAGGCTTTCTTGTGCATCATATTTAGAAGAGGCTTCCTTCTGGGATGACAGCCATGCAGACCAATTTGATGCAGTGTGCGAGGCCTGTTCTGAGTGGAACCTGTCCTTCTAAACCACTGTATGGTCTGGGCCACCATGCTGCAGCTCAGTTTTAGGGTCATGGCAATCTTCTTATAGCCCAGGCCATATTATTGTAGAGCAGCAATTCCTTTTTTTTAGATCTTCAGAGAGTTCTTTGCCATGAGGTGCCATATTGAACTTCCAGTGACCAGTAAGAGAGAGTGAGAGTGATAACACCAAATTTACCACACATGCTCCCCTTTCACACCTTTAACCTTGTAACACTACTGAGTCACATGACACCAGGAGGAAAATGGCTAATTGGGCCTAATTTGGACATTTTCACTTAGGGGTGTACTCACTTTTGTTGCCAGCGGTTCAGACATTAATGGCTGTGTGTTGAGTTATTTTGAGGGGACAGCAAATTTACACTGTTATACAAGCTGTACACTCACTACTTTACATTGTAGCAAAGTGTCATTTCTTCAGTGTTGTCACGTGAGGGGTGTACTCAGGGGTGTACTCACTTTTGTGAGATACTGTATACTGTAGATATATATATATATATATATATATATATATATATATATATATATATATACAGCTGCAAGAAAAAGTATGTGAACCCTTTGGAATGATATGGATTTCTGCACAAATTGGTCATAAAATGTGATCTGATCATCAACAATAGTAACAACAATAGACAATCACAGTTTGCTTAAACTAATAACACACAAAAAATGAAATGTTGCCATGTTTTTATTGAACACACCATGTAAACATTCACAGTGCAGGTGGAAAAAGTATGTGAACCCTTGGATTTAATAACTGGTTGAACCTCCTTTGGCAGCAATAACTTCCACCAAACGTTTCCTGTAGTTGCAGATCAGAAGTGCACAACGGTCAGGAGTAATTCTTGACCATTCCTCTTTACAGAACTGTTTCAGTTCCGCAAAATTCTTGAGATATCTGGTGTGAATCGCTTTCTTGAGGTCATGCCACAGCATCTCAATTGGGTTGAGGTCAGGACTCTGACTGGATCACTTCAGAAGGCGTATTTTCTTCTGTTTAAGCCATTCTGTTGTTGATTTACTTCTATGCTTTGGGTCATTGTCCTGTTGCAACACCCATCTTCTGTTGAGCTTCAGCTGGTAGACAGATGGCCTTAATTTCTCTTGAAAAATGTCTTGATAAACTTGGGAATTCATTTTTCCTTCGATGATAGCAATCCGCCCAGGCCCTGACGCAGCAAAGCAGCCCCAAACCATGATGCCCCACCACCATACTTCACCATACTTCACAGTTGGGATGAGGTTTTGATGTTGGTGTGCTGTGCCTCTTTTTCACCACACATATTGTTGTTTGTTTCTTCCAAACAACTCAACTTTGGTTTCATCTGTCCACAGAATATTTTGCCAGTACTGCTGTGGAACATCCAGGTGCTCTTGTGCAAAACTGTAAACGTGCAGCAATGTTTTGTTTGGACAGCAGTGGCTTCCTCTGTGGTATCCTCCCATGAAATCCATTATTGTTTAGTGTTTTTTGTATTGTAGATTTTCTAACAGGGATGTTAGCTTTTGCCTGTGACTTTTGTAAGTCTTTAGCTGATTCTTCTTCACCTCATTGAGCAGTCTGCGCTGTGCTCTTGCAGTCATCTTTACAGGACGGCCACTCCTAGGGAGAGTAGCAGCAGTGCTAAACTTTCTCCATTTATAGACAATTTGTTTTACCGTGGACTGATGAACAGCAAGGCTTTTGGAGATACTTTTATAACCCTTTCCAGCTTTATGCAAGTTAACAATTCTTAACCATAGGTCTTCTGAGAGCTCTTTTGTGCGAGGCATCATTCACATCAGGCAATGCTTCTTGTGAAAAGCAAACCCAGATCTGGTGTGTGTTTTTTTTATAGGGCAGGGCAAGCTGTAACCAACACCTCCAATCTCATCTCATTGATTGGACTCCAGTTGGCTGACATCTCACTGCACTGTGAATGTTTACATGGTGTGTTCAATAAAAACATGGCAAAATGTAATTCTTTGTGTGTTATTAGTTTAAGCAGACTGTGATTGTCTATTGTTGTGACTTAGATGATGATCAGATCACATTTCATGACCAATTTGTGCAGAAATCCATAAAATTCCAAAGGGTTCACAAACATTTTCTTGCAGCTGTATATATATATATATATCTACAGTATGTACGTCAATAGTCTTTTCCTTTTTTAAAGATTGCATACTTTGCACAAAAAAGTGTAAAATTTCTGTATGCTGTTTTATTTGCCCTAAAATATGATCACATTCAAAAAAGAATTCATAAAAAATAAACAAGAATACTATTAAACAATGTGGTGATGCAAAAATCTCACTAAGATAATGACTATGGACTTGTGTCAAAATGACAGAGACATGCACAACAGTTTTATGCAGTTGTATGTTGTATGCTTTGTGAGGTATTCTTCGTAAAAAATACTTTATATTTTACTGATCACATTTATATTATATATACAGTTCATAATATCCTCAGTGCATAAATTGTTTTATGCTATTACTTTGAGTACACTGGTCACACCTCAAATAAAGTCCCAACCTTTTTGAATACCATGTGTTCCCATTAACCGGTTGCCGACCGCCGCAAGTACATATACTGCGGCGGTCAGCCCCGGCCAGGCAAAGTGACGTACCGGTACGTCACTAGCCTGGGAGCCAATAGCGAGCGCGCACTGCCGGAGGTACGCTCCCGCCTCGGCTCGTTCACGGACACCTCCGTGCATGTGACCGGCGGACCCGATGTCCGCGGGTCACTCGCGATCGTATGCTGTGAAGGGAGAAAGGCAGGCGGCTAATGTAAACAAAGCCGCCTGTCATTCTTCCCTGTTTAAAAGCACTGATCTAATGGTCCTGCTATGTAGGACCGTTGATCTGTGCTGTTACACACATAGCCACATCCCTGCACAGTTAGAAGCACGCCCCTAGGGACACACATAGTCACTGCATCTCTAATAAAGTTATCCCCTTCCCTGCCAGTGTCATTTTTACAGTAATAGTACATATGTATAGCACTGATTACTGTAGTTATGTCTCCAAAAGTGTCAAAAATGTCAGTCAAGGGTCCGACCTGTCCGCCGCAATGTCGCAGTCCCGCAAAAAAAATTGCAGATCGCCGCCACTACTTAAAAAAAAACAACAAAAATGACAAAAATCTTTCCCTTAGTTAGTAAACACAATAACTTTTGTGCAAACCAATCAAAATACGCTTATTATGATTTTTTTTACCAAACATAGGTAGCAGAAAACAAATTGGCCAAAAATTAAAAAAAAATTAGATTTTTACATTTTTTGGGGGGGGGGGGAATTTCATATAAAAAATGTGAAAAATATTGTTAATTTTGCAAAATTGTCGCTCTTTTTTTGATTATAGCGCATGATCAAAAAATTGCACAGGTGATCAAATACCACCAAAAGAAAGCTCTATTTGTGGGAAAAAAAGGGCATCAAATTTGTTTAGGTACAGCGTCGCACGACCACGCAATTGTCCGTTAAAGTCACGCAGTGCCGAATCGCAAAATACCCCCTGGTCAGGAAGGGGGTAAAATCTTCCGGGGCTTAAGTGGTTAATGCATATCGCATATAGGGATGGAGACTCAATTCCAAGAGTCTCATTTAAAGTCCTACTATCCCCTTATCCCCTTTCCCCTCCCCCTCCCTTTTTCCTTTTATATATCAAAGCATAGATGCCTCACAAAGACACAGCACAGATCCAAAACTACACTGTGCACAGGTTTCGCCAGTCCCACCTGACTGCCTTAGAGAGGACGTGCTCCCCTTTTGCATCTTTCTTTTTTTTTTTTTTTCTTTTTTTTGGGGGGCGTGAGAAAGATCACTTTTATTTGCATATAAATTTACAAAAATGATTCCAAAAGTGGGATTTCACATATACACATTAATTTATAGAGAAAAAGCAATATTCAATAACTGTAAACCTATAATATTTCCCCCTTTTCTATCCCTTACCACCCCCTCCCCCAGGACTCCCTCCCCTTCCTGCCTGTAACTTCCTTCCTTTAATATTTCTCCAAAGTAGTCATGTTTAGTTGTATATTTCAGTATATTTAATTGATTTTTTTAAATCTATCCATTTTCCCCATTTTTCTTTCATGTTTATTGGAATCTCCTCTTGCATATTACAGATATATTCCATATTAAAGATGTTGTTTATTTTATTACACCATTCCATTAATTTTGGACTGTCAACTTCTCTCCACTTTTTTTGGTATTATTCCCTTTGCTGCGTTTAACAAGGTTGGGACCAGAGTCATTTTATATTTTTTTTATGACATTGTTGTTTTGTGAAATAAGCATACCCATGGGTCATTTGGTATTGTTATTCCTGTGATTTCCCCGGTCAATTGTTGGACCTTTATTCAAAATTCTCTTATTTTGGGGAATCCCAGAACATGTGGTACATTGTTCCTGTATTACCACATTCCTGCCAACATTTATCTGTCTTGTCTGGTTGATATTTGTTCATTAATTCTGGTGTAATATACCATCTTAACAGACATTTGTAGTTTAGTTCTATTGTACTCACATCTATGGCTATGGATCCTACTGCCTTCAGTACAACCTCCGATTCCTGTTTTAACAATTGTGCCCCTATTTCTTTCTCCCATTTTACCATGAATGGAGGGTTCTCCAAACTGTGCCACTCTGTCAACATTTTATATATTTGTGAGACTCCATGCTTTTGGGTGGAGGTATAACTTAACTTCTCAATGGTGTTGAGATTCTTTTCTGATCTAATCGGCTGTGGCAATGACTTTACAAAATGACTCAGCTGGAAATATTTCCAATCATCTAGTTTCATATTTTTATTATTTTTAAATGTTGAAGTGTTTTAATGTGACCTTTGTGAAGTACATCCTTTAATTGAGTGTTCCCTATCCATTTTCCAAATGTTTCCTCTTTCCCTGGTGGGAAGTATTTAGTGCCATTTAGTGATATCATTGGTGAGTTGTATTCCCATTTCAGTTGTTTAGTAATCCCATCCCATATTTCTAAGTAAACTTTAACTTGTGACCACTTTTCCAAATCCGTTTTTCCATGTTTTTCATATACCGGCTATATATTTTTTATACTGTACCTCTTGACAGATTAAATAATTTTTTCAGTATTTTTGATAGAAGCAGCTACATTTTGAGCACTGCAATTTTTGCTTCCTTCTTTTTCTTTTAATTGTTCTACTTTTAACCCCACATAGCGAACTGCTGAATGACCCACCACTTTAACCAGTTAAGGACCGCCCGCCTCAATTTTAATGCGGCAGGCAGCGCTCCTGCTGCTAGGGGGCAAGTGCGCGTTGGTGGTGGCGGCCCCCTCTGCCCCCACTCGGCAGCATGGACTCAGATGCACGGGGCTGGCAGCTCCAATTGCCACCGTCCACTCGCGATCGCTCCCTGCTGAGAGAAGGATGGGCAGCTGTTGTAAACACAGCTGACAGTTCTTCTCTCTGAAATAATCACAGAGCGCCTGTGATCCTTCTATATAGGATCACAGGTCTTCAAGATCATTTCCACCCCCCCCCACAAAGTTAGAAACACTCCCCTAGGCTTACATTTAACCCCTTGATTACCCACTGTGTTAATCTCTTCCCTGCCAATGTCATTATTACAGTAACAGTGCATATTGTTAGCAATGATTACTGTAGTAATGTCACTGGTCCCCCAAAAGTGTAAAAAATGTCAGTTAGGGGTCCAATCTGTCCACCACAATGTTGCAGTCCCAATAAAAATCACGTAAAAACTGTGACCCTTAAACACCGCATAACAATTACATTTCCTCCTCAAGGAAGACAAAAAAGATTAAAGGGATTGTAAGGGCAGAAGGTTTTTTTTTTTTTTTTTTTTTTTTTAATCTTAATGCATTCTATGCATTACAATAAAAAAAAAACCTTCAGTGTGCAGCAGCCCCCCTCAGCTTCCCCTAATACTTACCTGAGGCCCATCCTTATCCAGCGATGTTGCAGGAGTTTCTTGGGTGCCCAGGACTCACCTTCTCATTTACTGAGACAGCAGTGTGGTGCAATTGGTTCCCGCTGCAGTCAATCAAATTCAGTCAGCCAATCGGAGAGAGGGGGGGGGGCAGGCCACAGCTCTGTGTCTGAATGGACACAGGGAGCTTTGACTCAGCTCAGGTGCTGTGGGGGCACTCAACAGGAGGGAGGGGTCAGGCGCTTAAAAGACGGATCCGAGAAGAGGAGGATTCAGGCCACTCTGTGAAAAATCAACTGCACAGAGCAGGTAAGTATAACATGTATGTTATTAAAAAAAAAAACAAGACTTTACAATCACTTTAAGTAACAACACCTTTGGAGGAAATAAGGAATTTTTGCAAAGATTGCAGGTAGTAGATTGACCATACCTACCAAATGATGTTTTTTCAACTGAACTAGGGTCAGACAAGCATATGTCTATTAATAGTTTATAACAGTTTCAGGCCCAAACATGTGATTATTTATAGGAGTGTCTATTTAAAGGGTCCCGCTGACCCAGTGATGTTTACTTTGGCTGTGCTCCCTCACAGCTGCTTGATCCTCTACAGCCAGGACTGACATCAGTAACATGAAGGAGTGGTTATGTCATTTTCCTGGTCATATGACAGTGCTCAAGCCTAGCAAATGGCTGCTATGCCCAGGCACTATCACAGGAAAACAGGTCATGTGTTCCTCTAAACTCAGAAGTGCAAGTAAAGTAAGTGTAAGTGTGTCGAGGGCTGCCTTTTTGCAGAGACACTGTCACTTTGCCCTAAATGTGCAAGGTGACCCTGTTTTTAAAGGAGAAGTATAGCCAAAGCCTGTTTGGTGATGCTTCTCTTCTGAGTCACATGAATGCACTTGTTTTTAAACTCCTGTAACCCAGATTCAGCTATCAGTGGGTTAAAACACGTTTTCGGCTGATATCACAGATCACAGTCGCTCCAGGCTTTACAAGGATCCCAACGTTAAAGTCGGAATTTACTCACATGCCTGACCAGCAGCTGGTTCACCCTTCTCAGCATTTTTTTTTTGCATAATGTCACCAGAGTAGTGCAGTGTTCCCATAGTGAAACTGTGATACTCTGGGGAGGTAATCAGGATTTCTTTAACATTTTCTTTGCTTATTACAGAGATGATCACTGTAAAAGCAATCCTTTTAACTGCCATGAGTAGCTTTCATTCATGATTCATTGTTTACTATTGTGATTACTGTGATTGGTTACATCTATCACATGATACAAGGCTGCTGTGATTGACCCAATCATCACTGTGACCAATAACAGGGATCACAGTAGTAAACAATGCCATCATGAATGGATGCCATTCATGACAGTTTCTTAGTAGTGGACATGTGATCGCACACACAGCGGCCCAGTACCGAGTACTATTATCCACTACTGGACACTGTGGTCAAAGATCTTGCTGATGAGTGTCTTAGTACATATCCTTATTTCCTCCTAAGAATAACAGAGCACCCGCCCCGGAGATTGTCTACATTGTACATTGCCTGACGGGAAGCAGTTACATGATCACCAAACATCAAAACTTTCTTTCTTATCTTAAAGAATAAGCACAGCAAGTAAAAAAAATAATACATAAATTAAAAAGGTGTGTATATGTGGGTGTGTATATATATATATATATATATATAAATATATATACAGTGACTTGTGAAAGTATTTGCCCCCTTTGAACTTTTCAACCTTTTGCCACATTTCAGGCTTCAAACATAAAGAAATAAAACTGTAATTTTTTGTGAAGAATCAACAACAAGTGGGACACAATCATGAAGTGGAACGAAATTTATTGGATATTTCAAACTTTGTTAACAAATAAAAAACTGAAAAATTGGGCGTGCAAAATTATTCAGCCCCTTTACTTTCAGTGCAGCAAACTTTCTCTAGAAGTTCAGTGAGGATCTCTGAATGATCCAATGTTGACCTAAATTACTAGAAAAAAGAGGACTGAGTTATAAGTGACCATACACCGATCTCAATCACCCAGCGCTTAGGTAATCATTAATGAACAAATGATTCAATAGTTTCAATAGTAATTAAAATAAGAATAAGAAACAGCTGCTGCCTAAACATAAAACTTCATTATAAAACAGGTGTATATCATCTTAACGTGTCAAGAATAATATCCACAAGCAGCGCTAAATCATGGCATATAGATAATCATGACTTAAAAGTCCAGATATTAGTTCATAGGGATAGTAGTAGACAGGTTTCTTGTGTAGTCACAAAGGGGTTAATTACCAGTGCTGGAGCCAGAAAGATTGCTCAATCCCTTCACCTCACCGTGTGTGTCACTCCCCAAGGAAACATACTTACCAGATACTGGCAAAACAAGTCGCCCAACAGATCCACTGATGAATCCAGACAAAGAAATCTCCAAGATCCACTTGTAGAGACGAGTGTATTCCGCTGATCATCCAAAAAAAACATGCAGTGCTCCAGTGTAGTGCATAGGAAAGATAAAAGTAGGGGCACATAGAGCAGTATTGCCAAAAAAGATTTATTGCCCAAACAACAACCCCCTTCACAAATGCACTTACACAAACATAGGATAAAATCAGCTTCAAACATAAAATCATAAGAAGAATAGAGCACAGAGCAGCTCGGGATACCAGATGGCAGCTTACCAGACTTCCATAGCTCGTCAGCATTCAGGAAAGCCCACAAGTATTACTGAGTCCCCGCCTGGCGTCCTGCTGTTCTGATGGCCGCGATGCTCACACCCTGACCGGTTTCGTTGTTCAAAGACTTCTACTGAGGGTGCGAGCGTGCGGCTGCATGACCTCTACTTATCTCCAACCTCGGCCGATGGTTCATTAACCCCTTGCTGCAATCTCTGCAACCTCAGGAGAACGGCCTCATCGGTTATCATTGATGTAAACTTCATACACCTGGATCGATGTATGATCTGATCACCAATCCAGGCAATCAGGATCATCATCTCACAATATGCAATAATAAAAACAATGCACAATATCACATTTCTCATAACTGCAGTGCATATACCAAAATACACAATTAGAAATAAATCTAAATCACAGTGAAAAAAAATATAGATATATGAATAGATGGCATAAAATACCTGATGGAAAGCAGGCTGATCATCTACTGATTGGATTACATCTCACATGTACCCAAAACCACCTTATACACGACAAAAAAAATTATCGTGTGCAGGTATTAATATTCCATACCCAACGCCGTATCTACGGTATTCCCTGGGTATATACCAATGGATGGCTCCCCTATTGCATGCATTCCCATGCATAAACATAGTAAAAACGCACAATAAATCAAAAAATAAATAAAAATAAATAAATAAAAAAAAAACGCACAATAATCCATACCCAACGCCGTATCTACGGTATCCCCTGGGTATATACCAATGGATGGCTCCCCTATTGCACGCATTCCAATGCATAAACGTAGTAAAAAAGCACAATAAAAAAAAACCGCACAATAATCCATACTCAACGCCGTATCTACGGTATCCTCTGGGTATATACCAATGGATGGATCCCCTATTGCACGCATTCCCATGCATAAACATAGTAAAAATGCACAATAAAAAAATAATAAATGAAAAAATAAATAAAAAAACGCACAATAAAAATGGGTGCCCCATCCATAAAATATCCAATAATGATATATTAAAACCTGATCGAAACCAGATTAAAAATGAATAAAATATTAAAATGAATAAGACACCAGAAGGAAAAGGGTTTGGGCTTCCCCATCCGAAGATAAAATTAATGAATAAGTTATTAAAATAAATTTTTCTCATTATTCCCAAAAAGGGAACTGAACACATATATAATAAACCACAACTGAAAGGGATCACTAATATCAGCCAGGGGGCCCTGATCCATATGACACTTTTTCTCCAACTTATCAATACAGATAAGAGTGACAAAACTAAATCTCTGGACCACCCAGACTTCAGTATGAAGGCGCCTGACCCCAATATTATTGGTCCGGGGTATAGACATACTAATTCCCCTTTCCTTAAACATTGTGTCAGGCCTCTCTACACTATTGATGTCAAACTAATAGTCACTCAAGAAACAATTGACATCAAGCTCTATGTTCAAGCCATTGGGATGCAGGGCATTGGTCAAGTATATCCAGTAGGTTTCTTTTTGTGAGAGCTCCCTCACTAGATTGGATCCTCACCACTGTGGATACACTTTCTCAATGCCCCAGAACTTAAGTCCAGATGGATCGCATTTATGGACCTTTTTAAAATGAAGGGACACGCTATGGTCCTTGTAGCCCTTAATTATATTGGAGATATGCACCGAAACCCCTTTTGTGAGCGTTCTTTTTGTACGTCCAATATAAATTTGGCCACACGGGCATTCCAGACCGTAGACCACATGCGTGGTGTTGCATGAACTAAAATCCTTAATTTCAAACAGTTTACCATTCTCACTGGATATAAAAGTGGTCTTAACCTTCGGATGGTCTCTAACTTGCCTACAGGATTTACACCTACGGCAAGCATAGAATTCTGTCTTTTCCCAAAACATCTTGGGTCTAACTGGCGGGTCCAATATTTTTCGTACCACTTTATCTCCAAAAGTAGGCCCTTTTCTTTAAATTAATACAGGGTCATTGGGAATGGCTTTGCCAAGAATTCTATCCATGCACAACACACCCCAATATCTCCAAAAGACTTCTTCAATCTCTTTGTACTGTTCGTTAAAGTTGGTCACAAACCCCCACTCATGTTTGTTACTTGCATTTCTTATTGTAATTTTGTCCTCCAGGCATTTGTTCTGTGTCTGAGTTCTTACTTCCTGGATACTTCTCTCTAAATTACAGGGATTGTATCCTTTTTCCACAAAACAATTTTTTATAACCTCTGCCTGTTTCAGGAAATCAGAATCCTTTGTACAGTTTCTCCTGATACGGAGAAACTGACTTTTGGGGATGTTTTTTAACCAACGCGGATGGTGTCCGCTGTGGGTCGGAAGGTAATCATTCCGATCCGTCGGTTTGAAAAAAGCTTTAGTATAGATGTTACCATCTTCCAAAAAGATCTCCACATCATGGTAGTGTATATTTTCTCTACTAAAGTTGAAATCCAACTTAATGTTGTTATTGTTGGATTTAAGATGATGCATAAAAGCTTGTAATGTGGATTCGGTCCCTCTCCAAATAAAAAACAGATAGTCTATATATCTTTAGTATATCACCAACTCCGATCTCTGAGTGGCATATATAAAACGATCCTCCCACTCCCCCATGAAAAGGTTTGCCAAGCTTGGGGCATACTTGGCCCCCATAGCTACGCCCCTCTTTTGAGTATAGAAATTCCCACTATACCAAAAATAATTATGCGAGAGACAGTAGCATAAGGCATGGTTCAAGAACCTTTTTTGGGGTTCAGGGATGTCATCCCTCTGACTGAAAGCCCAATTAAGGGCTAGGAGGGCATCGTCGTGCTGGATTATTGTGTACAGTGACGTGACATCCGCAGTCACTAAATACACATTATCCATATTTATGCAATCCAAATCTTTCAACGACTTCAATAAATCCTTTGTATCCCTAAGGTACGACCTTGTTCGAACAACACTTCCTTGCAAACAGAAATCAAGATATTCACCAATTCTAGATGTAACCGAATTGATGCTGTTGACGATTGGTTGTGCTGGGGGATTTACTACATCCTTGTGTATTTTAGGCAAGGTGTATATTGTCGGAATGCGACTGAAGCTAGGAACTAGATATCTTTTTTCTTTTTTGGATAATATCCATTTGTCAAATCCATAACTGACCAGAAAATTAAGTTCATTATGAAACCGCTTGGTTGGGTCTCTATCCAACCGTTGGTACGTTGAAGTATCTGATAGCATGTCCGACAATTGTTTGTGGTAAAATTCTTTGTCAAGAATTACCACACCTCCCCCTTTATCTGCAGGACGTATTATAACGTTCTGACGTTTTTCCAAGGCACTTAGACCTTCCTGTACATGCCTGGGGTTCACATCTTTCCTAGGTTTAATCTGTTCTAAATCCCTAATGACTAGTCTTTTAAAGACATCCACACAATGGTTCGAAGGGGTTAAGAAGTGACTTGTTTTTTAGTCCACTGTCCACCCCAACTCTATAACTAGGTCTACTCATCAAATTAGGCCTGTTGTCATTAAGGAAATACCACTTCATATTGATCTTTCGGATGTATTTATGCACATCCATGTAGACCCCAAACTTGCTAATAGGTCTTTTGGCTGCACATTTCAAGCCAGCATTAAGTATATTGATCTCTTTGTCATTTAACATGATCCCTGCTAAATTATAAATTCCATTCAGTCGAACTCCCGTCTTCTTTTTTTGGGTCCTCCTCCCTGCGCGGCATCCTCTGTATTTGACTCTGTACGAGGGTCCCGCCAGTTCGGTGGCCCATTCCAATGTGGTCCTGGGTTCCCCATGTAGGCATGGGGGAAGGGGGGGCCCGAAGATCCTCCTCTCCAAAACCTCCCCCCTCTCCTCCTTCCCTGGCCTCTGCCGCCCCTCCACAAAAAAGGACGTGGAGACATAGGGACCCATGAATCATTTTGCGATGTCAATGACTCATACCGATTATGCGTGGGAACATTATAACTCTCATTACAATATTGTCCCCCTGCATTATTGGCCCTTCCCTTTATAATTAGGGTGCTGATAAACCTGTTGTGTTTCCACTGCACTGGTCAGTAGATGATAAGCCTGGTTTCCATCAGGTATTTTATGCCATCTATTCATATATCTATAATTTTTTTCACTGTGATTTAGATTTATTTCTAATTGTGTATTTTGGTATATGCACTGCAGTTATGAGAAATGTGATATTGTGCATTGTTTTTATTATTGTATATTGTGAGATGATGATCCTGATTGTCTGGATTGGTGATCATACATCGATCCAGGTGTATGGAGTTTACATCAATGATAACCGATGAGGCCGTTCTCCTGAGGTTGCAGAGATTGCAGCAAGGGGTTAATGAACCATCGGCCGAGGTTGGAGATAAGTAGAGGTCATGCAGCCGCACGCTTGCACCCTCAGTAGAAGTCTTTGAACGACGAAACCGGTCAGGGTGTGAGCATCACGGCCATCAGAACAGCAGGACGCCAGGCGGGGACTCAGTAATACTTGCGGACTTTCCTGAACGCTGACGAGCTATGGAAGTCTGGTAACCTCCCATCTGGTATCCCGAGCTGCTCTGTGCTCTATTCTTCTTATGATTTTATGTTTGAAGCTGATTTTATCCTATGTTTGTGTAAGTGCATTTGTGAAGGGGGGTTGTTGTTTGGGCAATAAATCTTTTTTGGCAATACTGCTCTATGTGCCCCTACTTTTATCTTTCCTATGCACTACGCTGGAGCACTGCATGTTTTTTTTGGATGATCAGCGGAATACACTCGTCTCTACAAGTGGATCTTGGAGATTTCTTTGTCTGGATTCATCAGTGAATCTGTTGGGCGACTTGTTTTGCCAGTATTAACCCCTTTGTGACTACACAAGAAACCTGTCTACTACTATCCCTATGAACTTATATCTGGACTTTTAAGTCATGATTATCTATATGCCATGATTTAGCGCTGCTTGTGGATATTATTCTTGACACGTTATACACCTGTTTTATATGACCTAAATGACTAATGATGATAAATAGAATCCACCTGTGTATAATCAAGTCTCCGTATAAATGCACCTGCACTGTGGTAGTCTCAGAGGTCCGTTTAAAGCGCAGAGAGCATCACGAAGAACAAGGAACACACCAGGCAGGTCGGAGATACTGTTGAGGAGAAGTTTAAAGCCGGATTTGGATACAAAAAGATTTCCCAAGCTTTAAACATCCCAAGGAGCACTGTGCAAGCGATAATATTAAAATGGAAGGAGTATCAGACCACTGCAAATCTACGAAGACCTGGCCGTCCCTCTAAACTTTCAGCTCATACAAGGAGAAGACTGATCAGAGATGCAGCCAAGAGGCCCATGATCACTCTGGATGAACTGCAGAGATCTACAGCTGAGGTGGGAGACTCTGTCCATAGGACAACAATCAGTCGTATACTGCACAAATCTGGCCTTTATGGAAGAGTGGCAAGAAGAAAGCCATTTCTTAAAGATATCCATAGAAAGTGTCGTTTAAAGTTTGCCACAAGCCACCTGGGAGACAAACCAAACATGTGGAAGAAGGTGCTCTGGTCAGATGAAACCAAAATCAAACTTTTTGGCAACAATGCAAAACGTTATGTTTGGCGTAAAAGCAACACAGCTCATCACCCTGAACACACCATTCCCACTGTCAAACATGGTGGTGGCAGCATCATGGTTTGGGCCTGCTTTTTTTTGGGACAGGGAAGATGGTTAAAATTGATGGGAAGATGGATGGAGCCAAATACAGGACCATTCTGGAAGAAAACCTGATGGAATCTGCAAAAGACATGAGACTGGGACGGAGATTTGTCTGCCAACAAGACAATGATCCAAAACATAAAGCAACATCTACAATGGAATGGTTCACAAATAAACATATTCAGGTGTTAGAATGGCCAAGTCAAAGTCCAGACCTGAATCCAATCGAGAATCTGTGGAAAGAACTGAAAACTGCTGTTCACAAACGCTCTCCATCCAACCTCACTGAGCTCGAGCTGTTTTGCAAGGAGGAATGGGCAAACATTTCAGTCTCTCGATGTGCAAAACTGATAGAGACATACCCCAAGCGACTTACAGTTGTAATCACAGCAAAAGGTGGCGCTAAAAAGTATTAACTTAAGGGGGCTGAATAATTTTGCACGCCCAATTTTTCAGTTTTTTATTTGTTAAAAAAGTTTGAAATATCCAATAAATTTCGTTCCACTTCATGATTGTGTCCCACTTGTTTTTGATTCTTCACAAAAAAATTACAGTTTTATATCTTTATGTTTGAAGCCTGAAATGTGGCAAAAGGTTGAAAAGTTCAAGGGGGCCAAATGCTTTCGCAAAGCACTGTATATATATATATATATATATATATATATATATATATATACATACATATATAATCTCACAAAAGTGAGTGCACCCCACACATATCTTTTCATGTGACAAAACTGAAGAAATTACACTTTGCTACAATGTAAAGTTCACCATGAGGGCAAGGTCTCTAACACCACGAGCAGAAGGTCTCTAATATCCACCAGCTCTGGTATGTCATCATGAAGGAGTGAAAGAGGACTCCAGTGGCAACCTGTGAAGCTCTGGTGAACTCCATGCCCAAGAGGGTAAAGGCAGTGCTGGAAAAAAATGGTGGCCACACAAAATATTGACACTTTGGGCCCAATTTGGACATTTACTTAGGGGTGTACTCACTTTTGTTGCCAGCGGTTTAGACATTAATGGCTGTGTGTTGAGTTATTTTGAGGGGACAGCAAATTTACACTGTTATACAAGCTGTACACTCACTACTTTACATTGTAGCAAAGTGTAGTCTCTTCAGTGTTGTCACATGAAAAGATAAAATAAATTATGTACAAAAAATGTGAGAGGTGTATTCACTTTTGTGAGATACTGTATATATATATATATATATATATATATAAAATAGTATCCACAAAAGCAACTCGATTCACTAAACCAAAGTCACTACATTTCAGTTGAGAACTTGTTCCCTGTTGGTTTATTTTTTCCTACCTTGGTACCTTGGTTTCCATGGAAATGGCAATGCACAAAATAATATTCTAGAGAATCTTCATTCAGAGAAAAAGCACAATAAAAGCAGAGCATGTCTTTTTAGAAAGTTCAGGCTAATTCTTAACCTTTTATAAAGTGTTACAAAGCAAAATCTATAACGCAAACATCCTATCTGAAATATAGAGTCTAAAGATATGGAAATTGCACTTGCTATAATCAAAGCAGAAATACTTAAATGCAACTGCAATTTAAATTTACATTCATTTCAGCACCGCTTCTTTGATTGTTTATGTTGAATACACATTCTCATTATTTGAACATTATAGGATATATTTGTCAGTGGTTCTTAGTCATACACAGCTGCACAATCTTTGTTCTTCCTTTATAATAAGCATATTAGGTTTAAAGTTTCACAGCATATAGAAAAGGTGTTACAAAGTAGCTAAAGGTCTTCTTAATTGTATATATAAAAATGAAAAAGTTACTGCATTCACATTTTTTAGTATGTATAATATAGTTATATTACATACATCACTACATATTTTAACTGTACCTTTCCCAAAAATATAAATGTAGGTTTTAAATAGATTTCCAAACTTAAAATACTTTATGTAATTTTAATCCATTTGCCACCAAATAATGTGCTTTCACAAATTCTACCCAATATCATTTGAAACAGCTGTTATGTCTATAATTAAGCAAATTATTTCAACAATTTTTTCCCATATCTTATGCATGTACAGCCAACGCAAGTATACAGCTACCCGCTATAGTTTTTAAGCAAATGTTTTTGTAAAAATACGGTGCATTAATAAAGAGGAGGTCAACAAAACAGCTGTTGCCAATAGACTCCAAAAAATAAATGATAACAGGTACAAAAGCAAATTTACATGCAGTACATTAATGATTCTGAACAACACAAATTTACAATAACAACAATTATTAAAAACCAAATTTATAATGAAACCTTTGAAACAAATCTGTCCTTAATGCAATTTTTTTACTGAGAGATATAAGATGGATACTGGCTACTTCCTTTCGAGTGATAGTTGCCTTGTTATCATTAGCACTTCATGAGTCATTAATGCATATCAAACCTTCAATGAATGAAATAAGGGGAAATTTAGAACTCTCGGTCTACTTTCATGTTCTGAGTTACTTCTGAGTTAATTTAAATCTGTATAACATCAAGGCAACTTATATAAAAATACAAAAAAGTATATATTATTGATTAGTTGGTTGATGAGTCAGAGGGATTGACAAAAGGAAACTTGGAGATATGGAGTGGGCAGACCAAAAAAGATACTGTTCAGGAGAGCAGACATGAAATTCACCATGTTTTCAGCTTCAGTTCTTTACAGACAGTGTATATTCAGCAGTTATTAATTAATTCCTTGCCATCTTATACTAATTTAAGCTTTAAATATCTGCACCTGGTTAGTTGTTCAGTAGACTCTTAAGAGACCCTCAAGAATGTGGTCTTGTATCAGTTCATGAAGACTGCAAAGCAAGACTTGAAACTTCAGAGAAGAATCAGTTGAAATAGTTTTAAGAGCTGTAGCTTCTTTGAGCCCACTTAGTATTTTATTTTGGATCACTAGGAAGGTTTTAAAATATGAAAAAGTGGTGGGAGATAATAAAGGGTGTCATAGACACCCTTTAGAATTATGTTTGGCCACAGCACCAAAGTTGTCAGTGCTTGCATCCAATTCATAAACATGGAGACAGATAAATCTACCTAAACCCACCACTGAGGTTGGAGTGTCAATACTGGACACTCCTTCCTCAATTTGTTCCCTCCTTCCCTGACCACTGCTCCCATCATGTTGACAGGCACATAGCCATTATATACTAGGAGTACTTACCCAGTGACTGAAGTAATTTTCCAACTATGGGCATTGACATATTTGGGCAATGCCATCACCAGTATCATTGCGCCAGCTCATGACGTCATTTTTGGCGCCATTGATCCACTGTTTGATTTCCATCTCAGTGCATATTAGGCAGCCCGGCCGTCGGTCTCCCTATGGTGTTCACCACTTGGCGGTGAGTCACAGGTCTGCACTGGCGTGACGCTGGGACTTCAGTGCTTGGCTACATCGGCACACACACGTGCAAGCAGTCTGGGATTCATTTCTGGTATATTTTTTCTATGTTTTCTCTGTGATTCTCATTCTTCATTGGTTCTAACTTTCATACACACGGGTGTTTGGCTCTTTGTTTCATTTCCATTCCATGCACCACTGCTACTTTTCTCACTTTGGTCTTTTACACATTGTTGTTTTTCAACTCATCATTGGGCCTCACCATTTTTATTCTCATGTTTATCATTTTTCATTTTTGGGCTTTTTGTCCCTTAATTCACATTCTGCACCTTATTCCATCTTACTTACCCTACCTGGTGTTAACTTACTACTGATCAGTTTTTTTCATATCTTCACTCGGGCAGCAGCATGATATTTTTACTTTTTATATATTTTTATATATATAATTTTTTTAATCATACAGTACTTTTTTACTTTTAGAGACAATTTCTGTTCTGCTGCCATGTGTACTATTCTTCATTCCATGCACTCCAGCCCACATTCTCCATATGTGTGGTGTGTTCAGCCATGTTTGCCGGCTCTGAGCACCCTCAGCTCCCGTGTGAGACACCGAGACCATGCCTTGCTCTCCATACCAGCAACCACCCATTCTACAATGTAAGTTCTAGGGATTTGAGGTTATTACCTATTTTTCCCTCCCCTTTCCAGTCTCCAATTATCCTCATCAGTCATTTTCTCATACATACCCATTTTTTATAGGTCATACATCGACTTCTGAAGAAGTGGACACTGTTTAGTCCACGAAACACGTCAAGTCTAATGATGTTATGTTTTTAATAATTACTCATATACTGTTGAACCACACAGTTTACTGATGTTATTACTACATAATAGTACTACATTACTGTATTCTTCCTGGTTAATTGCTATGTGGTTATTTTAGGTACTGGAATTGGGCTATACATCAGCCATTTACTTTATCTGTGTTACAACATATTCAACATCTCATTATTGTTATCAATATTTATCTTTCAATAAATATTGTTTCCTGCAAGCCGCATCATATCGCTCATTTAAAGTCCCAACCCTGCTTTTGCTTTCATTTACATGAATTAGGGATGGAGACACACGACAATCCAATTGTGTGCCTCATTTAAAGTCCCAAACCCCCCCCCCCCCTTTCTTAAACCCACCACTGAGGTTGGAGTGTCAATACTGGGCACTCCTTCCTCAATTTGTTCCCTCTTTCCATGACCACTGCTCCCATCATGTTGACAGGCCCATAGCCATTATATACTAGGAGTACTTATCCAATGACTGAAGTAATTTTCCAACTATGGGCATTGACATATTTGGGCAATGCGATCACCAGTATCATTGATCCCTTTGTCTAAATTTAGCTTTTGGGTGAGGATTCTCCAAACTGACACAGGAATGGGGTCAGGAATAGAGCCCTGTGTGGGAAACTGTCACATGCTATGCATGAGAGCTTCCAATCACAGACATAACTCACTTTTCTTGTGATATAGTAATGATGATAATAATTGGTTGTCACATACAGATAAATAAATTACATAGTTACATAGTTTGTGAGGTTGAAAAAAGACATCAGTCCATCCAGTTCAACCTATGATGTGGGTGTGTGTTTGCTGTTAACCGTACATTGTATACCCCTGTATGTTGTGGTCTTTAAGGTGCCCATCTAATAGTTCTTTTAAAATATCGATGCTCCCTTCTGATACGACTGCTTGTGGAAGAGAATACCACATCCTTACTGCTCTGACAATGAAGAACCCCTTACGTATTTTAAGGTTAAACCGTTTCTCCTCTAGTTTTAGTGAGTGGCCACGTGTCTTATTGTATTCCCTTTCTCTGAAAAGTTTGTTCCTTATGCTAGGGTCATCACCAGTACAATATTTGTACATTGACATCATATCCCCCCTCAATCGTCTCTTCTCCATAGAGAATAAGTTCAGTGCTTGTAGTCTTTCCTCATAGCTGATGCCCTCCATTCCCCTAATCATTTTTGTTGCCCTTCTCTGGCCTCTCCAGTTCCAGCACATCCTTCCTGAGGACCGGTGCCCAGAACTGCACAGCAAAAACCTGACAGATGTTCTAATCCCTCTCCACTCTGTCCAAAAGTTTAAAAAAAAAGTTTTGCCTTTAGTTATACTTTAAAGCTGCAGTTATACAAAGATAGACAGAAATAGATGCTGAAAGCAAGCAGTCAATGCAATGCAAAATTAAAACCTGATACTCCTTTAATCAGGAACAATATGAGTGTACTGATTCTAATTGATATTCTGCTTACTGGTGCCAGGTGTTAAGTTGCAGTGTGCCCATGCCACAGTGCTGATTATCTTCCAGCAGTTGGTCTAAACTCAATTCTATCACTGACTCGATTCATACACTGACATGTATTTATTAAATGGATGGAGAATGTTCATTTACAATATTATTTGAATGTACACTGAGGTTAATAAAGGTTATTATAAGGTAAAGCTGTGATAATTTTAATGTGTGAGAAAAAAAAATAAGTTTTCTTTCAATTTCCCCCAAACATGAATGAGTACTCAAAATAAAAACATGAGGAATAGAAATGATACTTTAATGTTAAAAAGACATATTACCATGGGTGAGTAGGCATGGCAGTAAAGTATGATCAGTTTGGTTAAAGAAAGAGAAGTATAACTCAAGTTTTATTGTTAAAAATAGAAGTTGCAATAAATTAAATAAATAGAAAAGATTACTTGCTTAATTACCTTTGCCGTTATTTCTCCAACTGTAAATCACATACAAAAAGAGATGAGCAAATTAATTCTCACATGAGGTACATCAGCAAACCTATGAAACCTATGGACACTAGTCCATCCAATTCAACCTATAATGAGTGTGTGTGTGTTTTCTGTCAATAGCACATTGTATACCCCTGTATGTTGTGGTCGTTAAGGTGGCCTTCTAATAGTTTCTTGAAACTATCGATGCTCTGTGCTGATACCACTGCTTGAGGAAGAGAATTACACATCCTTACCTCTGAGGGTAAAGAACCCTTTATGCAGTTTAAAGTTAAACCGCTTCTCTTCTAATTTTAGTGAATGGCCACTTGTTCTTTTATATTCCCTTTCACTGAAATTTGTTTTTCCCTATGCTAGGGTCACCAGTATGGTATTTGTACACGGAAATCATATCCCCTCTCAAGCGTCTCCTCTCCAGAGAGAATAAGTTCAATTCTTGTAGTCTTTCCTCATAGCTGAAGCCCTCCATTCTCTTTATTAGGGATGATCGAACTTTTGAAAAGTTCGGTTCGGCCAGAACATCCGAACTTCCCGAAAGTTCGGCCCGGATTTCAGAACCCCATTGAAATCAATGGGACCCGAACTTTGGTAATCAAAAAACACAATTTTTAAGCCCTAAAACCCAATAAATGCCCCTAAAAAGTGCCTAGGGTTCTGGGTCATGCCCCATTAACTATTAATCACACAAAAAAAAGTTCTTAAAAATTGTCATTTTTGATAAAAAAGCCAATTATTGAAAAAAAAAAAGAGAGATTTTTTTATTTTGACTTTGGATTTAGTATCTGGGGGGTCTAAAATGTGTACATGTGAAGTTTCAGCTCTGTAGCATGTCCAGAACCATGAAAAAAAAAAGATAATTTTTCAGTAGAACAGGGATGTGGGACCCTCCTTTAACACCTATATGATCTTTTTTTCTGGTTCTGTACATGCTACAGAGCTGAAACTTCACAGGTACACCGTTTAGACCCCCCAGACAAAAAATCACACAAAAAAAGTTCTTAAAAATTGTCATTTTTGATAAAAAAGCCAATTATTGAAAAATTAAAAAAAAAAAGAGATTTTTTGATTTTTATCTTTTATTTATATATATATATTTTATTTTTTACTTTGGATTTAGTATCTGGGGGGTCTAAAAAGTGTACATGTGAAGTTTCAGCTCTGTAGCATGTCCAGAACCATAAAAAAAATTGTTTGTATTAGAAAACCTTCAGCACAGGAGGTTGGCTTCGCTGCTGTAACACCTTGCCGGTTTAATAGCAGGCATTTTTGTGGGTTCTTTGCATGTGTGTATATACACCACTATACACAAGTTCAGATGTTTTGCCTGCCTTTAAAAGAACCCCAAAAAATGCCAAAAAAAACACTAGCGTCAAAAAAAATGCCCAGGTGTGTTGTTGCTGGCATTTTTTTGGGGGTTTTTGGTGGCAGGCAAAACATCAGAACTTGTGCACAGTACCACTATACACAAGTTCAGATGTTTTTCCTGACTGCAAAGAACCCCAAAAAATGCCTTCTATTAAACCGGCAAGGTGTGAAAACTCCTGTGCTGAAAGTTTTCTAATACAAACAATCTTTTTTTTTTATGGTTCTGGACATGCTACAGAGCTGAAACTTCACATGTACACTTTTTAGACCCCCCTAGATCTGAAATCCAAAGTAAAAATCAAAAAATCTCTTTTTTTTTTCAATAATTGGCTTTTTTATCAAAAATGACAATTTTTAAGAACTTTTTTTGTGTGATTTTGTGTCTGGGGGGTCTAAAAGGTGTACCTGTGAAGTTTCAGCTCTGTAGCATGTCCAGAACCAGAAAAAAAAAAGGATTGTTTGTATTAGAAAACTTTCAGCTCAGGGGGTTAGCTTCTCTCCTCGGTTTTCACACCTTGCCGGTTTCAAAGCAGGCATTTTTTTGGGTTCTTTGCAGTCAGGAAAAACATCTGAACTTGTGTATAGTGGTACTGTGCACAAGTTCTGATGTTTTGCCTGCCTCCAAAAACTCCCAAAAAATGCCAGCAAAAACACACCTGGGCATTTTTTTTTTGACGCTAGCGTTTTTTTAGGCATTTTTGGGGGTTCTTTTGAGGCAGGCAAAACATCTGAACTTGTGTATAGTGGTATATATACACACATAATTATATGTATATAGACACCTAGCCATATATAGGTGTGATAGTAGCAGAAATATATTACTGTAAATGATTTCATTAGCGCAAGCATATATTTATGCTACTATCACACCTATATATGTCTAGGTGTGTATATAAATATATGTATGTGTGTATATACACCACTATACACAAGTTCAGATGTTTTGCCTGCCTCCAAAACCCCCCAAAAAATGCCAGCAAAAACACACCTGGGCATTTTTTTTTGACGCTAGCGTTTTTTGGCATTTTTTTGGGTTCTTTTGAGGCAGGCAAAACATCTGAACTTGTGTATAGTGGTATATATACACACATAATTATATGTATATAGACACCTAGCCATATATAGGTGTGATAGTAGCAGAAATATATTACTGTAAATGATTTCATTAGCACAAGCATATATTTCTGCTACTATCACACCTATATATGTCTAGGGGTATATATACAGACATATATGTGTATATATACCCCCTATACACATGTTCAGATGTCATGTCTGACATCAAACATGTCCTCAAAAAAGCACTGGCAGTGGCAGCCCCTGCAGCATGAAAAATGCTTGGCTGGTGAGAAGCCATATGCCTGTCCCGAAGCAATTCAGAGAAATGATAATTTCTCTATAGCGGTCACCCTGCTATGGAAGGGTTTTGTCACCCTTCCATAGCAGTCACTGTCAGTTAACCCTACACTTGTAAGATCCTGGTACTTTCAGTACCTTTCTAGCCTCTTACTTCCGCATTGCGTTCCACCATTCAGGTAGGTGGAACGCATATAGCTGCATGTCTCTTTAACATCTGATGACGTCATCACTAGGCGCCGCTCGTTATACATCCCTGTCTGACGCTGCCGAATCCTCCAGCTATCTTCCTATACCTGGATTGACCGGAGCCTCGCTACCTGATCCTTTACCTCGCTACCTGATCCTTTACCTCGCTTACCAGCTAGTGATAAGTACCCCGCAGGGGATCCCTTCCTATCAAGTCACATGCTATCTATTCTTGCATATTAAGAACTGTTGCTAAACTCTAGGATATATGCACTACAATATCTATCACCTGCATCGTTACCTAGATTGCTAGCTCTTGAGCCTACTACCACCTGTAACTTATAACCTTGCATTAACTTAGCATCTCCTGTACACTTCATCTGCTATCCCCTATCCCCTATCCCTTGTACATGATTGCTAACCCTCCTGCATACTATCTATCACCATCTGCTATCGCTCCTGCAACATTACTACCTGAGTGCCTATCATTAATTGCTACCACTACTCAAGCCTATTCCTTCAGTATATCACCTCAATACTATTGCATAGATATCTATCACTCCAGCAACATCTTATCTGAGTGTTTGTGTATGTGCATACTGAAGCGGGCTGAGCCACTATGATGAGTCAGGAGAGTTGGATAAGGTGATTCAACACATCTCTACAAGACTACTGAGTGGAAATTCTGCAGCTGCAAATCCAGTTCACTAAGTCAAACCCCAGAGCGTTACAGATTGCACGAACCAGAAAAAATGGATTCAGCAGAATTAGCCACTCATGTGATGCACCTAACACAAAAGGTAGATGCATTAATTGTTTCTCTTACCGAAGTGCTAAAAGAAAATCAGACTTTGAGACAGCAGATAGCCCGTGTATCACAGCTCACTGCTGCTCAACCCCGTGAGCCCAAAATAAACCCTCCACAATTGTTTACAGGTGATCGGAAAAAATGTCGTGAATTTAAAAACGCATGTCAATTGCTTTTTAATTTAAAACCTCGTACTTACAATACAGACCAAATTAAAGTCTGCACCACTATCTCATATATGTCAGGTGATCCATGGGCTTGGGCAGACTCTCTCTTTGAGAAAAATGACCCTCTTCTCAACTCCTATCCTGCGTTCCTAGCAGAACTCTCTAGCCTGTATGAAGACCCAAATAGGCAGAGTACTGCTGACAGCCAATTGAGGGCTTTAAAACAGGGAAGGAGACCTGTTGAAGACTTTGTAGCAGAGTTCAAGAGATGGACCCTTGATTCAGGGTGGAATGCTGCATCTCTGCAAACCCAGTTCAGGCTCGGGTTATCCGAAGCCGTTAAAGACGAGCTCGCCCGAGCGGATTTACCTGGCACTTTGGATGCCTTAATACAACTCAGCATCAATATTGACAGACTTTTACGAGAAAGGAAGGCTGAGAAAATGGGAGTACCATTACCCAATCCTTCTCGGTTTTCGTCCTTTGACCCTACTCCTATGGAGGTAGGAATCGTACGCCCACCATTATCGTCTGTTGAACGAGCCAGGAGAAAATCTCAAAATCTCTGCATGTATTGCGCTTCCGCTGATCATCTGATAAGCGTCTGTCCCCTTGTCCGCAAAAAAGAGGGTGAGTGTTCACATGTATTACTGGCGGGATTAACGACTTCTTTTTCTAATCCCTATCTTTTCATTCATTTGATCTTACAGTGGGACCAAAATAGAATCACTACCAAGGCTATGATCGACACAGGATCTTGTGGGAACTACATTGATACTAGTTTTGTTGCTTTGAATAAAATACCTATTATTTCAAAACCTATTCCTGTCTCTGTTAGTTTAATTAACGGTATTCCGTTATCTTCTGGTCCAATTACCAATCAGACACAAGCACTTCTTGTTACTACTAACGAGTCTCATGTTGAGACCACCTCCTTTGATGTATTACCTTCACCACATTTTCCCATTATTTTGGGGCTTGCCTGGTTACACATACATCAACCAAACATTGATTGGAAAACGCGGATACTAACCTTCCCCTCTCACTATTGCGAGACCACGTGTAACCTCCAATCTTATAAAAAAATCCTGTCCATGGTGTCAGATGAAATCACACCACCACCATGCTATCAGGATCTATCTGAAGTCTTCCTTGAGAAAAATGCTCAAGTATTGCCTCCCCATAGGGACTATGGTTGTTCTATTGATCTACTCCCTAACAGTAACTACCTTTCGGACATGTTTATCCTCTATCTCAGGATGAACTTTCTCATCTTAAGGAATACTTGGGTGAGAATTTAGCGAAAGGGTTTATTAGACCCTCTACTTCTTCCACAGCTGCAGGACTTTTCTTTGTCCGCAATAAGGATCTAAGTCTCAGGCCTATCATTGACTATAGGCAGTTAAATACTATCACAATAAAGGATCGCTATCCTTTACCTCTCATTCCGGAACTCATTGAACAAGTGCGTGGAGCCACCTACTTTTCAAAGTTGGACCTAAAAGGGGCATACAATCTCATCCGTATCCGTAATGGGGATGAGTGGAAGACGGCATTCAGAACTAGATACGGACTTTTTGAATATCTAGTGATGCCCTTTGGATTGTGTAATGCTCCCGCAGCATTCCAGCGGTTTATAAATGACATCTTCAGAGACCTACTCGATGTTTGTGTTGTGGTATATCTGGATGATATACTCATTTACTCTCAATCCTTGTCTGAACATGTAAGACATGTAAGACTTGTGTTGTCCAGATTACTCGCACACAATTTATATGTAAAGCTGAAGAAATGCCTATTTCATAAGGAAGAAGTATTATTCCTAGGATACATCATATCAAAGAATGGCATCAAGATGGATATGAGCAAGATATCGTGTATTCTGGATTGGCCTGTACCAACAACTCGTAAGGCATTACAACGATTCCTTGGGTTCTCAAACTTTTATAGGAAGTTCATCAAGAACTTCTCTTCTATTGTAAGACCGCTCACACAACTTACAAGTGTGAAAAAAACATACAAATGGTCTGAAGAAGCAAATAAAGCTTTCCGCTTGTTAAAATCAAGCTTCACTTCTGCTCCCATACTACGCCATCCAGACCCATCCCTCCAATACATCCTAGAGGTGGATGCGTCAAATATGGCTGTAGGAGCAGTTCTTTCCCAACGACCAACGAATACTTCACCACTCCACCCAGTTGCTTTCTTCTCTAAAGCACTAAGTAGCCCAGAGGTGAACTACCCAGTGGGTGAAAAAGAGTTGCTTGCCATAAAACTGGCACTTGAAAATTGGCGACATTTACTTGAAGGTACCCGGTTGCCAATACTCATATATACAGATCATAAGAATCTCCAATACCTTCAGACCAACAAGACCCTTTCCCATCGGTAGGTACGTTGGTCAATATTCTTCCTAAGATTCAATTTCTTAGTGACCTACACACCTGCAGATAAGAACAAGAAGGCAGATGCGTTATCATGGTTAACCGAAGATAACTGTGCTGAAATCCCTTCACTTCCTATAACACCCCATGACCGTATTATTGGTGTTGTTCGTTCCTTAAAGGAAGAGATTCTGCACAGTCTAGGACTGGATTCACCACCACCACAACTAAGTTCTGATGCAGAAGGCTTCCTCTACTTTGACAACAAACTCTACATACCTCCTGGTATGCGTACTAAAATCTTGGAACTATCACATGACGTACCTATGGCAGGACATATGGGTATGACTAAGACATTTCATTTGCTCACCAGGCAATTTTGGTGGCCTGGAATGAAGACGTCTGTACAGAAATTTGTTTCCTCATGTGACATCTGTGCAAGGTCCAAAATTGACACTACAAAACCATCTGGTCTACTTTGCAGTCTACCAATACCCAAAGTTCCATGGGAAGTTGTGTCTCTAGACTTCATAGTAGATTTACCACCTTCCAAAGGATTTACTACCATCCTAGTGTCAGTGGACCATCTGACAAAGATGGCACATTTCATTCCTATTCGCAGACTACCTTCATCTAAGGAAACAGCGGAATTACTAGTGAAACATGTGTTCAAACTACATGGAATTCCAAAGACTCTTCTATCTGACCGGGGTTCACAGTTCATCTCTAAGTTTTGGAAAGCTCTATGTCATATACTACGTATTGAGTGAAAACTTACTTCCCCTTATCACCCACAGACCAATGGACAAACTAAAAGAGTCAACCAGTGTATTGAACAATATTTGCGTTGCTACACCTCATACCTACAAGATGATTGGGTGGACCTCCTCCCTTTGGCGGAATTTGCTTATAATAATGCAACCCACAGTACTACTAAGCAAAGTCCGTTCTACCTAAACTATGGGTTTCATCCCACACTTCTTCCACCACGCATCCTACCATCAAGTAATCCAGTAGCCTCTGACTATCTCACCCAAATAAAAGACTCTCTGGGTTTACTTAACACCACCATCTCACATGCTCATAGCCAACAAAAAAGGTACTACGACCTTTGTAGAAGACCTTCTCCTCAATATACTATTGGGGATCTTGTTTGGCTATCTACAAAAAACTTGAGGTTGAAAATCCCCAGTAAAAAGCTTGGACCTCTGTTTTTGGGACCTTTCCCAATCGAGAAACTCATTGGAACATCTGCAGTTCGACTTACTTTACCGGCAGATCTTAAGATACACCCCATTTTCCACGTATCTCTACTAAAGCCACATATACCCAACCAAGGAATTAGACCTACCATCTTGCTTCCACCTCCAGTACAAGTTGAAGAGGGAGAAGAATTTGAGATTAGGGAGATTTTGGATTCTCGTATCCACAGAGGAAAACTCCAATATCTCATCAGATGGAAAAACTATGGACCCCAAGATGACACCTGGTTGGATGCTTCTGACGTTCACGCATCCAGGCTTATAAAAAGGTTCCACTCTAAATATCCTGAGAGACCAGTGCTATAGGCCTTCTGGAGCAGCCTTATGGGGGGGGTACTGTAAGATCCTGGTACTTTCAGTACCTTTCTAGCCTCTTACTTCCGCATTGCGTTCCACCATTTAGGTAGGTGGAACGCATATAGCTGCATGTCTCTTTAACATCTGATGACGTCATCACTAGGTGCCGCTCTGAGCGGCTATTTCAACCGACGCTGTGCACTCACAAGGTGTTCGTGAAACCGCTCGTTATACATCCCTGTCTGACGCTGCCGAATCCTCCAGCTATCTTCCTATACCTGGATTGACTGGAGCCTCGCTACCTGATCCTTTACCTCGCTACCTGATCCTTTACCTCGCTTACCAGCTAGTGATAAGTACCCCGCAGGGGATCCCTTCCTATCAAGTCACATGCTATCTATTCTTGCATATTAAGAACTGTTGCTAAACTCTAGGATATATGCACTACAATATCTATCACCTGCATCGTTACCTAGATTGCTAGCTCTTGAGCCTACTACCACCTGTAACTTATAACCTTGCATTAACTTAGCATCTCCTGTACACTTCATCTGCTATCCCCTATCCCCTATCCCTTGTACATGATTGCTAACCCTCCTGCATACTATCTATCACCATCTGCTATCGCTCCTGCAACATTACTACCTGAGTGCCTATCATTAATTGCTACCACTACTCAAGCCTATTCCTTCAGTATATCACCTCAATACTATTGCATAGATATCTATCACTCCAGCAACATCTTATCTGAGTGTTTGTGTATGTGCATAATGAAGCGGGCTGAGCCACTATGATGAGTCAGGAGAGTTGGATAAGGTGATTCAACACATCTCTACAAGACTACTGAGTGGGAATTCTGCAGCTGCAAATCCAGTTCACTAAGTCAAACCCCAGAGCGTTACAACACTACACTACGGTCCCCTTACACTTAACACTTTCCCTACAGAAACTACACTTTTGAAGCTAACTTAAGTGTAAAGGAGCACTCTAACTACACTAGATATCCCTTTCCTCACACTAATAAATGCTAAATGACACTTTTAAAGTAAAATTAACAGAACTGCTTCCACTCTCTTCCATGTCCAGTATAACAATGCTAGGAATATGGCGGGGGCGATATTATATACTGGGGGGCGTATTCACTAATGATTGGTCTAGGGACCCCCTAGTCACTCCAATCACATTCCTAGTATTCTCCTGCCCCCTCAATTGGCTTTTGCTAATGGTTCTGGTCCAATCATGGGCTTTTAAAGCCCATTTCCTGAAGCATTGCATTTTGGGCGGTTCTGGTTGCCGAATTCCGAACTTTTTGGGCAAAAAGTTCTAAATTCGGCCGAACCTCGAACACCCAATGTTCGGGCCGAACCGATGGTGGACCCAAACCTTTGGATCATCCCTACTCTTTATTAGCTTTGTTGCCCTTCTCTGGACTCACTCCAGTTCCAGTACATCCTTCCTGAGGACCGGTGCCCAGAACTAGATGGCATACTCGAGATGCGTCTAGACCAGAGTCTTGTAGAGTGGGAGAATTATCGTTTTATCTCTGGAGCGAATCCCCTTTTTTATGCATGCCATGATTCTGTTGGCTTTGCTTGCAACAGTTTGGCATTGCATGCAATTGTTGAACTTGTCATTTACTTAGGACCCCCGGGTCCTTTTCCATCTTAGATTCCCCCAAAAGGCTTCTAGTGAGTAACTTGTGTTCCTATTTCTGCCACCCACATGCAATACCTTACATTTTCTAACATTAAGCCTCATTTGCCATGTACTGCATGTAGCAGATTTTCCAGGCATTGGCCCTAATGTGGGTCTGGCATGGTTACCGATGACACATTCAGCCCATTTAAGCTGAATACCCAAGTGTGATATTGGAGACAATGACCATTCTGGCATCTTTGGTTTGTTTTGTTTATTTGATATAGGGGATGGGAGAAGAGAAAGAGTGGGATACTCCTCTGGCTCAATTAGGTACAAATGGGACACTTTGTAGAAAAATGCCTTTCATCGCTGTCTTGATGCCGGCTGGATGCCGACCAATGCTTGCTGGCGCTTGAAAAACACTGATTTGCTGAATTGTACTTGAACTTGACTTCTGACACTCTGATCAGCTCAAAAGTCCTGGACTGTGCTTAGACTTGACTTCTGATGCTCTGGTTAGCTCAAAAGTCCTGCAACCAGCTCCCTCCAGTTCTTCCTGACTAAGGTAACAACTTTAACTGCTTGTGCTGCTGCAACTCTCAACACTGTACACTGCACGCTGTACACTTTAACACTTCAGGGCCCAACCACTGGCGCCCCCTTTGCACTTCAGGGTCCTCTCACTAGGCACCCCTCTACTCTTCAGGGTCCTCTCACTAGGCACCCCCTCTACACTTCAGGGTCCTCTCACTAGGCACCCTTTCTACGCTCCAGGGTCCTCTCACTGGCACCCTCTCTGTTTCTCTTCAGGGTCAACTCTGGCACCCCCTTTACTTTTTTCTCCTGCATCGGCTAGCTAGCTCCTGGATCCCCACAACCTTCATCAGAATGGTCCCCTCTTCTTTCTAGGCAGACCCCCAGGGGGCAGTTTGCAGTACTCACAAACTGGAAATGCTTTCCTGAAACTGGACCCCTCTCTCTCCGCTGGTCCTCCTCACCGGATCCTCTCTGCAGCTCAGCTCAGCCCTCTGTCACCTCAGGCAAGCCACCTGGGACACCCGATCCTGCTCACAGGAGGAGAGACAGCCATACTCTCCCTCCTGGGACTCTGTTTCCCACCAAAGATGCTGCGTCATGCGTTCCCCTCAAACTTATACCACTCCCAATGCTGTGCTGCAGAATCTGCCTTTCTGGGGTAGATACAGGCCTGAGTGCATTATTGGCTGGGATTCCTCCCCTGCTAATGCAAATCCTCTCATGAAACACAGTGGGAAGACTCCCCAGTCTCAACAGATACACCTGGGAGACATGACAGCCCAGCTGAAAATTTAGGCAGCCAGGGCCCACTATACTTTACCTAGCACCTACTTTGTAAGGTGCTACATGTAGATGCCCACCCCATTATTTTGTTCAGGTCTTCTTGTGAGGTTTCCACATCCTGTGTAGAAGTTATTGCCCTGCTTAATTTAGTACCATCCACAAATACTGAGATTGAGCTGTTTATACCATCCTCTAGATCGTTTATGAATAAATTAAACAGGATTGGTCCCAGGACAGATCCTTGGGGGACCCCACTTTCCACACCAGACCATTCCGAGTACTCCCCATTTGTCACCACCCTTTGGACCCCTGAAGCCAGTTTTAAATCCAGGTACTCACTCTTTGGTCCATACCTACGTACCTTAGTTTGTACAGTAAACATTTGTGGGGAACTGCATCCAATGTCTTTGCAAAATCCAGATATACCACATCCACAGGCCTTCCTTTAGCTAGATGACATCTCATTTCTTCATAGAAAGTTAATAGATTGGTCTTGGAAAAATGATTTTTCATGAATCCATGGCGACTACTACTAATGATACCATTTTCATTACTAAAATCTTGTATAAAGCCCCTTATCATCCCCTCCAATAGCTTGCAGACTATTGATGTTAGGCTAACCAGCCTGTAGTTCCCAGGGATATATCTCAGTGCTTTTTTTAATATTGGTGCCACGTTGGCTTTTCTCCAACCAGCTTGTACCATTGCCATCAAAAGACTGTCCATAAAAATTAGGAACAATGGTCTGTCTATGACCTGGCTGAGTTCCTTACGAACCCTCGGGTGTAAGCCATAAGGTCCCGGTGACTTATTTATGTTAAGCTTTTCAAGTCTAGTTCTGAGTCTGTCTTCTGTTAACCATGAGGGTGCTTCCTGTGACGTGTTATTAACATTAACATTACCGTCTAGGTTACTGTATCCCCCTGTTTCTTTTGTGAAGACTGAGGAGAAGAATTTATTTAGAACCTTTGCCTTCTCTCTGTTCTTTATAGCCGGATTACCTTCATCGTCCTTTATGTGGCCAATATGTTCTGGCCTCACTTTCTTACTATTTATATACTTAAAGTATTTCTTGTTTTTTTTTTTCCTTTCACTATGTGCCTTTCGTGTTCTATCTTAGCCGCCTTGATCGCGCTCTTATATTTCTTGTTGCATTCTTTGTAATGTTGGAATGCTGCCAATGACCCCTCAGCCTTGTATTTTTTGAAGGCCTTTTCTTTCATTTTTATATAGATTTTTAGGTTGGAGTTTAGCCACCCAGAGTTTATTTTAGCTCTTTTAAATGTATTTTCTTTGGAATGGACTGGCCAATACCTTTATTTAGCACTCCCATTTTTCCTCAGTGTTCTTTGTTCCTAGGATTCTATCCCATTTAATTTCATCTAGCAAAGAGTGCAGTTTAAGGAAATTGGCTCTTTTGAAATTCAGTGTCCTTGTATTACCCTTGTTTTCTTGTTCTGTGTTTTTTTACTGAAAAAAATTGACCTATGATCACTGTTTCCTAGGTTGCCCTGAATTTATACATCCGCGATCAGGTCTGCATTGTTAGTAATCAGTAACTCTAGTATTGCAATGTTTCTTGTTAGTGCGTTCACCATCTGACCCATGAAATTGTCCTGCAAAACATTTAGAAAATGGCAAGCCTTAGACAAATGTACATTTCCTTCTGCCTAGTCTATACCTGGATAATTAAAATCCCCTATTATAATGACATTTCCCATTCTTGCTGCCATTCCAAGCTGTGATAGGAGGCCCGCCTCCCCCTCCCTCTGACTGGGGGGTCTATAGCAAACACCCAATATTACTTTCCCTATAGTACCTTACCTTTGAAGCTCTACCCATAAGGATTCCACCTCCTCCCTAGCTCCATTGGTGATATTGTCCCTCATATTCACTTGCACATTGTTCTTGATATACAGGAATACCCCTCCCCCTTTTTTACCTTTCCTGTTTCTGCAATAAGGGGAATACCCCAGAATGGTTGCCAGCCAATCATGCGAGCTGTCAAGCCAAGTCTCTGAAATTCCCACAAAATCGAAATCCTCCTCATACATTAACAGCTCCAGTTCCCCATCTTATTGGCCAGACTTCTGGCATTGGCATACAAACCTTGTAATCTGGTCCAGTTACATACTATATCCTTGTTAGATGTTATGAGGCTGCACCGGATTTGTCAGCTTACCTACCTTGTGTTTTGGATCTCTGGTCACCCTACCTTCTAATGCCCCCAATATTGCCCACTGAACCTTGCTCCCCGCTGGCTAGCTCTACATCTGGACCCTCTGCCCCATCACCTAGTTTAAAAGCCCCTTTAACTTTTCAGGCCATCTTCTCTCCCAGTAGGGCTACATCCTCCCCATTTAGGTGCAGTCCGTACCTGCTAAAGATCCGATAGCCGGCTGAGAAATCGGCCCAGTTCTTCAGGAACCCAAACCCCTTCTTTCTACACCAGCTCCTCAGCCACTTGTTAGCTTCCCTAATCTCCCACTGCCTCTCTGGCGTGATTCAAGGTACAGGTAATATATCTGAAAATACTACCTTGGAGGTCCTACTCCTCATTTTAGCTCCTATGCCCCTGAAATCATTTTTTAACTTTGACATTGGTACCCATCTGTACCATGACAGCTGGGTCTTCCCCAGCCCCACTCAATAATCTATCCACCATATCCATGATGTGCCGTACCTTGGCGCTTACGGTCTTTGTGACAGATTGCCCTCTCTTTTTTGTTTTGATTAAGTATATTTATTAATTATCCATGAGAATGCAGGCCACACCTTATTCCCTCTCCCCAATGCAAAATATTGGCCAGGGCACATTTATTGATGTGGATTTATTAAATAAATTACCATACTTTTAATATTCACTTCAATCATTAATAATTTGTATATATTTTTAAACTGCAAAACTTCAAAACATAATAGCTCAGTCATAAAGGACTCAAACTCCAATAAAAATAAATATAACACAAGTCCCCCTTACATCGAAGGGTGACAATACCACATAAAGTGCCTTGTGACAGAGAAGTGGGGGAAGAGCTGAGCTGAGAAATCTTCATGTGGGGGGGGGGTCTTTATATGATAAGCCCCACTGATTCTGGAATATTCCAATGTACCATGTGACATTCCACAATTTTCCCATGGTACATTTTCCCTACTAAACTTTATTTAAATTATGTTAAAGTAACAGTAACTTTATTAACATTCTTAAAGTGAAAGCACCACTACTTCTGAGGTAAATATTTTTTTTTTGGACCGCGAGTTGGTTGCAGTATTCGGGCCCATATAAATGAGCCTACTTATTCATGGGAATTCAGGCTCACCTTATTCCCTCTCCCCAATACCAAAATAAATATTCAATAAAAGAGACACACACAAGATTGCTGGCAAAATATTGGCCACGGCACATTTATTGGTGTGGATTTATTAAATAAATTAACATACTTTTAATGTTCACTTCAATCATTCATAATTTTTATTTATTTTTAAACTGCAAAACTTCAAAACATAATAGCTCAGGACTCAATTAAGGACTCAAGTTCCAATAAAATAAATATAACACAAGTCCCCCACATGCCAGACTTGACAACTCAAGCCAGCCTACCCCATGACCGCGGCCATTTCGATACTTGTTTGTAATCCTAAAATAAAAATCTCTATCTCAAAAAAATGCACAACATCCTTTCTATATAAACCAATAAAACCTCGTTCTAGATAAAATCTATAAAGGGGTCCCCCCTTTGACAAAGTCGGAAGTGACAAAACGCGTCAGTGCGTGGCTACACTGCAGATCGGAACAGAGATTGGGTGAGCGGCGGCGGGGCTCGTATGTCTGACATACTGCTGTGGAGGCGGTGAAGACCGGGTGAGCACGCCATACCCTCGCAATACATTATTTTAAGCGCTTGTTTTTGTGCAACATGTGAGTGCAATCTTGATGGGATTTGTACTTGTAGCATCCAATAAAAGTTTTAAAAATGTTATTGTGCTGGTGGGGCTGTTTTTTTTCTTACATGTGAAGGAGAAGCTGACCAAGCAGTATATATCGGAAGAGGGATTGTATGCATATACAGCGCTGTTTGCCTTAACCATGTTCATGGTGGGCCATATTGTGGGGTGAGTTTTTTGGCTGAAGGGGAGTGAATCACAGAGGTGGTGGAACTCTGGGTGACCCTCTACACAGCACGGGACTCATTAGCACCGGATCACTGATTTGTTTTAGATTCACCATTCGTCATTATTTTTCAAGCACATGTTATGGATTGTGGACTTGATTTATATGCATGCACTTTTTTTGTGATATGGTCATATTGATTACAATCATATTTTATGCACATTTATTGATGTATTAATCTTTTTTTATCTAAATAATGTTTATTAAGTTTAAAGTACAAGAACAAGTGCAAACCAATGTAACGTACAGTGGAATACAGGTACAAACAGGAAAGGTATAATGTAACAAACACAATTTTCAGGTGTCCAGTGGTTAGACATTGCCGAAAGAGGAGGAGCACATACAGAAGAGATGAGGTGCCGACCATTAAAGATAATGACCATATTCCAGCTCTGAGAGCGAATAGTGTTCCCCGGGAGCCCGCCCCCTCCCCCCGACATTGATATATTAATCTTCATTGATTGTATATTGATTTATTTAATTACCAATTTATTATTATTTTTCCCCTGTTACACGGGGTGTGCGCAGTTGGTGTTCCTTGATTTTCACTTTATTTATACTGTATTCATTTATACAACTGCAGCAACTTTTTAGTGGAATCGTTTTTTCACTTAAAGTTTTTTCACTTATAATTTTCACATTTTAGTGAGCGCGAGAGCTTCTTCTTAATTAGTAATATTGGCTGTTTCCACCCGAATACCTGGTTGGCCAGTGAATGGGGGAAGTACAGGTGCTGAAGAAGTGGTGGACTCCCAATCAGGATTTGCAAGCACATCAGGAAGAACACTATGGGCTCTACAGGCCTGTCTTCCAATTCTTGGTGGCTGCGGGACCCTACTTGTGCTAGTCACTGTACCAGCTTGAACTGCACTTACGGGACTCACCACGTAACCAAGTGTTACTGCAGTGCTGGTTTGACTATGACCAGGATGTACTAGGCCACAGGTGCTTGCCATTTCACCTGAAGGTTAAGCGGTACTAGTATCGACACTCTGCTGCATATGAGAACCCTGCGATTGTTGTACCTCAGCAACAGAAGAACAAGGTCGAGTACGCCTGACCTTAGCAGGGACCACCACTCAGTCATCAGAGCTATCTGTCAGGGTGCCACTGCTATCTACAGGTTCGAATACTGAGCCTAATTCTAACAGTGAGGCTTCTCCATCGCTCTCATCTGTCATGCTCAGCATCGTGTAGGCCTCTTCACTAGTTTACCTCTGTTCGGACATTTTGGCCAATAAATGTACCCAGTATGAATCACAGGTAAAAAAGCACCTGGGGGGTGTGCATGCGCGGCTGCTCCGATATGGCAGCTTAGCCCGGAGCTCCGCGCCTCTTCGGTCTGTAAGGGACCCCAGCGCCAGCATCGGAGCGTACTACACCCCGCACTCTGCACTGTCAGCTTCCTCTTCCTCCAGCGGCCCCCCCTTGGATGTCGGCGGGTCACTGGAGAGAGATTTCCCACCGCCTGCACTTCTCATCTCCAGAGCGGGACCCAGCCAAGATGGCGACCGCACCTTTCCTCCCCTCAGAGGATCGCAGCCAGAGGGAGATAGGAGACACTCTATCCTTCAGTATGGACACCCCTTCAGCTTCCCCAGATCCCTGGTCCTCCCCAGCAACCCCCGCATACCTTCCACAGCCCGCACTTGCCTCACCGGCCTCTACAGAATCTCTCCTCAGCAGGACCCTGGAACAGGCCCCAGGGATCCCTGGACGGCATCCACCTGAGGCCCTGGCTTCACCACACCAGCTGGGCCCCCACTCTCTAGGACATTTCCCTGATCTCAGAAATGCTGGCCACTGGCCTTGCTCAAACTGCCTCACAGATTACGGGCTCCATTAAAGCGGAACTCCAGAACATTGGCACCTGGATTGAAGCGATCGAGAACACCTTGGATCAAACGGTCGCACGGGCCAATCAAAATACTGCTTGCATCCAGACTATACAAGATCAGCTAGAAACAGCACTCAGTAAACTGGATGATCTTGAAAACAGAAGCAGACGCCTGAATTTCAGGGTCAGGGGGATCCCTGAGACCATCACGGACATCCCTGCCACTATCAAAACCTTTATTAAAGATCTTATGCCGGACATTTCTGATCATCGCTTGGAACTCGATCGGGCACACAGAGCCCTTCAACCTCCCCGCAAAGATGGCCTCCCCAGGGATGTTATCGTCAAGACGCATTTTTATGGAGTTCAAGGACGAGCTCATGAAAAAGAGTAGGGGTAGAGAGGATCTCTCCATCCAAGGCCACAAGATTCAACTCTTTGCTACCTCTCCCCCTTCACTATTCAGCGCCGCAGAGCTTTGAAGCCGCTCACACTGGCGCTTTCTACTAGAGCACTGAAGTATTGGTGGTCCTTCCCCTTCAGGCTGAATTTCCAATTTCAGAATAAGACTCATAGCTTCTCCAACTTCCAGGAGGGTGAAGGCCTGCTCCTACAACTGGGTATTATCACAAGAGACCCTTCTCCTGTACCGTCCACCTCCAGGAGGGAATCTTCCAAGTGACCCCCACCGATCAGCCCTTTGTCCTCAGTATAGAACCAGCAACAGACGAACCGCCACCGTGATGTCCAGCCTCCCTGATGTCCTCGCCGATCTTCAGGAATCTTCTTTCATCGGTCGTCGAAGTTCATCCTTCTTCGTCTGAATGGGGTCCCTGCTGATCCCTACCTCCCGATACAATTTTTTACTTTTTTTTTTCCCTTTCTTTTTGGCCCACTTTTTGGGTCTGTTTTTGGATTGTTATTTTGGCTCTTTTTCAGCAAACATTCCCTTCCATACTTTGTGCCCTAACTGACCATACTTTTTTATTTATTTTTTTATTTATTTATTTATTTTTTTTTATTTTTTTTTATTTATTTTTTTTAAGCTGGTCAGGTTCTTTCTTGAATGCGGGGACTATTGTTCATTATTGACTGCTTACTTATTTGCCATACGGTTCCTAGCTTCCTTTCTCCTCCAAGTACCCCTCCACTTACCTGTTTCCCACTACTCTCCACTCATTTCTTCTCATTCCCAGCTCCCCCTCCCTCTCCTTGCATTCTTCCCCTTCATATGGTACCCTTCTCTTCCCTCCTCCTTTGTCCTCACCTCCCCACGACGCCTTTTGGGCATTTGCTCTCGCTATATACATAGGGGTGATTTTAGTGCTTGATTACTTTTTGCTGTTTATATTTACAGGAATGCCGGCCTGGGGCCCTATGGCCGGAGAGGCCTTAGTGTGCCTCCTCCTGTCGGACGTAAGATGACTTCATCTTGCCTCCTTCAGGAATGCGCCCTGACTGGTTCAGGACACATCTGTTCATGCGATGGGGAACTGTGGGTTCTGCCCACGGTCTCCTCATCATTCTGCAAGACCACACTCTTGCAGCCTTCTTTTTTCTCTGCTGTCCTCTTTTCCCTCTTCTTCTTCTCTTTTTCCTGTCTTGTTTTTCTCCCCTCCAGGTTCCTGCGGTCCAACCGATTCACTACTGTTCTCATTTCGCCTGCTGAAACTGTGATTCGACTCCTATGGGGAAACTCTCGGGACCTTGCCTGGCCGCCTCCACCAGCGTACTTCCCACCCGTGCACCATGCAGCCTAACGTTAGTACGATCTCCTCTCTACAGGTGGCATCACACAACACACAGGGCTTAAATTCACCTATTAAACGCAGAAAGGCGTTTCAGCATTATCATTCCCAAGGAGTGGGGGTTCTCCTGCTTCAGGAGACTCACTTTCCGGACACATATCAACCGACATATGTCCACCATAAATACCCCTTTGTATTTTCTCGCCAATGCCCCCTCCAAACAGAAAGGGGTGGCTATATTCTTTGCAAAATCTCTTCCCTTCATGCACCTTCACACCGTTCGGGACCCACAAGGTCGCTACATCCTCGTCAAAGGCCACATTCACGGTGTTTTGTACACGTTTGTCTCCTACTATGCCCCTAACAAGGAGCAAGCGAAATTCCTTTCTGAGATGCTTCTCCTTCTCTCTCCCCATTTCGAGGGACGCGTTGTTATTGGGGGGGACTCTAACCTAGCACTGCTCCTTAGATAAATCTGCATCCTCTAGTGGCAAACTTCGCGGACCCTCTAAAAAAAGCCTTCGCGTTGCCAGATCGCTTCACGCGCTGGGCCTTATAGATATATGGCGCGAATTGAACCATTCTACCCGAGATTATACCCATTTTTCTGCCCCCCTCACAATACGCTGGCACGCATTGACCACATCTTCATCCCCAGAACAGACATCCCATCTGCCCGGAAGTCTAACTTGTCCCTTGGTCGGACCATTCTATGGTCACCCTGCAGCTCTCCTGCTCCCTTCACCACAGGGGCCCCTCCCCATGGAGAATTAACAAATCTATTATAAGCGACCCCGCTAGATGCTCCATGATAGACCCTCTGGGTCTATCCACCCTCTGGGGAGCCCATAAGGCAGTGCTGCGGGGCTACTTAATTCAGCTAGGGGCGAAAATCAAAAGGGAGAAGCAGATTGATATCACTCATTTAGAGACTGAGTATACTCGCCTCCGTAAAGCTCACAAGCGCTCTCCTACTTCTACTTCCCTTGCAGAATTAGATGCCATTAAATTATCGCTTAACCTGGCCCTTACCTCCAGAGTGGAAAAAAGTCTCCGTTGGCAGGAAGCTCGCTCTTACGCATTTAGGGATAAACTGGGCGCGAAACTGGCTTCAAAACTCTCCCCTAAGTTTAGGGCGATTTCCCTGCCCAAAATAAAATCCCCCGCTGGTGTCCTTTCTAGTAATCCCAACTCTATCATGGATGCCTTCCATTCCTTCTATTCGCGGCTTTATGCTGCTCCTTCCCCCCATAAGGGGGACAACCCTGATTCTTTTCTAGACAAAGTGCCACTCCCCTGTCTCACGTCTTCACATAGATCCATATTGGAATCCCCTATTGAGGAACAGGAGGTGCTGGATGTTATCAAACCTCTCCGCCCCAACTCCACCCCGGGCCCCGATGGTTTCTCCAACACTTATTATAAGACATTTGCGTCGGTCCTATCTCCTTATCTGGTCAGGCTCTTCAATGCCCTCAGGGGCGGAGCACACCTAGAAGAAGCCTCTAACAAAGCCTACATTTCAGTGATCCCCAAACCAGGAAAAGATCCTTCAGAAGTGGGCAATTACAGACCAATTTCTCTTATTAATAATGATCTTAAGATTATGACAAAAAATTTTGCCTACCGCTTATCCAGCTTTATTGCCCAGTACATTCATAAGGATCAAGTGGGATTCATCCCGGGTAGGCAGGGACCTGACCAGATACGGAGGGTGGTAGACGCTATCTCTTTGCTGAACTCAGGGTGGGACAGAGGTCCTTCTCAGTCTGGGTTTCTACTTTCCTTGGATTTACAAAAGGCCTTCGACTCCCTATCGTGGCCATTTCTTTTGCGCACTCTCGAAAGATGGGGTTTTGGCCCCACTTTTCTCACTACGCTCCAAGCCCTATACTCCCACCTGGTGGCTCAAATCCGGATGCAGGGGTACTACTCTGCCGACATTCCAATCCACAGAGGAACGAGACAGGGGTGCCCTCTCTACCCACTCCTTTTCGCCATAGCCTTGGAATCCCTAGCTACGGCTATCCGTCTTCACCCTGATATTCACGGCCTACAAATGCGCACTGTTCGTGGACGACATAATGCTTTTCATAACCTCACCGCTGATATCCCTTCCCAATATAATTTCTCTCCTGGATGCCTTTGGGGCGGCATCGGGTTTGCAGGTCAATATGACTAAATCTCTAGCACTTAATGTCACCCTCCCTGAGCCATTGGTGGAACGCCTTAAAGACCATTTTCCCTTTTCTTGGCACTCGGATGCCATTCCATACCTAGGAGTCTCATTGACTCCCACAATAGACGGACTCTATCCAGCTAATTACCCGCCCATGATACAAAAATTGAAACAGGATCTCTCTGATAGGTCCCATTGTCACATTTCCGGGTTAGGCAGGATTAATGCAATTAAGATGACTCTTCTGCCACGTATTCTCTATCTGTTCCAATCGCTTCCAATCCCGGTGCTGAAGTCCCACATCCTGAATTTGCAAGGGCATATTTTCAAGTTTATCTGGGGAAGAAAGGGGCATAGGATCAATAAACACACACTCCTGCGCTCCAGGAAACAGGGGGGCTTGGGAGTTCCAGACCTCTGGAAATACTATCAAGCAGCGCAACTGGCCCAATTTTCCATCATCTATTCCAGGGGGGCGAAGCCTGATTGGTACTATATGGAACATCAAGCGGTCCCCCGACACACAATTGATTACCTGCTTTGGAGACCTGCTCATTCCCGCCCTCCAGTGATGGCCCCCCTCCCTTTCGCATTCTTTCTCCATTTGTGATAAAATACACAAATCATTCAAAGTCACTTCCCCCTGGGCTCCTCTCAATCATATTTTCCATAACCCGGCCTTTCCTCCTGGTGAGAACATAGTGGCATTTAAATGGTGGACTGACAAAGGCCTGTACAGAATTGGTCACTTTTTAGATAGCTCGGGTCCCATAACTTTCTCTCATTGTACCACGAAGTTGAAGATGCCACCTGTCGAGAGATTCCGGCTAACCCAAATCTCGCACTTTCTCCACTCAATTAGGTCCAAATTTACTGAACCCCTGCGGGTAACGCCCTATGAACAGTGGTGTGCCAAAATTGTTGATGTCAAAGGGGGAATCTCCCTCATCTACACTCTACTGAATGACGCACGTACCAAACCTACCTACATGCTCAAATGGGAGCAGGACCTCAACCTAGATTGGGACCTCTCTGAGTGGCACGCAAACGTTGGACGTTCTTTACGGGGAATTCACAACATCGGTCTCATGAAAGCTAACCTTAAGGTTCTCATGAGATGGTACATGGTACCCGCTAGATTGGCCACCATTTTTCCCTCCACACTTCCAACCTGCTTTCGTGAATGTAGCCTGACTGGCACTATTCTCCACATCTTCTGGGAATGCCCTAAACTTAGGACGTTTTGGCGGCGGGTTTATCATATAGTCCGACAGATTACTGGTCTCACGGTACATCCGTCCCCTGGTTAGGCCCTGTTGAGCCAACGCATTCCTAATGTCCCTAAACACACACAGACCCTCATCTTCTACATCTTCCTCGGTGCCAAGATGATGATAGCCAAGCAGTGGAAACTGCCCTCAGTTTCACTTCATTTGGCTAAGCGTAAAATCTCATGGATAATGGCACAGGAGAAGATGTTAAGTATTCTGGAGAATTCCAGAGAGAAGTTTGAAAAGATCTGGGAACCCTGGGCAGTTCACGTAAATGTTACTATTTGATGAACCTCAGACACTGGTCTGAGGCCGGACCTTTCTTCCTTTTCCCCCAATTTTTTTTTTTTTTTTGTAATTGTTCTCTGTTTCCGCAGCGTCTTCAGGAGTTGGATCGCGGGAACCTCCTTCCCTTCTTGGACTCCCTTTGCTTTCTCTCCCTTCTCTCTTCCTAACCTGTCTGCTTCTTTTCCCCTTTCTCTTCCTTCTCCCTTTTCACTTTTTGTTGTATTGTATGTTTTACTGTACTCAGCAGCAATTTGTGGACGATCTCACCAGTGAGGGCCTCTAGGACAAGGTCCGGAGTCCCTTTTCCTGGTTCAGTTGGGTTAGGCTTGAGATATTCTCGAATCCTGTAGTTCAGGTATATTTCTAGATTCACCTAGGGCTGGGTGATATAATACCCTCCTGTAGTGCACCTTTGTTGTGTTGATTATTTGGGTTACTATACGATTGCGTAGTTGATCGGTGGAGCACCGCCTCTGAGACACAGTGTGCTCCCTCTTGGGGTGTCCCGGGAGTGGTGACCTACTGTTTCGGGGGCAACCCCCCGCACTTACTAGATGGTGACCTTCTTCTGAGCTATATTTGTAACGAGGTTTGCTTTTTTTTTTTCTCATGGTTTATCTCTTGGTGTGATAACTGCATTGTTTGCCAGAGGCCCGCTTGACTATGATGTTCTATGTTCTTCTACAATTCTTTGTTATAAGATCGTCTTCATTTCTGTATCATTTCAACTGTTATTTGAATTTGTTATTCTCTAATAAAAATCATTGAAAGTAAAAAAAAAAGCACCTGGTTGTCAAGGACTGTTTAAACCGGTACCAAAAAATGTAACTGCTAGTGCTAGCAGAGATCATATCAGCCTTACCTAGAATGTCAGCACTGAAAAAATCTTGAGATTTATAAAGAGGGCAATAGTCTTAGGACTCGCACTTTCTCTAAACCACCAGATAGGAACTCTTACATATCAAGGAACAATTGCCACCATCAACTGTGGCTATGCAATATCCCAAGAGGACAATTTATGCGCATCAGGCACAATTGTTCCTTGGAAGAATTGGAACAATTGTTCTCAGATATTAGCCACCAGGTTCCTAGATAAAGGTTATGACCATTCACTTATAAATAATGAGATAGAAAAAGTGAGACTGGTTGACAGGAAAAGTATTTTGGCAGGGACCCAAAAGATGACCCAGAGCAATGAATATGGCTTGATATTGCATTATAATGCCCAATATAAAAAGTTCAAACAAATTATCGCTAAGCATTGGCCTATACTTAAACACAACCGCATACTTGGTCCCGTTTTTCCCTCACGGCCCAAATGAATCTATAGAAAAGCCGCCTCTCTGCGTGATCGTGTGGCACCAGGGGTAGTAGATCCCCCAGTGGCCACTGATAATAGGCTCTTTCCTTTCTTAAAAGGCGTTTACGCATGCGGCAAATGTGTGGCATGCAAAAATTCTAAAAATAACCTTAAAAAAATAAAGGAATTTACTGCCACCACAACCCAGGAGGTACATGGTATTAGGGATTTCATAACCTGCACCACACAAGGCATTGTGTATATGCTGGAGTGTGGATGCGGGTTGCAATATATAGGGAACATCTAGGGCCCTCCATGTACGAGTAGGGGAACACATTAATAAAATCAAACAAGGTAAAACCAACCATAGTGTGCCTAGGCATTTAAAAATCTGCCACCAGCATAATCCAACTGGCTTGAAATGTTGGGGCCTAGAGAAGGTGGTGCGGCACTGGAGGGAAGGCAATTACATACGCCAACTCAGTCGCAGGGAATCCTATTGGATTTACTGCACGCACGTATTAACTCCTGGAGGTCTTAATGTAGATTTTGATTTAAACTGTTTCATTTCTAATGAGTAGGGGTGCTATTCATTTATTTATTCTTTATTATCATCTTTTTTCGGTTTTGTATATTGTGTTATTTGATTGATGTTTTTTGATTACCTATGGGGGCCGCGGTTAACGTCACACTCATATATATTTTTAATGTATATGTATTCCAAACATATATTTTAAATTTATTAGGGTTTTATTCCGCTTTGCCGTTATATGTTCAGCTTGTGGTAAGCGGGCATCTTTTTTACCCTTTCCGTTGTTGCCAGGATGAGGAGTAGGTCTCCCTGTAAGGAGGGGGGCGTGGCGCCTCTCTCCCCTTCCTGGTTGCATGCTTTGACGTCCAGTTGCTAAGCTATTGTATATTTCATGAGCTGGGATCTGACGTTCTTCCAACCCCACTGATGAAGTCACGCCCACTGACGTAACGCGTAAGGGGGGAGGAGTTCTGACGTTACCCGTGGCCGCCCGGCATGATCTGTGTACAGCTTACTGTCTGCATTTGGCACTGTGACAGTGCCTTTCTTGTGAGTAATTTTACTTTGCAATACTTTAACCGCCTTAGCGGTAATCCCGAGCGTGACTCGGGGTTGATTTTTCATTGCAGGAGCGGTAACCCCGAGTCACGCTCGGGGTGGATTGCAGAGAGCGCAGCGGAGCTTCTCTTACCTTATCCTGGCGATCCAGCGATGATCTCTCATTGCGGCGACCGCCAGCCGAGAGTCCCGCCGCTCCTCCGTCCCTCCGTCGGTACGATCACTTCCTAGTTCCGTTCCCTGCAGCAGCAATGCTGCATGGGAGCGGAACTAGGGAGGGAAATTAAAAAAAAAAAAAAAAAACGTTGCACAAAACACACTTTATATTATATTATATATATATATATATGCATATATATATATATATGGATGCATATATATATATATATATATATATATATATATGCATATATATATATATATATATATATAAAATTATATTATTGATTCAATTATAATTCATGCGTTATATATTATATATATATATACACACACACACACACATATCTATATATAATATATAATGCATGAATTATAATCTAATCAATAATATAATTTTATTATATATATTATATATTAAATAATAAAATAATATTATTGATTCGATTATAATTCATGCGTTTGTGTTTCAAATTTATCACATCTGGGATGTCTACTAGAGTCTTGTTTTGGTCAGGTTTAAGTCAGTAATTACTAAGAATTATAGGCCTATAATACATAACGCCAAATTTCCATGAAAAGAATTGTACCGCTTTTGGTATGTAATTCCAGACATAATCATACCGCCAGGGAGGTTAATAAAAATGTGTTAAAAGACAGAGAGCATTAGATCATTTATTTTTTTATATGACACCGGATGATCCGTCCAAGCTGAGCAGGGATTTCTTTCTGAGGATCTGAATCATTGTTGGTTATTGATTGGCCTGGTGACCCCTAGTGGTCGAATAGTGGAGTTGAGAGGCAGTGTGTTTTTTGGTGGAAGGGCTATTACACACGGAACAGCATTGCATGGAGTGTTTTTCACCTTGCTTCTTATAATTCTTATAATTCCTTCTTATAAGCTTGAGATGGAAACACGTCCGCTTTCCCTGCTTTTCCCTGTGTCCGTGAAATTCGCTACTGCGCATGTGCTGAACGAACAGCCGTTGGGACGCAGAGAACACCACCGCGGGAAAATGTGGGGTTTCGGGGATGAAAGAGTGCGGAGCAGTGACCCCGAGAACCGGGCCACCCCCCGCCATAGACTCCAATGTTAAACCTGGTCACCTCGCGGTTAGGTCATGGTCCGTTTGGGGAGCTGTCACGGGCGAACCAAAGGAGCTGGAGACCCCAAAATTGTACCACAGGTGGCCAAGACACTCCCCTACAGCTGAGAAAAAGTTCGGGGTTCGGTGATGAAAGGGCGCGGAGCAGTGACCCCAAGAACCGGTCCTCCCCCGCCATAGACTCCAATGTTAAACCTGGTCACCTCGCGGTTAGGTCACGGCCCGGTTCTCGGGGTCACTGCTCCGCGCCCTTTCAACCTTGAGACCCCAAATTTAGGGGAGAGTCATGGCTACCTGCGGTACAATTTTGGGGTCTCCAGTACCTTTGGTTTGCCCGTGACAGCTCCCCAAACAGACCATGACCTAACCGCGAGGTGACCAGGTTTAACATTGGAGTCTATGGCGGGGGGTGGCCCTGTTCTCGGGGTCACTGCTTCGCGCTCTTTCATCCCCGAAACCCCAAATTTTTATCAGCTGTGGGAAAGTGTCTTGGCCACCTGCAATTTTGGGGTCTCCAGCATCTTTGGTTCGCCCGTGACATCACCCTTCCCCATACACTACAATCCCCTCCCTTCCCCGCACTACAATCCCCTCCCTTCCATATACACTACAATCCCCTCCCTTCCCCATACACTACAATCCCCTCCCTTCCCCAACACATTACAATCCCCTCCCCCCAACACACTACAATCCCCTCCCTCCCCCCCACGCTTCAATTCCCTCCCTCCCCCATACACTGTAGAACCCCTCCCCCATACACTGTAGAACCCCTCCCCCATACACTATAATCTCCCCCCCATACACTACAATCCCCTCCGTCCCCCCATACACTACAATCTCCTCCCTCCCCATACACTACAATCCCCTCTGTCCCCCCATACACTACAATCCCCTCCCTCCCCCCACACTACAATCCCCTCCCTTCCCCAACACACTACAATCCCCTCCCTCCCCCCACTACAATCCCCTTCCACCCCCCCCACGCTTCAATCCCCTCCCTCCCCCATACACTGTAGAACCTCCTCCCCCATACACTATAACCCCCCCCCATACACTACAATCCCCTCCATCCCCCCATACACTACAATCCCCTCCCTCCCCCATACACTACAATCCCCTCTCTCCCCCCCATACACTACAATCCTCTCCCTCCCCCCCTTCACTACAATCCCCTCCCTCCCCCATACACTACAATCCCCTCCCTTCCCCATACACTACAATCCCCTCCCCATACACTACAATTCCCTCCCTTCCCCAACACACTACAATCCCCTTCCCCCCAACACAGTACAATCCCCTACCTCCCCCCCACGCTACAATCCCCTCCCCCCCATACACTGTAGAACCCCTCCCCCATACACTATAATCTCCCACCCCATACACTACATTCCCCTCCGTCCCCCCATACACTACAATCCCCTCCCTCCCCCATACACTACAATCCCCTCCCCCCATACACTACAATCCCCTCCCTTCCCCCCACACTACAATCCCCCCCACACTACAATCCCCTCCCTTCCCCATACACTACAATCCCCTCCCTCCTCCCCACTACAATCCCCTCCCTCCCCCCACGCTACAATCCCCTCCCTCCCCCCCACACTTCAATCCCCTCCCTCCCCATACACTGTAGAACCCTTCCTCCATACACTGTAGAACCCCTCCCCCATACACTATAATCTCCCCCCATACACTACAATCCCCTCCGCCCCCCCATACGCCACAATCCCCTCCCCCCACACTACAATCCCCTCCCTCCCCCCACACTACAGTCCCCCTTCCCCATACACTACAATCCCCTCCCCATACACTCTAATCCCCCCTTCCCCAACACACTACAATCCCCTCCCCCCAACACACTACAATCCCCTCCCTCCCCCCATGCTTAAATCCCCTCCCTCCCCCATACACTGTAGAACCCCTCCCCCATACGCTGTAGAACCCCCCCCCATACACTATAATCTCCCCCACATACACTACAATCCCCTCCGCCCCCATACACTACAATCCCCTCCGCCCCCCCATACACCACAATCCCCTCCCCCCACACTACAATCCCCTCCCTCCCCCATACACTACAATCTCCTTCCTTCCTCATACAGTACAATCCCCTCCCTTCCCCATACACTACAATCCCCTCTCCATACACTACAATTCCCTCCCTTACCCAACACACTACAATCCCCTCCCCAAAGGGACCATGACCTAACTGCGAGGTGACCAGGTTTAACATTGGAGTCTATGGCGGGGGTAGCCCGGTTCTTGGGGTCACTGCTCCATGCCCTTTCATGCCCGAAACCCCAAATTTTTATCAGCTGTGGGGGAGCGTCTTGGCCACCTGCAGTACAATTTTGGGGTCTTCAGCATCTTTGGTTCACCCGTGACAGCAATTTTTTCGGGAGGGGAGGTGGTGGTGGATTTGGGGGTCTTTTCCTATTGGATGATCCACTGTTCTGTGTGTGCTCCCCTCCCCCTCCTCTCTGATTTCCCGCCCTCACATCTCCCCTCCCCCTCACCAATCTCCAACCCGACATTCATCGTTCAATCCCCCCATACACTACAATCCCCTCCCCTCCATACACTACAATCCCCTCCCTCCCCCCATAGCTCTACAATCCCCTCCCTCCCCCATACACTACAAACCCCCCCATACACTACAATCCCCTCTCTCCCCCCACACTACAACCCCCTCCCCCATACACTACAATCCCCTCCCTCCCCATACACTATAATCCCCCCTCCCCCATACACTATAATCCCCTCCCCCATACACTATAATCCCCTCCCTCATACACTATAATCCCCTCCCCCCATACAGTACAATCCCCCCCATACACTACAATCCCCTCCCCCCATACACTACAATCCACTCCCTCTCCCCCTCATACACTACAATCCCCTCCCTCCCCCCACACTACATTCCCCTCCCTCCCCCAACACTACAATCCCCTCCCTCCCCCCACACTACAATCCCCTCCCTTCCCCATACACTACAATCCCCTCCCTTCCCAATACACTACAATCCCCTCCCCATACACTACAATCCCCTCCCTTCCCCAACACACTACAATCCCCTCCACCCAACACACTACAATCCCCTCCCTCCCCCCCACTACAATCCCCTCCCTCCCCCCACCCACGCTTCAATCCCCTCCCTCCCCCATACACTGTAGAACCCATCCCCCATGCACTGTAGCATCCCCTCCCCCATACACTATAATCTCCCCCCCATACACTACAATCCCCTCCATCCCCCCATACACTACAATCCCCTCCCTCCCCCATACACAACAATCCCCTCCCCCCATACACTACAATCCCTTCCCCCCCACACTACAATCCCCTCCCTCCCCCATACACTACAATCTCCTCCCTTCCCCATACACTACAATGCCCTCCCCATACACTACAATACCCTCCCTTCCCCAACACACTACAATCCCCTCCCCCCCAACACACTACAATCCCCCCCATATATATAGCTCCTTCTGTTCTAAGTATTTCTAAATAAAAAAAAAAAAATATATATATATATATATATATATATATATATATATATATATATATAGCTCCTTCTCTTCTAAGTATACTAAATAATCTATACATATAAAGTACAAGTGTCTCTGCGTCCAGTCCCTGTGTGTGTGGGATTGCGCTACTGCGCATGTGCCCCACGGACAGCCGTTGGGACTTGGAGCGCAGAGACTTCGGGCAGCCAGGCAAAACTGTTGAAAGTGTACTATTGTTTGGCCTATATTCTGTCTTTTGTCAGTGTAGGGAGAGGTTGCTGTGTGGAGCAGGGACAGACTGTTAGTGACACAAATTTCTAGGTAATAGGTCCACAAAAGTCCTTTTAAGGACTGGTATAGATGTATTATTGTTTGGTGTGCCGTATATAGGGGTGTAATACACTTATAATATACTTTCTAATATAGAAAGCATATTATAGTGGATTTTTATTGCGCAGCATTGTGACTGGTTAGAGGTTGCTGTGTGGAGCAGGGACAGACTGTTAGTGACACAAATCGCTAGCTAATAGGTCCACAAATGTCCTTTTAAGGACTGGTATAGGTGTAGTATTGTTTGGTGTGCAGTATATAGGGTGTAATACACTTATAATATATTTTCTAATATAGGAAGCATATTATAGTGAATTTGAAGTGGGGTGTTATATAACAATATACTGTACTTTCATAATAGTGTATTTGGGTACTGCAGAAATGTTGCCTCTTTCGCTGCGTTCCCTCTGCTACACACAGTGACAGACGTTAGTGGGAAAAAAAGTATTATAACTGGTGTGATATTCCAGTGGCCCCCAAAACGACAGATTGAAGCGGGGTGTTATATAACAATATACTTTCACAAGAGTGTATTTGGGTACTGCAGAAATGTTGCCTCTTTCGTTGCATTACCTCTGCTACACACAGTGACAAACATTACTGGGAAAAAAGTATTATAACTGGTGTGATATACCAGTGGCCCCCCAATACCACAGATTGAATTGGGGTGTTATATAACAATATACTCTCATAATAGTGTATTTGGGTACTGCAGAAATTTTGCCTCTTTCGCTGCATTAACTCTGCTACACAGAGTGACAAAAGTTACTGGGAAACGTTTTTTATAACTGGTGTGATAGACCAGTGGCCCCCCAAAACAACAGATTGAAGCGAGGTGTTATATAACTTCTTCTACATATACTGCGCTTCTCTAGAGACTTTTGTCACAGGGTCATTTAAAAATGACAGGCAGAGGAAGAGGCAGGCCCTTCCACAGGGGTGGTAGGGGTTGGGCAGGAGCACCAGGCTGGAGCCAAAGTGGGAAGTTGCAGAAGGTGTGTTCGATTACGTCAAAGGACGCACCAAACTTGGTTGAGTGGCTCACTCAACCTTTCTCTTCTGCACCCTACTCATCCTCTCTATCTGCACCCTCTTCAATCTCTGCTGTGTGCACCCCCAGTGTGCGGTATTAATGGCGCGGTTTCAACAGCTGCAGGGCAGCCAATCAACAAGTGTTTAACTAGTGTGCCCTTAGAAGTCATCACAGCCATGCCTACTAATGGCATGGCTGTGATTGGCCAGTGCAGCATGTGACTCAGCCTCTATATAAGCTGGAGTCACGTAGTGCCACACGTCACTCTGCTCTAACTATTGTAGGGAGAGGTTCCTGCTGCTGCTTATTTGAGGGAGAGATAGGAGATTATTGTAGGGGCAGGCTGGAGATTGCTTTCAGGGAAAGAATAGGACACAGGACAGAATAATGTTCTTTAATCAGACAGCGATCTACATAGATTTTATTGTGTGGCGGTGCAGTGCACAATCTTTTTGCCCTGACCTGAGCCCAGTGAGAAAGAGGGAGAAAAAAAAAACTTTTATCAGTCTGTTAGGTGGGCGGCGTGCGGCGTGCAGCGGACATTTAATGCAAGCTCAGTGCATATGTGTCCGTTTAATCTGGATTTAAAAAAAATAATAATATTTTTTTCCTTCATATTTTACTGTGACATACAGCGTTTAGACACTGCAGTTCTAATCTGCTTTTCAAAAATCACCAATTTAACCACTTTACCACCGGTGGATTTTCCTGCTTTATGTCCAGGCCACTTTTTGCAACTTGGCACTGCGTGACTTTAACTGACAATTGCGCAGTCATGCAACCATGTACCCAAACAAAATTTACGTCCTTTTTTTCCCACAAACAGAGCTTCCTTTTGGAGGTATTTGATCACCTCTGCACTTTTCATTTTTTGCGATATTCATAAAAAAAGAGCGAACATTTTGCGAAAAAATTGACATTTTCTACTTTGACAGTTAAAAAATATCCAATATATTCAATTTTTTCATATATTTAGGCCAAAATGTATTTAGCTACAGGAAAAAAATCCTCAATGAGTGTATTTTTAACCGCTTTAAGACCGGAAGATTTTACCCCATTCCTGACCAGGCTATATTTTGCGATTCGGCACTGTGTTATTTTAACGGACAATTGCGCGTTCATGCAACGCTGTACCCAAACTAAATTTATGTTCTTTTCCCCCCCACAAATAGAGCTTTCTTTTGGTGGTATTTGATCACCTGTGCGATTTTTAATTTTTGAAAAAAAGAGTGACAATTTTGAAAAAAAAAACCTATATTTTTTACATTCTGATATATAACATTCCCAAAAAAAATTAAAAATCAAAAATGTTTTACATTTTAGGGCAATTTGTTTTCTGCTACATATTTTTGGTAAAAAAATCATAATAAGTGTATTTTGATTGGTTTGCGCAAAAGTTATTGCGTTTACTAACTACGGGAAAGATTTGTCATTTTTATTGTTAATTTTTTTTTACTAGTAATGGCAGCGAGCTGCAATTTGTTTTGCGGGACTGCGACATTGGGGCAGACAGATCGGACCCCTAACTGACAATTTTTTACACTTTTGGGGATACCAGTGACATTACTACAGTAATCAGTGCTATAAATATGCACTGTTACTGTAATAATGATACTGGCAGGGAAGGGGTTAACTTTATTGGTGATCAAGGGGTTAAATGTATGCCTCATGCTTACTGACGTGTGTGGGGGAGGGGATTGTGTGACACAGATGCAGATCGCAGGTTCAGCTATGCTGAATCCTGTAATCTGTGACTGTCTGTCACAGAGGAGATCCGCCCGCTTTGTTTACACAAGTGGGCGGATTTCCTCACTCGATCCCCGACGATCGGGGAAGAGCGGCGGTGATCATCCTCTCCTGGCCCGACTCCCGCTGTTTCTGAATACAGCGGGAGCGAGCCTCCAGTGGCACGCACGCAGCGCCAAGAGGGGGCATTGTCCAGCGATGGATGATAACGAGCCACTTTGCCGCAGTACCAGCTCAGTGAGCGGTCAGTAAGTGGTTAAGCAAAAAATAATTATTTTTCAGTTTTTTATTCATACTTTACTGTGACATACAGCGTTTAGACACTGATGTGTTCTAATCTGCTATTCAAAAATCACCAATTTAAGGGAAAAATAATTATTTTTCAGTTTTTCATCCATACGTTACTGTGACATACAGCCTTTACACACAGTGCTGTTCTAATCCGCTATTCAAAAATCACCAATTTAAAAGGGAAATGTTTTTTTTTTTTTTTTCATTTTTTCCTTTATATGTTACTGTGAGATAAAGCCTTTAGACACTGCTGGGTTCTAATCTGCTTTTCAAAAATCACCAATTAAAGGGAAAAATAAACATCGTTCATTCATACGTTACTGTGAGATACACCCTTTGGAAACTGTTGTTCTATTCAATAAACACCCATTTAGGGAAAAAAAATTAAATTGCGGCCTAGTCTGCATATGTTACTGTGAGATACACCCTTTGTATACTGTTGTTCTATGCCTCTATTCAATAAACACCCATTTAGGGAGAAAATATTAAATTGCGGCCTAGTCTGTAGCTGTACGTGTGAGATACACCCTTTGGATACTGTTGTTCTATTCCGCTATTCAATAAACACCCATTTAGGGGAAAAAAATGAAATTGTGGCCTAGTCTGCATATGTTACTGTGTGATACACCATTTGTATACTGTTGTTCTATGCCTCTATTCAAAAAACACCCATTTAGGGAAAAAATATTAAATTGCGGCTTAGTCTGTATCTGTACGTGTAAGATACACCCTTTGGATACTGTTGTTCTATTCTGCTATTCAATAAACACCCATTTAGGGGAAAGAAAGATATTAAAGCAGTATGCTAAAAAAAAAAAAACCCTGCAAGACAAAGGCATAATGAGCTAGTATGCATCGCATATTAGCTTATTATGAAATACTTACCTTAGAATGAAGCACCGACACGGACCCCCGGACACCGCTGTGGGAGCTGACATGATCCCTCGGTGTCTCTTTCGGGTTCGGCGGCTCGGGAGCTGTGAGCGGCCGGAGCCGTGATGACGTCACTCTGAAGGAAACTCTGAGGAAACTCTGAAGGTCCGCAGGACCTTCAGATCGTATGCGCCGCTTGCATCAGCGGCTGCATGCAAATATCTCCTAAACCGTGCAGGTTTAGGAGATATTAATTGTACGTACAGGTAAGCCTTATTATAGGCTTACCTGTAGTTTAAAGTCACAAAAAAAAAGCTCTACTACCATTTTAAATTGCAGCCTAGTCTGTATCTGTACATGTGAGATACACCCTTTGGATACTGTTGTTCTATTCTGCTATTCAATAAACTCCCATTTAAGGAAAAAATATTAAATTGCGGCCTAGTCTGTATGTGTACATGTGAGATACACCCTTTATATACTGTTGTTCTATTCTGCTATTCAATAAACACCAATTTAGGGGAAAATTAATAATTTTGCAGCGTTTGCTGATTATGTTACTGTGAGATACACCCTTTAAATTTGTTTGGCGCATCTCCTTCCACCACCGGGGATTGCAGGTCGCTTCAGTTTGCCTCCTGTTTCTAACTCCTCCTACTCCGCTTCCTTATCCTCATCCTCTACCGCCTCCTCTTCCAGTCAGCGTAACACCTTCACCACCAACTTCAGCACAGAAACGACAGCAGGCAGTTTTAAAACTTGCCTGTTTGGGGGAAAAACCCCACACTGCGCAGGAGCTGTGGAGGAGCATGGAACAACAGACCGATGAGTGGTTGGTGCCAGTGAGCCTCAAGCCCGGCCTGGTGGTGTGCGATAATTGGCGAAATCTCATAGAAGCTCTGGGCCTAGCCGGTTTGACGCACATCCCTTTCCTGATGCATGTGCTGAATTTGGTGGTGCAGAGGTTCCTTAAAAATAACCCCGATATGTCAGAGCTGCTGCAGAAAGTGCGGGCCATCTGTGCGCACTTTCGCCTTTCTCACCTTGCTGCTGCTCGCCTGTCAGCATGGCAGCGTAACTGCAGCCTTCCCGCTCACCGCCTCATATGTGACGTGCCCACAAGGTGGAACTCCACTTTGCACATGCTGGCCAGACTGTGCAAGCAGCAGCAGCAGGCGATAGTGAAGTTTCAGCTGTAGCACGCACGCGTGAGTCGCTCTGCGGAACAGCACCACTTCACCACCAATAACTGGGCCTCCAAGACCTTTGTGCCTTTTTGCGCTGTTTCGAGTACTCCACCAACATGAACAGTGCCGATGACGCCGTTCTCAGCGTTACTATCCCACTTCTATGCCTCCTTTAAAAAATGCTTCGGGCTATGATGGAAGAGTATGTGGCACAGGAGGAGGAGGAAGAGTGATCATTTTCAAGGCTTTCAGGGCAGTCATTCACAAGTGGCTCAGAGGGTGGGCTCCTGCACCCACAAATGCCAGGTACACAATTGTCCAGCAAGGGCACAGTTCTGGAGGATGAGGAGGTGGAGGATGAGGAGGAGGAGATGGAGGAGGAGGAACCATGTTCACAGCAGGGTGGCACCCAGGCCAGCTCGTGGCCATCACTGGTGCGTGGCTGGGGTGATACAGAGGACACAGACAATACACCTCCTACAGAGGACAGCCTTTCGTTGCCTCTGGGCAGCCTGGCACACATGAGCGATTACATGCTGCAGTGTCTCCGCAACGACCACCGAGTTGCCCACATTCTAACTTGTGCTGATTACTGGGTGGCAAGACTCCTGACGGGGACATATGGTTTCCATGGTTTGCCTAGCCAGAAGGCCTGGCAGACCCCATTCTTCATGGTTGCTGAAGCCACCTCGAATACTAGGTCAGGGGGGCTCTCCCGAAGAGAGACCCCCCCAGGGCAGAGGAGGAAGGAACCTGAGGGCTACACATCTAACCTTCCAAGCCCCAATCACCCTAGCAAGTTTGCATAGCCACCACCCAACCTTGGTCAGGCCGGTTGACAGCACACCACTGGATAACTGATAACAACAGATACTACACTTGATCTTAGCCAAAAGGTCGGGAAACTATGCTGGTGGCATTCCCACTTGACAGCGGGGGCACAGTAGAAGCACAAGGCGAAGGCAGAGGAGGAGGAGGTCGCCAACACAGCCAGGGCACCTCCAGCACCTCAGAAGGCAGGGTTAGCATGTATGAAATGTAGAAAAGCTTTGTCGGCATGCCACAACAACCAGGACCTTTTTAAAAATTTATTAAAAAATGCACACCAAAAAAGTGAAACACAAAAAGTGCACAGGGTGTACACATGGTCCCTGACCCTGATCCCCCCAGTGCGCAAGGCTCCTGACAGGGACTGGGGTACTTACAGTACACTGTGTACCTTGTAATAGATCTGAGGTATGCTTGCGATAAAATCAGCTGTGACTGGTTTGCAATCAGGAGATGCCTCTTTAAAACATCTCCCCGCCCATACAATGACGTCCTGAAGAAGCGTGCGTCACGCATGCGAAACGCGTTGACGTTACACGCTGGCCACACACCCATTGGAACAGTCTATTGGCCGTTGTCTTAGCCGCCCAGGCGTTCAAACAGCTATGTGCGGCGGACGCCATTGATCACGGGTGCCTTGGAGGGGCTGATTGCAGCCGAAGCAAATAGTACCAGGAGACATTCAGATGTGGACACCACCGACGCCTGCTGGCCTCGTGTATGGACCCAGCCATCCATCTCTGGGAAATCGTCTGCAATAAGGAGATCTCAAGGAAATCACTAGGGATAGAGAAACGGCTGTGAACACCAGGTATTTTCTAAACAGCATGGGACTCTGGTAAAGCGGTATGCATTACGGTCGGAATTTACTCTATGTGATACACCTTGATAATTACTCTATAAAGCCGCTAACCGCCTGACCCTAACTGGTGCGAGCCTGCGCAGTTCAACCTGAACCTAGCGTCTCTCCCTCATGCTCCTTTAATACTCTACACATCACTGTATGAGAGTATCATCTCTGTCCCTGGACGATCAAAATGGGTGGCTGCTTGATCTACTATGAATAAACGCCTTTTGATTCCAGTTTGGCTATTTCTGTAACCCTTCATACACATTGGAGACTGGCAGCCTATTTATTTCATCCATTTTTTAATCACCTCCCCACACCCCACGTCATTCGCTGACTCCAAAGGGATTTCAGCAGTCTGTGTATTCACATGATCGCAAGGACTTCAGGTGTCTAAAATTGAGAGAAATGTCCTGATTGTATACCAGTCACAATTTGGGATATTGTCAAGGTTGATAGGTAATTTTCTGGCTTATTACCATAATTTATAAAACAGACCAGAGTATACATTATTTCCATCTTTCACCATACCCATAGTGACAGTTCATGAGATTGAGGAAACTTTTTTGGTACTTGTATTTTGGTATATGGTTATCTCCTTATCCTGATATCCCTTGAATCTCTGGGTTTATATGGCATGCTGATACACTTTAAGTGGTTCACAGCAGTATTAAATGGCTCGATTTGAGCTAAATACTGGTAGCCACTGTAATAGTGTATCCATCAATGCAAATGGGTGTGTGGCCAGCTATGTGTGTCTTTGTCATTGTATTGTTTTTAATGTTGTCTCATGCTATTTTTTATCGCAATTGATGCCAGTTTGTGTACTATTATCCCCTTATTGAGGGTTTTTTACACTATGACATGCCTTGCTTATCAATAAAGTTTTTCATTTTTTGAACACAGCAGTTGTGAGCATCCCTTTATGCAACCACTTTTGGGGAACTGTTCTTTGGCTCCTCACCTTCCTTTTCTCTACTTACAGTACACTGGCTAACCTGGCCAAAACCAGACAACCCCATTCTTTAGGAGGTCTGCTGAAACAGATCACCCCAAGTACTAGGTGGGGCTCTCCCGAAGAGAGACCCCATGAGAGAGGGCGAACCAAGCCAGAAGGCCATATCCACCCCCTCCCAAGACTTTCAGGGACAGGCCCAAGGACCTACACCCTACTAATCACGCTGTGTATAAAATAAATAAAGTGTACCGCCACAATATACCGCCACAATATAAAACACAAAACGTGAGACACACAACACATAAAAGTGGGTAAAGGGATAGTGGGGAAGTGCAAGGTTAGTGCCACGCTTCAATACTATGGCAGGCCCTTCGGCCAGGAATAAAAAATTCCTCTGGTCCTGACTCCTAACCAAAAGGCCCGGCCCTAGAGGCAGGTGTGAAAAACTTGTGTAGGAAGTGCAGTGTCCTTGGTGCCATACTCATAGTGTTGCCATCCACAGTGAATTATGGCACCCCTGGACTGCCACTCCAGGGGCACATACACCACAGGCTTTTCAGAATCCCGGTCCCTGGCAAGACCAGTGCAGCCCCGTCCCTACCAGAAGGCCTCAGAACTTAGACAGCTTTGGGAGAGCCCGGCCCACAACCAGGGACACATATCTTTTCCAAGGCCAGACTCAACCCAGAAGGGGGAAAAAAGCTTCCCCGCCACCATCACCATTCCTTACCATACACCATATACAGTTCCTTAGCGTTCCTTACGTACTATACACGTACTGAATGATGGGTCTTCCCCCTTAAATTTCTGGGTCTCCAAATTGGGCACATGGCCTGAGCTTGCCCCTTACGCCTTGGAGGTGCTGGCCTGCCCTGCAGCCAGTGTATTATCTGAACGTATATTTAGCACGGCTGGGGGCGTTATCACAGACAAGCGCAGGCGCCAGTCCAGAGCCGATATGGACAAGCTCATGTTCATTAAAATGAACCAGGCATGGATCCCACAGGACTTGTCCATACCTTGTGCAGAACAAACATGTATACTGGCCTTACCCAGCCATTGTTGTATTTTTGATCTTTCTCACTCTTTTGGGGTGTACCCTAATTGAAAAAGAAATAAAATTAAAAACAAAAACCAGTGTTGGCTACCTTGTCCTCCTCCACAGCCGCTTCCACCTACACCGCCACATCCACCGCCACCTCAACCTCCTACTCCATATGGGCCTCGTCCTCCTAGATCAAGATGATTATTTTTTATTTTTATGTTTTTTTATGTTATTGTAAGTTATTTCCCTATCCACATTTGTTTGCAGAGCACTTGCCATGCTCTTAACAAGCTTTTGCTGTCATTTACAGCCCTCTAGCCCTTTCCATGTTTTTTTTAGAGCCATTTTAGTGCTCAAAAGTTCAGGTCACCATTGATTTCAATGGGGTTCGGGATCGGGGTCAAGTTCGGTTTAAGTCGGGGACACGATCCCAGACTTTTTTTTCAAGTTTCGGCCGGACCCGCCGAACCCAGACATCCAGGTGTTTGCTCAACTCTATATATGATATAATCTCAATAAAAACGTGAAATAAAAAAATGTTTTTAAGATGCCACCAGCTTTATGGCAGAGATTTTAGAACATAAAAATAAAGATGTGAATTTTGTACTTTTTTAAAATAATGTTTATTCTTGTGTATACCCCATCAGAGGATCGTGTAGAAAAACAAATAGTTTAACAGGGCTGGTGGCAACCAATACCTATAATTGCAGTGTTACAATTTTCCTTTCTGTAAAATAATACTTTCTAAGAACTTTTTTTGAACTTTCCTCCAGGTAGTTTGAGGTCATGTCATCATTTTCTTGATCTTGTTTTTTTCTTAAATAACAATTTATTGAAGTTCAACTCTTAACATCAAAAACAAATACAGAACAGTAGCAAAATATCAGATTGCAGTATAAACAAGAAGATCGGGCCTCATAGGGTAGTAACCAACATATTGAGGAACTCCATAAAGGACATCCCGTGGGAAGGCATATGTACAAATACCAAACTTTTTTTTTATGGGAAACATAGTAAGGAAAGAAAAGAAAAATAAGGGGAGGAGGAAGGGAGGTGGTGGGAAGGGGAGAGAAAGAAGAAGGATAGGGTGTAAGATAGGGTGGGTAGGTGAGGTTGAGGTAGAGAGGAAGGGAGAAGAGGAGGGAGTAGATGCATCAGTACATATTACGGATTAGAAATACCTTAATCAACTAGCTATGCAGTTAAGCTGAACTTCAAGTTAGCACAGGTTCAGGTAGAGATAAGAGACACTTGTAAAGACATGAGGACCAAGTAAGAGGTATTACGCAGGATAAGGAGATTTGGCATCTCCTAGAGTGTTAAGTTCGGAGGGCTGATAGGTAAGGCCTAGGTCATATTGGGTGTAAATACGTCATCTGCGGCGGACATGCAAGACCATTTCTGAAGGAAACGTTGTCGATTTGGTCGAGGATCCATGAGCAGACTCGTTGTTTTTTCATTCCGCAAAGAGAGTACAAGTCCTTTGTCAATTCGTTAATGGAGGGGGAGATGTCTGCGAGCAGACATAAAGCAAGTTACCACCCACTTCTTGTGTTGTAGCAAAGTCTTATGGGACAGTAAAAGAACATTTGAATCTAGGCAGCCAAACAGTAAGAGATAGATGTCCTTGGGGAGCAAGAGGCCAGTGATCCTGGTAATAAATCTCAAGAGTTTGTCCCAAAAAGGAGGAGATAAGGGGACATTGCCAAAACTTATGAAGAAGCGAGAGGTAGAACTCTTTGCAAATGGTGGAGTGTGTCTTGGGACCATCTAAGGTGCAGGATGTATGCCCTATGAAGAATCTTAAATTGTTGTTCTCTCCAAAATTCCTTGTGGATATATCTTCGGGTGGTAAGATACTCCGTCAAAATCCTTTGCTGAGCAGTGTCGGAGTGAAGTATCCTATTCCAGGGCTTCACTATTGTGAGTGAAACTCTGCGGAAAAGTTCCATGAGAAGAGGTTTATACAGATGAGATATCTTGTGTTTGCCTTTTTGCATCCACGAGTCTATGAGTGATGGTTGGATTTGTTGATGGTTAGTATGACAAACAGAGTCCACAAAACTTACACTTTGCATGTAGTGCAGATAATTGCTGGCAGGAATATGATAGGTGTTAGAGAAATCAGAAAATACCAGTGGCTTACCTGTGGAAATATCAAATAGCTGAGAGAACATTTCCACACCCCGTGATGACCATGCCCTATAAGCGAAATACTGCTGCGCCTGCGAAAACATTGGTTAATTTTGAATAGGGAGGTAGCGAGAGAGGCGTTGGGGAGCCCCCAATCGTTTTCTCACCTCCCTCCATGCTGCTACTGTATCTCTATTTAAGGTGTTATTTCTCAAAGAAGAAGGGAGGTCCCCGTTACCACAGTGCAGCAAGGCTGCCAGATTATAGGGGGCGGTCATCTGAGATTCCAAGGAGAAGTTGGTATATCTAGACTCACGACTTATCCAATCTAGGCAACCCCTCAAGAGGCACACAACATTATAAATCTTTGTATTAGGAAGGTCAATCCCACCTTCTCGTTTAGATAAATGCAGCTTGCTGAGAGATATTCTAGAGCGTCTGCCCTTCCAAATAAAACGTGAAACCGTGTTATACAGTCTGTGGACGTCAGAGTGATTTAGAAGAAGGGGTATTGTTTGGAGAGGATATAGGAGTTTGGGGAAAGTGGACATCTTGTCTAAGTGGCACCTGCCTAGAAAAGATAAAGGCAAGTTTGCCCAGGTATGCAATTCAGCTATCATTTTATCTATGACTGGGGTGAAATTTAACTGGTATAGCGAGGATGGGAAGCGACCTATTTTGACCCCTAAATAAGTAATATAATCAGTCGTGATGCGCAAAGTGGATGAAGAAGCCCACAAGGGGGGACGAGTATTATTCAGGGGAAGAATTTCACTCTTGGTGAAATTTATACGGAGACCTGAGCACTGACGAAAATCAGCAAACATAGATTGTATAATGGGGAGGTCATGATTGGGGTTTGATGTGAAAATGAGGACATTGTTCGCAAACATTTCCGTACGTAATTCATCCGATCCCACTTTGATACACCGAAGTGCAGGGTGTGCCAGCATAAATCTCGAAAGGGTTTCTATGGCCATATTAAATAACAAAGGCGACCCCTTAAACAAACGGAAAGAATTGGAGATGTGGCCCGCTATTACAACCTACACCTCGGGGGAGGCATACATAGCCCTGATCAAGTGAAGGAAAGGTCTGGAGAAGCCTAGAGTGAGGAGGACCCGGTCAAACAATTGAATATTAACACTGTAGAAAGCCTTTTCGGCATCAAGGGTGATTATCACAGTGTCGTTATTAGGGTCAGCTTACGACATTTCGAGTGCAACCAATACCTTCCTGATATTGGAGGTGGCCGTTCTGCCCTTGGTGAAGCCCGACTGGGCCGGATGGATGAGGGAGGTTAAAATGGAGGCCAATCTGTTCGCTGTAATTTTGGAAAGCAGCTTACAGTCTACATTTAGTAATGATATAGGCCTATATGAGCCTGGGTCAGTGGGGTCCTTTCCTTTTTTATATATTCGTTTTATATGAGCCTGGTAACCTGTCGGTAAATAGGGATCACCTGAAAGGATGTGATTAAAGACCAATTATAAGGTGGGAGCAACCCAGTCCACAGCTATTTTATAGAATTCGGGGGTATACCCGTCAGGGCCTGGGGATTTGCCCGGGGTAAGAGATTTTATTGAGTTTTGGACTTCTTCTAGTGAGATGGGAGCATTTAAGTGGGCTAACTGGTCTTGTGAATCGACGGGAGGTGGACTGAGGAGATCCACCTAGTAGCTACCTCCTCATTAATGGGTTTGTGACTGTATAATACCGGTAATACTGTTCAAAGACCTGATTGATGTCCTTGGGAGTTTCTACCAGCAAACCATTGGCGTCCTGTAGGGCAGAAACGTGAGTGGGAGCATGAGGACCTCTGCAGAGAGAGGCCATCAATTTCCCTGGTTTATTATCAAAAGAATGGAATTTCCAGTCTTGGTGAGATTTGTGAATGTGCTCCCGAGGGTCCACTCATCAAAATCCACCTTAGCAATTTGCCAACGCTCTCTATTGTCGGGAGTATTGGAGTGGTTAAGGTTGGATTGTGCCTCCCTGAGAGAAGTACTAGAGACCAAAAAAGCCTTTGCTACATTTTTTTTATAGGCTGAGGCATATGAGATAATACGTCCCCTGAGGACCACCTTGCCAGTCTTCCAGAGAAGGGTAGGAGAGATGGTAGATGAGGCGTTATGAGTGAGAAAGTCAGACCAGGCGTCTTTGACGAGGGAAGAGACTCCAGGATCTTTGGCCAAATAGGAGGGGAAGCGCCATTGTCTTATGGATGGTGAAGTCGTGAAAAGGGTGAGGACTGTAGAAATAGGGGCATGATCCGATAATACTATATCAAGTATTTTAGGGGAGACTGAATATGGGAGTAAATCTGGGTTGAGAATTCCGTGCTTATGGACTTTTAAAGAATAGGGCTGTAGCCAACCTCAAAACATAGTCTGAGAGACTATATCGATAGAGTGTAGGGTGTAGTGAGGTAGGTGGCACTGCCTAAAGGTGTGTTGGTGAGTTGGTAGGAATTTAAGAGGGGGGGAGTCTGATGCCTAAATATAATAAATATAGTTATAAAACCATGACACAGATAATCAACGATACAAATGTATAAAAATCAAAGTGCAATGAAATGCCAGTGTTGGTGATATGAAAAGAGTGGCTAATATAAATATAAAGTGCTAAAGTGAACAAAGTGTGTCTGGCTAGGATAAAAGAATCCCAGATTTGAATAAATATAAATCTGTAAAATGAATAATCTAATATATATATATATATATATATATATATATATAAATTTATAAAAATGTATAGAAGGTGGCTCGGTGGACGAATATAAATACAAGGTGATACAAAGTGATTAATAGGTGATATCGAATAAAATATTAAATACATAAATAGTATAGGTGGTAAGGTGATTAAATTGTCCCAATGCTATGGTGACTAAAAATGGCAATAAATAAATAAGTGATCAAAAGTCCATTAAGTGTTAAATAGTGGATCATAAAATGCTCCAATGGTTTTGATGGGTGGTAGTCAGGGTGATCCAGGTGCTGGGTGCCGGGTGAGGGAACAGTGCACCCCTTCAATATCTCCCACACTCACCAGAGTTAGGCACCCCTGCAGGGGTAATCAGCCTTTTGTAATCAATGGATTTCCTCTGTCAGGCGATTCCTGTGTGCTGTTCTCATAGAGAATAGTCCCTGGATTGTCTCCCTCATATATGCAATGTATTCAGCAAGATAGATACAGCCTCATATATGGTTCCCATCCATCATAGGTGTGTATATTTCCAAGGTCATATGCAAGAAGAAGGCCTCATATAGTGATGTACCATTTAAAATAAATGCTTTATTTATATAAAGTAATGTACTCACATAAAAACATAGGTAAACGAGCATGCAAATGGATTAGAGATTGCAAAACCCTCGTTGGCGGTTACTTACCGGACGCTATGCGTGTCAGCGGCCGGATCTGCGCTCCAGTGGGGCGGAAATGACGTAACCACGCTCTACGCGTTTCGTCATAATTGACGTCATCATGAGCGTAAGTCACGCCATTCCCGCTAGATATTTGTACTCTATGGTTACTAGGCAATCGGACTCAATTATGTGGATGAATGTGGTTCCAGCCAATGAGAAAAATAGAAAGTAACTGAGTAAAGTGTTTCCGGGCAGAATGGAAATATGCTAATCTGGTTCCAACCAATACAAAAAATAGAAATATGGGAAGTAACTAAGTAATGTGTTGCTGGGCAGAATAAAAATATGCTAATAAAGACGAATAAGAGGTTCAGCCAATGAAAAAATCCATCAACGAGTAATACGTTGCTAGGCACAATGTAAACTGTGTATCCAGTGTCCAATGAGAATATAAATGACATGGATGTGAGAAAAAATATATATGTTAAAAACATCTATATTTAAAAAAGGGGGGGCTATTTGTACTCCCCAATATATTTAAGGTAGATAGCGGAAAAATAAAATCAGATAATCTATCCAGTACAAGAAACTGATGAACGTATTATATGTTCATCAAATACATTCTGTGCGTCTAGGGGTTCATAAGGAGGTAAATAGATATGTGAAAATTTGTAAATAAAACATATATATATATATATCTATATAGAAAAAATATATGTAAAAAATATGTATTAATATATTATGAAACCAATCTGAAAAGCTAAAATTAAATTTATATAAGTGTAGAGAAAATATATTTCTGAAAAGGAGAGACATAAAAAGGGGGGGAATCGGTCTAAAAGGACCAATGATGGAAGATAGATAAAAAATATGTAGATTGATGTGAGATGAAGGAATATATAAAAGGGAATAAGTCCTGTGGTCCAATAACCATATGCAAACATATGTCCCACAATGCCAATATACATCAAAATACAATAATAGATATAAACCATACTAATAAGTATAAATATAACCAATATACTTAAAATGTATTAGGTAAAAATAGAGAAAAAAGGTGTAATGGTGAAAAAAACAATAAAGAATTAGAGAAGGGGAAGTGTTAGTGTTTTGATAAACATATATATAAATAGTAAATAAATATTCCAGAGCCAATTACTTGTAGCAAAAAACGACAGATCACCTTGATAAATGAGATCATTCAAGTAAAAGTAGAAAGAGGTACTTGAGATAAATAGTCAATACTAAAATGTTAAAAAATTGAAAATTTAAATCTATTTTTTTTTATAAAAAGGCCAATCATATAAAAACAATCATAAATATTAAAAATCGGAGATGAAGCAATTGAGGTCTATATCCAGGTTGAGTCCTCCAGGTTGGAGAGACTCGAGTTGGTATATCCACCTTGTCTCATTCTGTGATATCTTTCTAGATTTGTTTTTTCCTCTTCAATGTTCCCTGATTGTGTCTATTCCATAGAAAACTAGACCCATAGGATTGCGATTATGGACATCTCGAAAAAGTTTGGAAAGGCTATGTTTTGGGAAGCCGTTTTTAATGTTATTGATATGCTCCCTGATACGCACTGAGAGGGGCCTGGTGGTCCTGCCCACGTATTGAAGTTTTCAAGGACATTCGATAACGTATGTTACGTGAGTGCTATGGCAAGTGATAAGATCTCTGATTTGGAAGGATCTTTTATTCACGTTGGATTTGAATTGCATAATTTTCTTTGGTTTTGCAGGATTATTTCTACAAGCCAGACATTTTCAGCATCGGATAAAACCCTTCATGTCAGGAAATATTTTTACCTGTCTCGGTGGGTCCACCACATTGTGGACCAATCTGTTTCTCAGTGAGGGGGCTTTCCGGTAAATAAATCAAGGTCTATTAGGTAAAATTTTTGAAAACATTTTGTCTGATTTTAAAATTGGCCAATATGTATCAAAAATCTTTTCAACTGACTTGTATTGGTTATTAAAACCTGTAATTAAGGCGCAGTCAAAATTCTCTTTGTCATTTTTAGTTTTATTAATAAGTAGATCTTCTCTCCGCATGTTTTTAATTTATTTCTTGGTGACTTCTAAGGTGGATCTCTGGTATCCCTTCTCTTTAAATCTGTTGGTAAGTTTTTCTGCCTGTGTTTCATAATCTTCCAATTTGGTGCAATTATGTCTAATTCTCATGTACTGTCCTTTGGGTATATTTTGTTTCCATTTAGGATGATGGCAGCTCAACGTAGGTATATATCCATTTTTGTCGGTGGATTTGAAGAATGTTTTATTCTGCAAGTAGTCTCCTTCTCTAAAGATTTGAAGGTCTAAAAAATCAATTTGTTCCCTATTATAGCTTCCTGTAAATGTAATGCCATACTGGTTACTGTTAAGTTCATTTAAAAAAGAGTCCAAAGCTTCCTGAGTGCCGTCCCACATCATAATTATATCGTCTATGTAGTGACGGTAGAACCAAAGGTGTGGGTTGTTTTTCCCATAGATCATTTTCTCTTCTAACATGTTCATAAAAACATTTGTGACACTGGGGGCATATCGAGCCCCCATAGCAACTCCTTTGGTCTGCACGTAAAATGTCTTATCATACCAAAAGTAGTCATGTGCCATAGCTAGTGTTAGCCCTTCTAATATGTAATTAATTTGAGCATGTTTCATATCCGTTTCTTCAAATAGAGCTTTTTTGACCCCTTCTAGGCCATCCTTCTGTTTGATACTGGTATACAACGAGTTGACATCAATGGTGACAAGAATCCAAGTGTTTTATATTTTTAGGTCTTGTAGTTCTCTAATCAATTGGGTACTATCTTTGAGATATGATTTGCCCTTGTTACCTAATGGTTGAAGGAATGTATCCAAATGTTCCCCAAGCCTGGAGAAGAGGGAATCTATTCCACTGATTATAGGTCTTCCTGGTGGTTTCTCTAGTCGTTTATGTATTTTTGGAAGGTGGTAGATTACTGGTGTCTTCGTAGATTTGGGAAGTAGATACTTTGCTTCCTTCGCAGTGAGTATACCGCTATCTTTGCCCTTCTTAATATATACTTCTAACTTTTTCCGGTATTCCTTAATTGGATTAGTTTTTAGTTTCTTATATGTGCCAGGTATTTGTAAGAGGTTCCTCATCTGGTCCTCATAGTCTTGTTTCTTTAGCATCACAAGGCCACCGCCTTTGTCTGCCGGGCGTATGACTACTTATTTTTTCTCTTCTATGGATTTAATTGCTTCCCAAGCTTTCTTATCCTTCTTGTTGTGTATATTGAGTTGTTTAATATCATGTTCAACCATTTTTTTAAAAGCCTGTAGACATTCATTATTAGGAACTTTTGGATTAAAAGTGGATCGATTTCTTAAATTGGTATGTTTAAAATGATTATTGGATGTGGTCTTGTATTCTCCTTTTAAATTAAAAAAAAAATTAATATTCAATTTTCTTAAAAACTTCTGAACGTCTATATAGGTTTCAAAATGGTCTAAGTTTTTGCTTGGGGCATATTTGAGACCTAAATCTAAAATTGCTAATTCTTCCTTGGTAAAACTGTTTCTGCTAAGATTAAAAATTTTGGTGCCCTCTTGAACTTTAGCCAATTATTATTGGCTCTCTCCAGGAATGTGTGGGACAATGTGGTCCTCCACTCAAATCTTTTATGACTCACTGTCGAGGCAAGCTGCATCCTTATCCAGATTTTTTTTGTGGTAAAGTTTTGTTGGCTAAAGGATCCCACTCTGATTTGGATCTAGTTATTTCCCATCCTTATGCTGCCATGTAGTTAGTGGCATAAAAGAGCAGTGGAAAAAATAAATGTGCTATCAAATGCTTATCACAGTTTTCCTTTTCTAGATAACGCTATGGCAGCATGGGATAGCTCCTATTCATTGAGTTTTCCAGTTACAGGACAGATGGACTGGTTCAGCCTCAAAATTTATGAGGTAAGGGGTCCTATGAGGTAGGAACAAGGGTGGGTCTTACCCATCTGTATGCTGTCATGGAGTTAATCAGGAAAGGGAAATTGAGATAAGTATTTGATAACAATTTTTCATTTTTCAATTTGCAAGGTAATTTTCTCTTAACTTGGTGAATAAGGTAACACTCTGATTACTTACATTATTCAATCATGTTTAAGCAAAAATGTAATTTCTTTCTTTGCTTGTGATTGGGTAATTTTTTTCAAAGTCCATTTTTAGCTACATTCGCTAAGCTTTGTAAAAATTCCCCTGAAAGCAAAAATTTACTTTGCAGAGTGAACATGCTCTATGGAGTTAGTAAAATAGCCCTATAGGGTAGTATAAAATCACCAGGGAAACTTTTGTGGGAAAGTTTATCTTTTCTATTACTACAAGTTTCTCAAAAGATTTTCAAGGTGAAACTGTGTTATACTTTGTATTTTAAATGTACATGTTGTTGTCTTCCTCAATTTATTTTCTGTTCCATTTTCCAATTATGTGAATAGAAACATGTATTAAACAATAAGATGGGAGAATAGAGAAGATAACGACATGGAATTTGAAAGCTGCATTGAAAATGCCAAAAGATGGAGAATAAATTCAATCAATGCTCAAAATAGACACAAAATAAAACTTTTCTCAACATAAAATATATCTTTATTTGTCATTGTGAAACATACACCTAAATAGGAAATTTATGTTTCAGTTTTTCCATTGCTGTGTTATAGTAACTTCTAAACATAAACTGATGTCTAAAAAAATGTGTAGCACATTTCAATCAGAATTTCAGTTATGGAATTGTATAGTTTTAAACTCCCAAGCAATGATCCATTATTGAAACAGTATTTAGGTGTGATGCTGACTGAAATACAATCTATTATCAGTATACACCTGTATAAGTGTAACTATTTTTAGAGAGAATACTGTAAATTTTTGATAATTTAAGTATAAACATTTTAAAGTCTAGCTGTAACATTTTTTACACTATTTACTTTTGTTAAGTAAATTTAGCTTGTCTCACTGTAACCAGTGTGACACAGAGAGTAGTAGAATTTTCTGGAACATAGGTGTGGAGCTATATAGATGGCAGTATGAATATAAATGCAGCCCTGGCCAATCCCAGAGAGCAGGGCCCTGAAGGCATGCTGAGAGTCTGTATAAATAGACACTGAGCTTCTGGGGGTTTTTTTCTGCAGAGGATCAGTCCAGCCTGGAGGGCTTGCTGCCGTTGTTTGTGGGGCCTCAGGTGGGCGACCTGAGAGCCTGAATGCGGAAGCTACATAGAGCTGACTGAGGGGCTGTCTGCTGAAGATCTAGTCTAGTATCACTGGAGAAAGGTGTCGCTTTGAAGTTGGAAAGAGGCAACCAACTGTCTCTGGACATTTTGTTATTACAGGATACTGTGAGAGATCTAAGAGACCTTTTGGTTGCTGCCACACCTCTTGTGCTAGAGAGTCAGTTGTGTGTTTGCTAAAGGAGACATCAGCTGGTGTGCTGAAGAGATTAGTTCATCTAATTCCTTGTGAAGGGATTATGCTCTTATTGCTCTAAAGAAAGAAGCTTGTGTTAACTGCTTCTATTACAAAGCCAAGTCCTCAGTTTGTTATATGCAAGGACTTCTGCTTGTGCTTTACAGAAAGGAGTTTACTGCCCTCAATGTGTACATTGTTTCTGTTTTTTTGAGTATCCCACTCAGTGCCCTCAACCCTATCCAAGTTCTTCAAATATAAAAACAACAAAAACAACAGCCCTAGACTGGTTGTTGAGGAAAAGTGTGGCTAAGATTATGTGCCTGGTTGCAGGACAATCCACTGGGCAAAAAACTGGGTATTCCCCTTCTACTGAAGCATACTGATGTCCACAGACTCAATAGGGCTGTAGCTAGTTTCATAAGGAAGGGCCGAAAGTTCCGTATAGCTATGTCCAAACTGTACCTGCCGAAAAGGGACGGGGGAGTGGGCTTGCCTGACATTCGCCTATATAACTTGTCATGTTTACTCAGGGATGGCCTGGACTGGATATCTAAATACACCAATATATCACTAGAATCTCAAATGGTCTGGCCCTATGATCTATTGACCTTGTTGCACTGCGGGCACAGAGATCTTCCCCACGGTCTATGGCACAATGTCCTGATTAGGGATACCGTTATGGCTTGGAGGGAAATACGGAAGAAATTGAAAGCTCCTCAGAGACTTTCTCTCCATCTTCCTATCTGTAACCACCCTCCGTTCCCCCAAGCGCAACAGCATAGCGCCTTCTCACACTGGGCCAGTCTGGGTTTGACCAGATTCTCTCAGCTATATGATGCCTCTACGGGTCACCCCTACAGTGTATCTGAGTTGTCGGCTAAATATGGTATTCCTCCCAAGCATCACCTATTCATACAACAATGTCTCTGTTTTGTGCAATCAATATGCATGGACAAATCTAAGTGCTTTGCGCCAACATTGATAGATGTATTAATTGAACAGGGCAGGCACAGGATTTCTTCTATCTACAATCCACTGCAACGAGAATAGCATGCCGCATCGGCATCCCAGGTAGCCAGCACTTGGAATAAGACACTAACGTCCCCGGATGCCCGAGACCGCATTCTTAGGGGCTACAACTCTACTTGCCTATTTGTCCATAACGTGTTCTGGCGGGAACAACAACTCAAGATCTTACATGGAACCTATCTCCCCTGCCTGAAGTGGGTACCGGAACACCAGCACCGAGTCTGCTTCCTGTGCGGAGCGTATCTACCTGACTTGTTCCACAAATTCTGGGCCTGTCCTCACATTTCTCGGTTTTGGGACAAAATTCTAAGATTCATTTTGGACACACTAGGACTTTCTCTACCCAAAGACATTTATGCTCTACTATTTGGCCACCACTTCCTCCCTCCTCAACAAAGCTGCTCGAAAGTCCCTAGTCCACCATAAACCCTGGATTCTGAACTGTCTTATGGTGGCAAGGAGAGCAATCTTGAAACATTGGACTGCTGCATCCCCCCCCCTCAGTGAGTGAGGTTCTTCAAGACATGCAGACCCTACTGCGGAGAGATCTCATAGACATGAATCACAGCGGGGGTTCAGCACATAGTCGATTCCACAGGAAATGGCATACTTATCTCTCAGTGTACCCACTTCCTCCCCCTACGCACACAACAAGGCTCTGAGGTCCCGCTCCCTACCTATGATTATGCCTCGTACTGCTTGAGATGTTATGCAATTGTGAGTCTGTGGCTTTATGTGTGGTTGAGTACACCTGTGATTATTAGTTAACTCTTCTGTAATGCAACCCTAGTCACGGCGTGACAGAATGGATTTGACTTGCACGGAACTACGTATTTGGCTAATCGGCCGGACGTCTGCTTCCACACCCCCCCTCTTCTCACCTACCTGATTCCCCCCCCCAGTTCGCTTCAGATTGCAGGCCCCTTGACTCATACTTAATGGATGTACTATGATGTTTAATTTTGTTTACATTGTTGTTTTTCTTCGCATGTGCCGCATTGTATTGTACTTTCTGTACTTCAAAAAAAAAAACTGGGCACATTTCCAGCCCTCCCATGGGAGTAAGCGCTACAGATACTAACATGTCTATAGGTCTGAACAGAGTGTGGCCTCATTTAGCCAAGAGGCTAAATCATTTTGCTGTTTATTGGACTATGATAAGACTTACCTTCTGCAAGGGGGCGTCTTGTTGTTTCTTTTGCTGCAATATGATGAATAAACATGGGCAGGAAGCCTTTAAACACACTTTGGCATTTGGATTACCTCTCTGCAAGCTCTCCACTTAACCACTTGCCGACCGCTTACTGGGCTGCTACTGTGGCAAAGTGGCTCGTTACCGTCGGGCAGCATAGCCCTACGTCACCAGACTATCCCCTCTCTTGGCGGCGCGCTCCCGCTGTATTCAGACAGAGCGGGAGTCGGGGCAGGGGAGGAGAGGCGGTGATCACCTCCGCTCTTCCCTGATCGTCGGCGATCGAGTGAGGATCTCCTATGTGACAGACAGTGACAGATTACAGGATTCAGCTTAGCTGAACCTGCGATCTGTGTCTGTGTCACACAATCCCCTCCCCCCACACACGTCAGTAAGCATGAGGCATACATTTAACCCCTTGATCACCAACAGTGTTAACCCCTTCCCTGCCAGTGTCATTATTACAGTAACAGTGCAAATGTATAGCACTGATTACTGTAGTAATGTCACTGGTACCCCTAAAAGTGTCAAAAATGTCAGTCAGGGGTCCGATCTGTCCGCCACAATGTCGCAGTCCCGCAAAAAAAATCGCAGATTGACGCCATTACTAGTAAAAAAAAATAAACAATAAAAATGACAAATCTTTCCCATAGTTAGTAAACACAATAACTTTTGCGAAAACCAATCAAAATATGCTTATTGTGATTTTTTTTACCAAAAATATGTAGCAGAAAACAAATTGGCCTAAAATGTTAAAAAAATTTGATTTATACATTTTTTTTGGGAATGTTATATATCAGAATGTGAAAAATATTGTTTTTTATTTCAAAATTGTCGCTCTTTTTTTCAAAAATTAAAAATCGCACAGGTGATAAAATACCACCAAAAGAAAGCTCTATTTGTGGGGAAAAAAAGGACATACATTTAGTTTTGGTACAGAGTCGCATGACTGCGCAATTGTCCGTTAAATTAACGCAGTGCTGAATCACAAAATATAGCCTGGTCAAGAATGAGGTCAAATCTTCCAGTCTTAAAGCAGTTAAAAATACGCTCATTGAAAATTTTTGTGTCAAAGACATGTAACTAAATACATTTTGGCCTAAATATATGACAAAAATTGAATATATTGGATCTTTTTTAACTGTAAAAGTAGAAAATGTCAATTTTTTCGTAAAATTTTCGCTCTTTTTTTATTAATATCGCAAAAAATGAAAAGCGCAGAGGTGATCAAATACCACAAAAAGAAAGCTCTGTTTGTGGGAAAAAAGTACGTAAATTTTGTTTGGGTACAGGGTTGCATGACCGCGCAATTGTCAGTTAAATTCCCGCAGTGCCAAGTTGCAAAAAGTGGCCTGGACGTTAAGCAGGAAAATCCTCCGGTGGTAAAGTGGTCAAAGCTTATCACCCACTATTGGTGGAGGCATGAAAGGGGCGCTCGCTCTGCTGATTCCTGTTTAAAAATGTGTTTGCTTGCCATAAACTGTTTCCCTGGTGCAAAAGTTCAGTTGAGCTAAGAACTGTGAGACGTATATGTCAGCAGTAATTTAGGGGACACTGTAACATTCTACTGAACTGCTGTGCCCTGGGAAAAAGGCTTGGTAGCTACTGTGATTCTGCTGACAGCAGAATGTTTTGATTGACAGTGCAATCACTGTGGCTTATACCACTCGAAGGGATAGTGCACTGCTGTTTACATTTTGAATGGAAGGCATAATAACTGCATTACTCCAAGCTAATTCTGCACATCAACAGATTTGTCAACATAACCTGGCACAGCAACAAAATAATCCTGACACAAAAATAAAAAAAAATGAATAGGCTGTTGGAAGCACAGGAGCAGCAGGCGGTTGCAAATCAAGCAAGCTTTGAGGCTCAGGTGGTTGATTTGGTCCAGGCAACTGAAAGACACCAACATGCCCTAGCAGAATTGATATGGCAGCTGCCAGCCAGGACTTTGGGTGTTTCCAGTGTTTTCCTGGTGACACTCATTTAGGCACTCTAAGCCATCTCTTACAAAGGATAACAAACCAAGATGATGTGGAGGCCTTCCTATGTACTTTTCAGAGGATCACAAAAGGAAATACCTGGCCTTAGAAATGGTGGGGGGTACATGATATGCTACTGTTAGCGGAAAATTCCAAAAGGAATACTTCAACATGACCTCTGATGATACCCAAGTTTATGACAAATTAAAAACATAGATTTCTGGGAGTTACAACGTTGGCGAGGGCACAATAAATACACATTTGGAACTACAAGAAAGAAGGGTTTTTCCACTTCAACATATATTGAAATAATCATCCAAATGTTCAGTGCATCCTGTAGTGCCTACAGGGCCTTAACTCATTGACTATTTCCAGAGGACTATACCTCCAGATAGGTGGGTGATCCAAGATGATCCAAAATCAGCTGATCAAATTGTGGAGCTGATGGAGCACTTTTCTGCCACTAAGGATCGTTGAGGTAAATCTACAGCTTTAAGATCCCTAGATCCCTAAAAATAAAAAATAAAATTGAAAAACAGTGTCACGGCAGATAAAGCCACAACGGAGGGCATTGAGAGGCTGCCAAGAGTGGTTAAAGGGTCTCCTCATATTACTTAGTTACATAGTTAATCTGGCTGAAAAAAGACACAAGTCTATCTAGTTCCACCAATAAAAGGGGAAAAAAAAGGAAAACATTGAAACTATTGAGAATCACTTTCTGTGAGAGTGGGGGCACTGCCAAATGCCCTATGTCCTAAGAGTCTATGGGCTGTGGTGTGCTCTGATGAATGATCTTGTTTTCATACCTTGGAATAGTTACAGATCCAGATTTGCCAAACTCTGTAGTGATTAAAGCCCCGTACACACGTAGCGATTGTCGGCCGTAAATATTCGGCCGCCGAACGATCGGCCGATTGTCGGCTTGTTAGTATGATGCTTCCGACAACCGACACCGACTTTTCGGCCAAACAGAAACGGGTGTGCAGGCATTAAAATTTTTGTTGGCCAACACCAGAACGGCCGATTGTTCGCCAGTCAGTACAGAATTCGGCCAAAAAACAGCAGATTTGCAAGACTGGGCATGCTCAGAAAAGAAAAAAGACACGGAAAGTTAACCATCACATGACATCACTTCTGCAGTCATCTGTTGTTGGCCGACAAAATTCATGTGCAGTCTTTAGCACTTTTCAGCCGACAGGACAGCACCGGACAAAAGATGGCCGATCGTTCGGTCGACATTCGGTACGTGTGTACGGGGCTTAAGAGTGGGAAAAGCATGGATTCCTTCCTAGAGTCTAGGTACCCTGATCCATATCTGGCTTTTTAACCCTGAACAGTTGATCCAGCACAGCACTGGTATCCTTTAAAATCAGCTGGGGACCTATCTGGCTTGAAGTGGATGTGCTCCCAGTCTTGTTGTAGAATGTAATACAGGTCAGAGACTTTTCCGTGTTTGTGGAACTGTGGGGAGGTAAGGAAAAGGACCCTGAGCCTGAAACACTACAGTAACTGCAGGACACCTGACCCCTTTGAACATAATGTAATAATGGTGCTGTAGAGGTGACCACTGATGAAAATGTATTTCTTCCCCTATCAGTCTTTGCTGGTGAATCAGAGGTGCCCCCCATACCCCCAAAGTGTCCAGTGTGACAGAGTTAAAGGTCTTCAAGGACAACTTTGGAACCACCCAGTTAAGTAACATTCTTGAAAAAGCATGGACAAATGTGAAAGAAAATAACAGGAGTCCATTAGTTCATAGACTTGAGAATGTTTTTCCTAATATTGCAGTTCATTGTGACTTGTACCATAGTGACAACATTATATTGTGAAGCTGTGGAAGAACCTTACATGAAGACAGTGTTGAATTTGGCCCATACATATCTCCTCAATTGGTATAAGAAAAGACCAAAGACAATTTTTCACAGGTATTTTTTTTGGCCTCAGACACATCCAGATGAAAAAAAAAAAAAGCACTGTAAATCTTGTCCAAAGTGTCAAGACAGCCCCTATTCCCAGTTATTCTAGCCCACTGGTTCCATTACTGGTGATTGGTGTTCCTATTGAAAGAATCACAGTAGAACTGATAGGACCAGTGGTAATGCTAGAGGCCTTCAATACACCCCAGCGGTTATGCTACTTAGTATCCTGGGGCTGTTCCTTTAAGGAACACTTTCTCCAAGACCATCAACAATGAGGCATTCTACATCTTTACCCAAAAAGAAATGCCAAAAGAAATCACAGTGGATCAAGGCACTCCCATTATGTCAAAGATAATAAAATAGTTGTAAAACATTTTTAACATTAAATTGGATGTAAACCCCATTCATGAAATTTGACCAGGGCACATATACAGTATCTGTAGTGTTTACTTATCTCTCTCCAAAGCCCTAAGTTCCATGTCTTTCTGCTGCTCAGTTCCTCTGTTTTTAGCATGATAACTTCAGACAAGTTCTCCAACACCGGAGATAAAAGCAGCTGGAAATTTATGTCAGGGTGGGTGCATAGAAATAGATTAACAGAGAGCTGGTCTATTCACAGCACAGCTCTGCATGTTTCTTCCTTCCTCAGCCTATGTGGAGGGGGGGGTGTGCCTTTCCTCCAATCAGTTGTCACACAGTGTATGCCAAGACTCCACACCCAGTGCTAGAACAGGAAGAACAAATTCTAACACTATGTGCACTTTCTAAACAGTGTAGAAAGCTGAAGACAGCAGATATACAAATAAAACTTATGTAGGGAGATTTGTTCTATCTGTGTATCATCTGAGGCTGTTCGCGTCACTGGGTATATGTGAGGGTTTACATCCAAGTAAAGTTATTGTATACTTCTGTTTTCTACCCTCAAATGAATGGTTGGTTGAAAAATGTAAAAAAAAAAACCCTTCAAAACTAGGCTTAAGAAGGTAGTGGATAAAGATGGAAAAGACTGGGATAGCCTAGACTGGGATAGCCTTCTGCCGTATCTATTGTTTGCAATTAGAGAGGTCCCACAGTCTTTTCTAGGGTTTTCACCCTTTGAACTGTTGTACGAGTGCTGCTTGATTTTCAAAGGAAATCTGGGAGACTGAAACCCCTCCATAAAAAAAAAAAAAATGTTGTAGAGTATATATTTGCCAAGCAAAACAGAATTGTTTCAGGTATGCCTCTTTTTTTGGGAACAGATACAGCAAGGTTAAAACGCACAGAATCAAGTGTACAATAGGTCTGTGAAGGTTCAAACTTTCCATTCAGGGGTTATGTTCTATGTTTAGTTCACAAGGAGTAAAATAAGTTCCTGGCTAAATGACAAGGACACAGTGTGGTCTTACAAATTGTGGGAAGGCTTAATAATGTTTATTGTTTATTGGGCTGTGATGAGATGGACACACTCCCTGCCAGGAAACCTCTTTATATTGCTGCAATACTGACAAATAAAAAATGTATACAGGTTTATACACAGTAAATGCAGTATATATATATATATATATATATTTACAATACCTCACAAAAGTGAGTACACCCCACACATTTTTGTAAATATTTTATTATATCTTGTAATGTGACAACACTGAAGAAATGACACTTTGCTACAATATAAAGTAATGAGTGTACAGCTTGTATAACCATGTAAATTTGCTGTCCCCTCAAAAAAAAAAAAAAAACTCAACACATTAATGTCTAAACTACAGGCAACAAAAGTGAGTACACCCCTAAGTGAAAATGTCAAAATTGGGCCCAATTAGCCATTTTCCCTCCCCAATGTCATGTGACTCGTTAGTGTTACAAGGTCTCAGGTGTTAATGGGGTGCAGGTGTGTTAAACTTTGTGTTATCGCTCTCACTCTCTCATACTGATCACTGGAAGTTCAACATGGCACCTCGTGGCAAATAACTCTCTGAGGATCTGAAAAAAAGAATTGTTACTCTACATCAAGATGAAATAATATAAATTTGTGCTGCGCAAACTTGTGTAGCTTATATTAATAATACATTCATTTAAACAAATAATGAATTTGTAGTGAAAAATTTGTATCACTCTGCGTAGAAAAAAAAAATATATATGTGTATATATCAACAGTTGTGCACTGATTAAATCCAATTTAAACACAATTAATAATTCTCTATATGCAATATAACTATACAATGAATAGTCAAACACATATAAATAATGCAAAGTGACGTAGTGAATTAGTGTCAAATTCCTTATGCCTGGTATCCAAATTAGAGGTGTCCAAACAAAGTATGCTCCTCTGTATGGAGATTAAATCCCAATCACCAGTGCTCAAATATAGTCGTGAGCAAACTTGATTTCACCTCCAATCTCTGTGCCCCCCCCTTCAGGTGGGTGCCTCACCTTCTACATTATGGACTTTTAAGCACGGTTATATTTATATCATATTTGATGATTCATTTACATTCTGCGGTATAGCACTGTTTTATTAAGACATATTTATAGTTTATACATGCGATTTTGGTGACTCTGTTTTTAGATTTTTTTAAATATCATTAGGAAAAAGGGATAGATAGATAGATAGATAGATAGATAGATAGATAGATAGATAGATAGATAGATAGATAGATAGATAGATAGATAGATAGATAGATAGATAGATAGATAGATAGATAGATAGATAGATAGATAGATAGATAGATAGATAGATAGATAGATAGATAGATAGATAGATAGATAGATAGATAGATAGATAGATAGATAGATAGATAGATAGATAGATAGATAGATAGAGTAAAAGAAAATAAAAAACACTTAAACATCATACTAGAATAGCTTACTGCTCTATTGTTATATATAGCAGTGAGAACAGAAGCAAAATAAAAGCACTTCTAGCAGTTTCCCTAATATATTAAATCATAATAATACCAAGAATGCAAAGCATATGTTTTAAAAATATTCAAAATGATTGGTAAACTATACAAAGTGCTATAATTCCCAGAATGCCTATGTGAGTCACACAGCCATTCGCACTCGAGTGTGTTCTGACATGTTCTAACTGGCACTTGCCTGTGTCACATACTAGTTGACTTAGTCTTTACAAAGTAGTAGAAGAAGTAACATGTGTGTGAGCATCAAATTTTGTGTGAAAATTGGCAAATGTGCGAGCAAGTTAAACTTTAGCTCTGTTGCAACAGGTTTATGGTAAACATTCTATGAAGAAATCAAGTGTTTTTGAATGGCATAAGTGGTTTGAGGAGGAGTGGGAAGATGTCCATGATGATATAAGAATATGGCAGCCAAAAACACATAGGATGGATGCAAATGTAGACATAATGCAAACCCTTCTATGCTCAGATTGTAGATTAAGTGCGTGAATGATGGCAGAAGAACAGGGAAACTGTTCTAACATATTCCAACAGAGGATTTGGGAATGAGAAAGATTTCCACAAAAATTGTGCCTCAAAACCTTACAGAAGATCAGAAAGAATGTGTTCTTCAAATTTCATCTCATCCAGTGATGAAACATGGCAATTCCAGTATGATCCAGAAACAAAATTCCAGAGCACGCAGTGGAAAACAAAGAATTCACCTAACCAGAGGAAACCTGTATGTCTTATTCTCAGTTAAAAACCATGCTGGTGCATGTTTTTGATCACAAGAGGATAGTTCCCTATGAGTTCAAAGAACATGGCACAATGGTCAACTACCATTGTTACTTGAAATTCTGAAAAGGTTAGGGGAATCTGTTTGGAGGAAAAGACTGTAACTCTGACCTGACGAATGGATTCTTCACCATGACAATGCTGCTGCACATGATAAGTGTTTACAAGTTCCTGGCCCAGAAATCTTTTCCAAAACTTGACCAACCACCCTTTTCCCCTGACTTAGCACCATGTGACTCTTGGCTGTTTCCAAAATTAAAAAATGCTTTAAAAGGACACAGATTTGATGACATTACGGACATCCAGTGGACCGTGAAAAAGATACCGTGCAACGTTACAGACAGTATGCCACCTCCTAACCAACTGTTTTAAATGTAATGTAAGTGTAAATGATACACTACCACACAGCAATTGCACACATTGCATGAGGCTGCGGCCAGTTTGTGAGGTCAACATAGCGTGACATTGTGCCCACCTCATGTGTATAATTCAGGTTCTGGTGGGCAGTTATGGGGCAGTAAAGCCTCTTGGCTCAACCTCTTGATTTTACCACCTCTTAGCATGTATGAATGAAGTCTCAGGCTTCTTTCACATTGCTGACAGTGCTTACCACCCTCTGAAAAGCCATCCACAGCAGCACATCAATAGTCGGCAGTCATTAAGGAGGTGATCTTGCCATCTCCTGAATTTCTGTAAAATTAGCCCAATTTTTTTATTTAATGTGAAAAATGATTTTACGCCGAGTAAATAGATATTCAACATGTCATGCTTTAAAATTGAGCACACTCGTAGAATGGCACCAAACTTCGGTACTTAAAAATCTCCATAGGCAGCGCTTTAAAATTTTTCACAGGTTACCAGTTTAGAGTTACCGAGGAGGTCTTGTGCTAGAATTATTTATCTTGCTCTAACAATCACGGGGATACCTCAGGTTCTTTACATATGTGGACACAACCTAAAATGCATTTGCTTCTGAGTGCGAGCACGAGGGGACAAGGGTGCTTTATGTTTTTTTTTTTTTATTTTTTTTTTTTACACTTTCCCTTATTTATTTATTTTTATCACTTTTATTCCTATTACAAGAAATTTAAACATCAAAAAAACTGCGCTTAATTGAAAAATATAACAATAAAGCTGCAACTCAATTATGAGATAGATACCAACAACAAACCATACTAAAAATGAAGTTGCGCTATGCCAAAAATTTACAAAAATTTGTCGATTTGGGAGATACTTTTTGTTCCCAATATTTGGGTGGCAATATTGTAACATAACATTTTTAACATTTTGTTTTTATTTCATTTTCTTAGTTAATGGTTTGGGGCTTTAGGGTGTACACATCAGTATATGATGTGTCTTTTTGTTCGGTTTCAGGGTTTAATCCTGAGATCAACTATTTGATAGAATTTTTTAGATTTGAGTATCGAGGGTCATGTATTAAATTTAATTTGTGATTTCTGGCTCCATGGTCATTTTTTGTGTCAATTTTTTGTCGCCTGAGTAGATGGGGTTTTAATAGTTTATAAACTCCATAGGAAATACACTGGAGGTGAGGCCAATAAGATTGGGATAACTTCCCTCTTTTAAGATGGCAAAACTTGTGAGGACTGCCTGAGGCTCAGACTGAGGCATGGTTGATGCTGATTTTGGTATAAAGTGTGATAAGTCAACATGCTGCCCGTGCCCCAGGACAATGTCAGATTATGATTAAATTGGTCGGGTTGAGTGACGTGCTGACGTCACCACATTATTGTGATCCTGGAAGGACAGCTATGCTCTTTACATGTGGTTTTATGCTGCACAACTGTAATTGCAATCCTTTATATACGTAGAGAATAAAGTTTAAAGTGGTTTTACACTATGGCAAGTTTTTTGTTATATTTTCGGGGAATGTCACTGTGTGAGAGGATCTGAATTTGAATCATATGCTGCATGGTTCCCAAGGGAGACCGTATTTGTAATTGTTGGAGATGACCGCATAGAAGGACAGCTCTGCTTTGCAAGGGTGCACCGGAGCAGATTACTTACCAACGGAGCCTCGTTTCACACCGAAAACTTACCCCTCCACCTTTGGCATCACTTGGAATGGACATGGGCAAGAGAAAGGACCTGAGCCGTCTGGGAAGAATAATTGATTTCTTCCACCAACAGCGGCACATTGACAGCCAAGATGGCGGTGGCTCATCTCCCAGCCCTTCACAAGCAAGCCCCTGCGTCTAAACACCCTCAACAGTGAAAACCAGATCCACCTACATGAATGGTCTATCTTTACAAGCTTCATCCTCTTCATTTAGCCCTGTGCAAGCTAAATAAAAGCTGCAATACTCTCCATCTACAGTACATGAGGTGAGCTGTTTAAACTCCACATTAGATGATACTAGGGAGCTGCAAGATTATTACACTGAAATCCCCACTTCTAAAAAAACAAACCTGTGATTGATACCACAGTGGAAGATATGCTGGTTTCTCTATGCAGCATCTCTGCACTCTGATATTATTTCTCTTACACAACAATTTAAAGCTGAACTACATGAAGTGAATAACAGGGTGTCACATGTGGAAAACAAAATGGGAGAATTTGCTGCCACCTTTAACGAGTTAGTGGATGCACGTAATGACAGAGAGGATGATTTACTGTGGATCAAGGTGAAATTAACTAAAAAAAAAAAAAAGGTGAAATTAACTGATCTGGAAGATAGGTCCAGGTGAAATAATGTCAAAACCAGGGGACTACCGGAAAATGTTAAACCGCAAGAACGGAAAGCATACCTGACCAGTACCTTAAAAGAGATGATTTCAGAGGATCTGCTGATTGATCGCATCCATAGATTGCATAAACCTAACTATCTCCCAGCACACCTCCCCAGGGATACCATTGCAAGACTGCATTATTATCACATCAAAGAAAAGTTACTAAAAGTGGCTAGAACGGGATACTCCCACAAGAATTGCAATGCTTTTTATTTCTTGCCGAACTCTCAGCTTTCAGGATGCAGCAACGTAGAAAGCTGGCGACTTTTGCGATCTCATCTCTGGAGGAGGGTCTCCACTTTCTGAGGGAATGGGGAATACTTGGCCCAACAACACTGGAACAGCGCAACTCACCAAAACACCCAAATGTAACCTAGGATGATCCCGATGGTGAAATGGGATGGACTAGCGCTCAATTCAACTCTACTTCTCAAGCCGCCTCCTCTGGGCCTTCAGATTCGGCTTATCAATGAAATGCGTTAGTCACTTTGTTCTTTTTTACTCACTGAGATGTGATAATAAAAGACTAGAAGATATACAGAGTTGTCCGCTGTCCATCTGCTTGAAATTTTTTTTGGTGTCATATCACTGCTGTGGAAGGACTTGCTCTCCTTTGGTTCAATTTACACAGTTTTATATTGTTTCAATGCACATCTGCTGAGGCCAGACGTGATGTCATGACATTGCGCCTGGCCTCCAAAGGTCATAGAGATGACTGGAGACCATCTGATCCTCAGGCAGCTCTATGGTAAACTTCCCTCATCAGCGGGATTCATTCTCTGGCTCGCCAATCACACAGGAGAGCTGGTAGAAGCACCGTAGGGTGGCGGAAAGGGGGGGGGGGTCCTCTCCCGCCACCTGTAAAAACAATCAAGCAGGTTAACAGCCAATATGATTGTTTTTACTGTGCAGGAAAAAAGATATTGGGATGATGCCTGTAACTGCACCCATCATTTAGATATCTCCACTCAAACCTTGAGGACGTCATATGATGGAAGTAATCACATGTAGAAAAGTCTGACAGGTTGGTTGTACCCAAGTCGAGCAATGGATTGACAGGTATAATCAGCTTGTCAAACATGGGTTAAAATTTGGCTGGTCCCTGCTGAACTGGATGAATTTCAATCCCTGTTTCATGGCTTATTCTTCCAAAAGGGACACAAATAGCTATAAAACTTTACAGGAGTTTAAACTCTTCCTCACTCTATTTTGAATAAAAGTTTTGGCTATGGATAGACTTTTGTTTTCTGTGGAACCATCCTTTATAATTGCTTAACTATTTAGGTAGTCTAGGTTTTACTCCTAACAAAATACTGTCATCACTCAGAAAAGTAGTTGGCCGTTTTTGAGTGTAGCACCCTACAGGTAGGTGCTAGGTAAAAGTATAGTGGGCCTTGTCTGCTTAACAGCAGGGCTGTGATTTATTTAGTCAGGGTGTCATGGTTTCCAGGTGTGCCTGCTGAAGATGGAGTCTCCCCACTGGCTCCTGTGAGAGGCTTCTCATTGGGCGGTGGAGGAAACCCAATCAGGGGACACATCCAGGCTTGTAACTACCCCAGAAGGCAGATTGTGCTGCAAGGGATTCTTGGAGAAGGTATACGTTTGGGGGTGGCACATGACACAATGTCTTTGGCGGGAGCAGAGTCGCAGGATGAAGAGTGCGGCTGTCTCTCCTCCTGTCTGAGGAAAGAGGATGTCTTGAGGTGTCACTTGAGAATCCAGAGAGTGCTGAGTTTAGCTGAGGGGATCCGGTGTGCCGAGAACCTGCGGAGACAGAGAGGGGTTCAGTCCCAGGAAAGCCTTCACAGGTCATGAGTACTGAGGATTGCCCCTGGGGGGTCTGCCAAGTTAAAGAGGACCACTCCGGAAGAGGTTCTGGGATCCAGTGCCAGCTAGCGGAAAGAGGGTACATAGACAGTGAACCCTGAAGGATTTAGGTTAAAGGGGGCACCTACTATTGGGCCCTGAATTGTACAGAGAGTGTGCCAGTTGGGATTTACAGTTCTACAACATACTACCTCAAGCCAGAGCAAGGCGGGAGGGAAGTATTCAGTGACTTGTTGCAGTGTAACAGTGTCGGTGGTTCTACAATTTCACAGTCCTGGATCTTTTGGACTTTAAGTCAAGAATTCAGCACTTTTATTTAGCTACAGAGTATTCCTTAGAGTTAGTGAGCATTGTCTGGCGCCGGCTGGCGTCAAGGAAGTGCCAATGGGCATTTTTTCAGGAGCCAAGTCCCAAGTGTACATAGTTGAAGCCTAAAGGAGTATCCCACCCATTCCCTTCTCCCATCCCCTTTATCTACAATAAAACAACAAAGCCAAGATGCCGGAGTTGTCCATGTCTCAGTCTCTACATCCAGGGCTGCAGCTCACATGACCTGGAAAGGTAACCGGTAACAATGGCAGACCCACATCAGTCCACAGGCCTGGAAAACCTGCTACATGAGTATTAATGATGATCCACAAACTCTATTATAAACCAACCCCCGGAGAAATAATTATTTAAAAAAAGAATCAGGTAACCAAGTGCTAAAGTCTAATTAAATTCAAGAACAGGAATTTTATATATTGCAGCCATCGAATCTTTAGTTGTGACAATTGTGTTTGTTTTTTTCCAGGATTTTCCCTTTATTTTCACCTAATGATCCTGCAAGCAACACTCTTTTTGTCCTAGGGTGACAATGCTCACTTATGTACTGTATCTATGAATGAACAGTGTTGCCATCTTAGGATAGGAAGTGAATTAGGATTACAGGGGGCCTCCCTCTGTCTATATATCTAGAACACGGAGAAGGTGTTCTGCAGTACACAGACGTAAACTGGGCAGGACTTATTATATTGCTTGAGAAACCTGTCCACTGAAAGGAGTTGCTGATTTGGTAAAACATGATGGCAATCTCACTACTGGGAGGCACAGTCATATTCCTTTAGGTTTAACAAAGTTTATACATTTTTTGTGATAGGATTCTATAAATTCATTTGTTTGAAAATGATTGTGCATTTTTCATATATCACAAATTCATCAATCACCCAAATTAAACCAATAAATATAATATTGTATGTCACTTACATTCTTACTTGTCTCTGATGTTTCAAAATTGTCTATGCACACTTATGTAATTTCCCAAATGATGTTCTTGACTTGGCTCTAGAACTAGCCCTGGGGTTGAGTAGTGGCTGCCTAAAGTAAAGTTTGTTAACCTCAGTTAAAACAGTTGTACAGGGAAGTGTCAGCTTTCCATTAAAATGTATTGAAATTCATCCAGTTCCATTAAAATGGAAGTCCAGTCAAAATCTAACTAAGGCTAATCCTACTCTCACCCCATTCTAAGACTATCCTATCTACCCTGTGAAAGAAAAGATGCCTATACTTACCTATTCTGAAGTTGCCTTGGTCTGGTCACATGATCAGTACCCAGCGCCGGCTTCAGTGTATAGGAGTGACAGCTGATCATGAATGCCCAATAGTAAACCTATGGGTGACATCATCACACAGGCTTTTGCAGCTTTTGTCAGCAATCTGTCTTCTATACTGAAGCCACCACTGAAGAAATCATGTGAGAAGACCGGAGTGGCTTCACAATAGGTAAGTATAGGCATATGTTCTTTCACAGGTTAGATAGAATCGTCTTAGAATGGGGGTGAGAGTAGGTTTAGCCTAGAATAACGGTGTAATGAGGATGAAGTTTATTTAATATTTCACAGCATGGTACCCCCTTATTTCGCGTAATGCTATATGCAAGATAGTTGTTAAGGGATTTCCTTCTTCCCCCTCCTAAAGTGCATTGCATGTACAGTAAGATCTGTTTTAGATTTTTAGCACATTTGATGTTTTCTCACTCTCCCTTGTATTGTGAAGAGAACCAGTAGAAAAAAATATACATGATTAGAGACAAAAGTGGTCATTTTTTTTAGTTTGCATCCCTACAGGTCACAGTATTTTTATTGGCCCACTAAAGGCAGGCAGCAGTAGGCAACATGTCTTATGTGCTGCAGCATGTAATTTACACAGAAAAAAAAGTAATGAACTTATTCCAAGTGGATTTGACATGCAAAGAGAAGACAAAACTGAAGGACAAAAGTATAAAAATTATAAAATAATTACATTTTATGTGATACAAAAAATATTGAACTAAAATTTCATAAATTTGTGACTGTTTTTTTTTCATTATATAAGAAAGAGTTATCCTATTACTGTCCAAATGTTTTGAGGAGGAATGTCATTTTTATTTCAAATATTTATTTTGTCAATATTTTATAGTGATTTTTCTCTTTGAGTGCAATAGTATGTTGCTCTTTCTTCTGACACTCTTCAAACAAATTTTTACATCTCAAGAGCTTTCCTTCAGTGATACAGCTAGTGTCACCAAAGATCAAAAAGCAGCTTCTCATTATTAATGCATCAAATACACTTTTCAGAAGGAAGCTATACACTGTCCAGACATTAGATTTTTTTTTTTTTTCAGTAACTTTCTTTACCTAACAAGCATTCAACAAATTTTATATGACAACCATTCCTGTGTGATTTCCTAATCTAATTTTTTTTAGCGATTTCAAATTTTCTCTTCATCATACAAATGTATAAAATTGACAGTTAATATTTCATTTTATTTTATAAAAGAAGCGTTGACTGTGGGTTTCTTAAACTTTAGATTTCCTGGCGGAATAATTAAGATGTCATCAGATACCATTAAGAGGTTTTTGCTTGCCATACTTGGCTCAAATTTTGGCTAATTCTTTTAAAATCAACTGCAATTTGATTTGATAGTGGTCCTGTCAGTATCACAAAAATAATTTGGAAAATTGAAAGAGCTGGGTGGAAAAATGTCAGATGAACAGTGATTGCATTCTTTTATGTAATTACAGTTTGGGTATTCGGACAGCTCACAGGTGCTTCAGTTGTCTGAATACAAAGCCAGCAGGGAAGATTCCTCCATCCATGCTGTTTGGTGCGGATGGGAGAATCAATACATTTTTCTTGTTCAGCCACAGAAAATCTAAACATGTATGGCTAGCTCTGTTTGTAAAATTAAAGTGTGTGTGAAGGCTAACAGTGAACTTTGCTTTGGCTCTATTGTCTCCCTTTTCGTCTGCTAAATATGTTATAAAAATGTCGTGGAAAAAAAAAAGTAGAAAAAAAAATGTTTTGTAAACCTGTTGAACCTGTTTTTAATTCACTGCTCATCTGCATCCTGTGTAGTCTATAGTTTTTTCCCAAGCAATCTTAACAGCCTTGCTTAGTTCACCTCTGTGGACTAAATAACACTTCCCCTGCTTTATGAAGAGAGAGGGTGTTGTTTTTGTAGTCCTAACACACTTTAAAGAAAGGAATTTATTGAAACCGGAGCAGACAGTCCATAGCAGTTTCTACCTTTTACTTGTTTATTTGACCCTTCAAAATGAGACATAGAAGCTGGTTGGTTGCCATGCACAGCTGCTGCAGATATTGACTGCTCCAGTTTTGGTAAATCCCCCTCTTTTTGCACTCAGATGACAAACTGCCTTAAGTGAAAGGGTAACTCCACTTTTGTGGCGAAACAAATAGTAAATAAAAAAATATATAATAATAATAATATAGAGTATACAATTGCAACTCAAGTGATATTGTAAATTGAATGTTATTAGAAATTACCTTTCCTTTTCAATCTGAAGCTCTGTAATTTTCTGTAAAGTGCAATGCAATATAGCAACCTGGAGATGCTCTGTTCACAGAATGTGTACAGAACTCCCCCAGAAACACCATTTCCTGCTTGTGTCAATTTTTCCAGAAGTTTATACTAAGATAAAAGTCAGATTTCGGGCATCCCCTGCAACAAAAATTTAATTTTGGTGAGATACTCCCAATAGGACATCGCATCTAAAGGGATGCAGACACTGCAATTTTCCTCATTAATGCCCTGCAAGTGCAGCAGCTGGTTGATAATTATGAAACCACTCCCATTAGATTCACTTACCCCATGAACTCAAACAAACACACAGGGATTACTTCAGAATAACAAAAGGTAGGAATCTGCAACAAAGTTTGGTAAAATCCTTGTAATGTACATAGATCACCCAGAGGGGAATATTTTTTTCTCAACAAAAGTGTTACTCTTTAACTCTCATCTGAAGGTTCTCAAGTATTTTATTATAAAAAAAAATATATATACATTTCCAAGAATACCCAAATAACAGGAATCTTCTCCTTGAAAGAATTCCTGAACAAGATTCTCCAAGATAAGATAAGATTCTATAAGAGATTGTAAAACATCTTTTAAAATGAAGTCCTGTTTTTTGGGAACTGTCAGGCATTTGATAGGCTTAGTTGGTGCCTCGTTCTCCATTGTCTGAGAGCACAGATTAGAACTAACGGATCTTTGTCAGCTTCTTTTCAAATGTATATTGGTTGGCTTGATACGGAAGTACTCAACGGGGGGTCTGGAGCCAGGGGTGCCAGAGCAGGATTTTTCCCCCAAATCCATACCCCAAGGCACTAATGTACACAGACCAATGAAAACTTTTGAACAGCTTTGTGTTTCCTCCACAACACCACCTCTATGTTTTATTCCTTAGCCATTTCCAAGCTACCTCCCAGTCTACCTTCTTACACTGATAAATGAGCCTCAAAATTGGGGCAATTCATTACTGATGTAGATTGGGAGAAGAATATTCTATATACTCTACTTTTTATGCCCTGTGCAGTTCAGGAGTGCAATTTTAAAATACTATTACAAAGGTATTTAATGCTTTTCAAATTATGATCTATTTATCCATCTCATTTTTATATCTGTTGGAGATATCATTCTGGGTGGAAATATACACTCTTTTTTTGGAATTCCATCCTTTCTTTATATAATGAAAAGGAATATATAATATATAGTATATGATATAATAACAGTAATATGTTGAAAACTCCCCTATATTTATGCTTCTTACTCCCACAATATTTATCCTAAATAAAGAGCTCAATAATATGTTTCTTTGTCTTTGCTACTCATCAATTGTTTCCCAGATATTGGAAATCTAGTAATATTCCCTGCCTTCCTGAATGGTTGGAGATTCTCAATGACATAATGCACATAATTAGCTTGGTAGCTGATGATAGGAACACCTACGAAAAAAAATTCACAAGACATGGTTGTCCTGGATACTCTTTAAAGACTCTCGCGTACCCTAACTCTAGACACTTAAATGCTCTTGGATCATTGCTGACAATATAGGAATGTATTTCCAATATTTAAGAGCCATATGAGCCTTGGTTGTTAATCCTAACTTTGACAAGATATGACACTTATGTAATGTCACAGAGAGACTCGAGATTTAGGACTCAGGACTCTCTTTTTTTCTATTTCTTCCTCTTCTATTTCCATATTTGACTTTAAGTTTTCTTATTTCCTCTGCTTTCATTCTCCTTTCCTTATCTTCATTTAATTTTATTACATTTTAGATATAATTGTTATTACTTTGTTTAAAGAATGCCCTAATGCAACATCCCTTTACTTCCATTGTATTCATGTAAATGCCATAGCTGTTAAAGTGTTTCATTTCTACAATATCTTAACATCTATATTTTGTATCATTGCCTATGATTATATAATACTTTACATGGTTTTTAATTTTGGATGTATTTTTTATGCGGTTCTGCAATAAAAACATCTTTGCAGAAAAAACATTCTGTTTTTAGACACTTTATTGCCTATTTTACAAATGATGCCAACCTTTTAAATTTTCTATCCAGTATACATACAAATCCATATACTCTCCAGTCCTCAGCAATTAAGCTTTTTTCTATACATGTGTAGGTAAACAACAGAACAGAACTGTTTGAAGCTGGCCAGGTCAGTATGCTTTATATCAGCCGCATTCTCTACTTTGATACAAGGTCATAATTGCTTCAGTGACCATGATTTTAAATCAGAATGGTCCCCTTGACTGTGCAGGTTAAGTGAATAGCTATTATCATCTGTTGACAAGATGCTATTTATAGCAATTGATTAAAAAACAACCCCCCTCCGCTGGTACTGCTGAGACCTGCCACTCTGCTGTCATAGATGCTCCATCCCGAGCGCAGGCAAACAACAAAATTCTGTACCCAATACACAGCCAGATCCCCACACTGTGCCCTTAAACATTACCCTCTTGTTTCCCCTGCATGTGGGAAGAGAGAAAGCAAGCTATGCAGCCAGTGTCTAGCCTGAAGAATACAGTAACATGTGGGTGCTGGGAAAAAGCTGCATTCGGTGTCCCCTGTATAGTCTGCTGTGTCCACTGTGATCTCCAATCCCCCAACTGCTCTCTGCCCATATGTAGCAGCAGAGACCATGGGCAGTGCAGGGGAGAAAACGGTCAATGCCCAGTAGGAAAATTACATATTTCAGGATGGCTCAGTAGAGGATTGGTAAATATTAGGCAATATTTACTGAGACTTTGTCTGTCCTGAAAGAACTCCCAGGTATTTAATGTTATTCACACAGTGTTCATTCAAAAATTCTGATATAGCAGAGATGTTTACTATCTCTTTTTTTGTGAATCAACACTCTGTACAGCTGCAGCTGAGGTTGAGGTAGTTTTTTCCCTATTTCAAAAGTGAAATATCTGGGGTCTTTTCTCCGGCCACTATAAATGACAACTTCTTTCTTCCATTTTCAAGATCTTTAAGGAAGTCCTAGCAACCAGTGACATCATCTGGAACCATTCATTTATTGGCTGAAAAACACTGGTTATGTAAAAAAAACAACTTATATAATTTAAACAAAAAACAGCTTGGGGTTCCCTTCATAATTCATAGCAGGGACTTTGGGTTTGGTATGGATTTTAATGGAAATGCCCATGCAAAAAAATATGTGTGGTTCGCTCAAAAGCCAAACATAAGATTCCTAAATGAACATGCAGGTTGACTGGCCAGAAAAAGGGGAATGGACAGGCATCTCCTTCCCCCCCTAAACCACCAAGCAATCCTCAAATGTTCGTTTGCTCTTAGGCATATCTCCTATAGCGATACTGCAGGAGTTTCTCCGAAGTCCTCAAATTTGTCTTTTTTGGACACCAAAATATCACTTCTAAAGCAATCCCACTACCACTTAGCAAGCCAATTATTGAACATGGCATGCAATACTTGTCATGTATTTATGTTTTTTTTTAAACATTGCTTTCCCCCCAAAAAAACACGATTCTCTATTTTAAATTTAATTCAAATGCATAGCCACTAACTTTTTTATAATATTTTTCATAATTGTTTCCACAACCACATTCTGCAATGATACTTCACTGACACAGTGCAAAAGAATAAAGTACAATTTCATCTTCTTTGCACATATGTACTGTAGATGTAAAAAACTTAAAGGAGGTGTACAGTCAAAGCTCGTTTTGCTGAACATCTCCTATGGATCACAGGAGTGCAGTTCGTTCTGCACTCCTGTTACCCGTTTTCAGCAGAGAGCAGACTGAGGTCTGCTCTCTGCTGATGTCACAATTGTCGGTTCAGGCACAGCATCATCGCGACCACAGAGTCGGGATCCGCCAGGTGCCTGGACCGACATCCGGCTCAGCCTCTCAGTGAGCCGCTGAAAGCCTGAGCCGGCCGCTCCCTGCCCCTTCACAGCTCAGCACTCCAATGAGCGAGGAGAGGGCAGAGCAGAGAACTGCTGACTGACAGTCAGCAGCTCTCTACTCGGGGAGCTGTCAGAACCAAGCAATTGGTGGTGTTCGATCGTTCGGTTCTCAGTGCAAAGGCACCAGGGGACACATGCAGCATCGGACCTAGGTAAGTATGAATGAGGAAAAAAAAGAAACCCTGTACTTCTCTTTTAAAAATAAAATGCAATTGACAAAAAATTGAATTTTATTACATTTTCTAAAACTGAACTCCAGGAATGAATATTAATTTTAAACACACAATGGTCCAGCTTGACAGTTTGAAATTGCAGTCATACAGCATTACATGTTACAAAAAATATAATTTCTGGGGTTAGAGCTTGTTTACACCACAATCCCCACTTTCCCTGTGCATTTCTGCATGTGTATTTACAGTGCCTGAAAAAGTACTCATGAAATTTTCCACATTTTGTCATGTTACAACCAAAAACATAAATCTATTTTATTGGGATTTTATATGATAGACCAACACAAAGTGACACATAATTGTGAAGTGGAATGAAAATGATAAATTGTTTTCAATTTTTTTTTACAAATAAATATCTGAAAAGTGTGGTGTGCATTTGTATCAATAAGTCAATTCTTTGTAGAACCACCTTTCCCCGCAATTACAGCTGCAAGTCTTTCTAGGTATGTCTCTACCAGCTTTGAACATCTAGAGTATGAAATTGTTGCCCATTCTTATTTTCAAAATAGCTCAAGGTCTGTCAAATTGGATGCAGAGTGTCTGTGAACAGCAATTTTCAAGTCTTGCCACAGATTCTCAATTGGATTTAGGTCTGGACTTTGACTAGGCCATTCTATCACATGACTATGCTTTGATCTAAAACATTCCATTGTAGCGCTGACTGTATGCTTTGGGTCATTGACCTGCTGGAGGGTGAACCTCTGCCTCAGTCTCATGTCTTTTGCAGACTCTAAAAGGTATTCTTCTAATATTGCCCTGCATTTGGCTCCATCCATCTTCTCATCAACTCTGATCAGCTTCCCTATCACAGCTGAAGAAAAGCATCCCTACAACATGACGCTGCAACCACCATGTTTCACGGTGAGGATGTTTAGGGTGATGTGCAATGTTCATTTTCCGCCATATATAATTTTGCTTTTAGGCCAAAAAGTTTAACCTCCCTGGCGGTAACCCCGAGCATGACTCGGGTGGATTTTTCAGTGCAGGATCGGTATCCATGAGTCACGCTCGGGGTGGATGTGCAGAGAGCACAGCGGTGTTCTCTTACCTTCTCCTGGCGATCCAGCGATGATCTCTCATTGCTGTGACCGCCAGCCGAGAGTCCCGCCGCTCCCCCGTCCTCCATCGGTGTGATGACTTCCTAGTTCCGTTCCCTGCAGCAGCAATGCTGCATGGGAGCGGAACTAGGGAGGGAAATTAAAAAAAAAAAAAACGTTGCACAAAACACAAGCACATAACACATTTTATATTATATATATATATATATATATATATATATATATATATATATATATGTATGTATATATATATATATATATATATATATATATATGTATATATGTATATATATATATATATATATATATATATATATATATATATATATATATATATACCTATATACACACATATATATATATATATAAAATTATATTATTGATTCGATTATAGTTCATGCGTTTTATATATATATATATATATATATATATATATATATATATATACACACACACATATATATATATATATATATATATATATATATATATATATATATATATATATATATATATATATAATATATAACGCATGAATTATAATCTAATCAATAATATAATTTTATTATATATATTATGTAATAAAATTATATTATTGATTCGATTATAATTCATGCGTTTGTGTTTCAAATTTATCACATCTGGGATGTCTACTAGAGTCTTATTTTGGTCAGGTTTAAGTCAGTAATTACTAAGAATTGTAGGCCTATAATACATAACGCCAAATTTCCATGAAAAGAATTGTACCGCTTTTGGTACAGAATTCCTGACAGAATTATACCGCCAGGGAGGTTAATATTGGTCTCATCTGACCACAGCACCATCTTCCACATGTTTGCTGTGTCCCCCACATGGCTTCTCGCAAGCTGCAAATGGGACTTCTTTTGGCGTTCTTTCAACAATGACTTTCTTCTTGACACTCCTCCATGAAGGCCAGATTTGTGGAGTACACAACTAAAAGTTGTCCTGTGAACAAATTCTCCCACCTGAGCTGTGGATCTCTGCATGTCCTCCAGAGTTATCATGGGCCTCTTGGCTACTTTTCTGATTAATGCTCTCTTTGCCTGGCCTTTCAGTTTAGGTGGATGGCTATGTCTTGGTAGATTTGCAGTTGTGCCATACTCTTTCCATTTTCAGGTGATGGATTGAACAGTGCTCTGTGAGATGTTCAAAGCTTGGGATATTTTTTTATAACCTAACCCTGCTTAAAATTTCTCCAGAACTTTATCCATGACCTGACTGGTGTGTTCCTTGGCCTTCATGATGCTGTTTGTTCACTAAGGTTCTCTAACAAACCTCTGAGGGCTTCACAGAAAAACTGTATTTATACTGAAATTAAATTACACAGGTGGACTCTATTTACTAATTAGGTGATTTCTGAAGGCAATTGATTCCATTACATTTCAGTTAAGGGTATCAGAGTAAAGGGGGCTAAATACAAATGAACACCACATTTTTCAGATATTTATTTGTAAAAAATTTTCAAAACAATTTATCATTTTCCTTCCATTTCACAATTATGTGCCACTTTGTGTTGGTCTATCACATAAAATCCCCCAAAAATGAATTTATGTGTTTGGTTGTAACATGATAAAATGTAGAAAATGCCAAGGGGTATGAATACTTTTTCAAGGCACTGTACATGCATTTGCAATATATTTTCAGCTTGTTTTCAGTGCATTTAAATGCATTTGCGGTGCATTGTGGTGCATTTGAAATGTGATTTTTGGAAAAAAAAAGTATTTTCTTTTAATAAATTGCATGTACATCCATTTGCAAGCACTCCCCTGCATTTTTGTTGCATTTACACGTGTTTGCAGTGCATTTCAGTGTGGAAAAATGCAGCAATACATTTATCCAAATATATATAACTGGTCACATTTAAATAAACATTTTCAGGTAAGCAGGTATTACATTTTTATTAGAATCAATAGGAAAACTGTTTGTCTCTTCTCCCAATTGTAAATTGTACCATTCATCAGTATTTTGAAAAGGAGAGATCATCATACAAGTGGATTTTAAACTTTACTTGCCTTTATTTACATATACTGGTTAACTGATGCATTCTAACAGAACATGTCAGTAAAGTAAAGAATGTGTTTCAAAACACTTTAGACCTGATTTATTGCAGACAGTAAATAAGTTCAAAAACAGTTCTAAGTTTAATGCACATGACTTGATAGGAAATGAAATATTTAAGACTGATCATTAAACTAACTTTCAAGATGATATGCAATGCATTTACGTCAGAACTACGGATGCATTTGTTATCAGAGTATTAGCTGAAATTTCAAGTGGGAAATGCAATAGACAAAATATGATAAATGATTTATTGTTTTTGAGCAAGTGTCTTTACTGCTACTATGCACATCAAATAAGATATTGCTCAGATTATTTCTGAAGGCAATAGATCTGAAAGTAATGAGCCTTTAGCTTCTGACATTTTTATAGCAGTCCTGCAAGATGGTACAGTATATACTTTATAAATAGCATTGATGCAAGTAATCTTTAAAGGAAATACAACCAAACTTTGATTGATAAAATGCTCTGAAACTTTGGTTTTAGTATATTTGCTGGCCCGAAACTTTTACTGGTTTGACCATAGTTATAATGACTGAGGTGTGGACTGATATTATAATGTCTTCATATTAGCAAGCATATAAACATTATAACTAGAGTTGAGTGAACACCTGGATGTCAGGGTTCGGCGGGTCCGGCCGAACTTGAGAAAAAAGTCCGGGTTCGTGACCCGGACTTAACCCGAACTAGACCCCGATCCCGAACCCCATTGAAGTCAATGGTGACCCGAACTTTTGAGCACTAAAATGGCTCTAAATAAAACATGGAAAGGGCTAGAGGGCTGCAAATGGCAGCAAAAGCTCTGCAAACAAACGTGGATAGGGAAATAGCTTAAAATAACATAAAAAACATAAAAATAAAAAAGAATCATCTTGATCTAGGAGGATGAGGCCCATATGGAGTAGGAGGTTGAGGTGGCGGTGGATGTGGCGGTGTAGGTGGAAGTGGCGGTGGAGGAGGACGAGGTAGTCAACACTGGTTTTTGTTTTTAATTTTATTTGTTTTTAAATTAGGGTACACATCAAAAGTGAGAAAGATCAGAAATACAACAATGGCTGAGTAAGGCCAGTATACATGTCTATTCTGCACAAAGTACGGACAAGTCCTGTGGGATCCATGCCTGGTTCATTTTAATGAACGTGAGCTTGTCCACATTGGCTCTGGACAGGTGGCTATACTTGTCTGTGATAACGCCCCCAGCCGTGCTAAATACACGTTCAGATAATACACTGGCTGCAGGGCAGGCCAGCACCTCCAAGGCGTAAAGGGAAAGCTTAGGCCATGTGCCCAATTTGGAGACCCAGAAGTTGAAGGGGGCAGACCCGTCATTCAGTACGTGTATAGTACGTAAGGAACGGTAAGGAAGTGTATATGGTGTATGGTAAGGAACGGTGATGGCGGCGGGGGGCTTTTTTCCCCCTTCTGGGTTGAGTCTGGAATTGGAAAAGGTATGTGTCCCTGGTTGTGGGCCGGGCTCTCCCAAAGCTGTCTAAGTTCCGAGGCCTTCTGGTAGAGATGGGGCTGCACTGGTCTTGCCAGGGACCGGGATTCTGAAAAGCCTGTAGTGAATGTGCCCCTGGAGTGGCAGTCCAGGGGTGCCATAATTCATTGTGGATGGCAACACTATGAGTATGGCACCAAGGACACTGCACTTCCTACACAAGTTTTTCACACCTGCCTCTAGGGCCGGGCCTTTTGGTCAGGAGTCAGGACCAGAGGAATTTTTTATTCCTGGCCGAAGGGCCTGCCATAGTATTGCAACGTGGCACTAACCTTGCACTTCTCCACTATCCCTTTCCCCACTTGTATGTGTTGTGTTCTCACATTTTGTGTTTTTTTATTGTGGCAGTACACTTTTTTTTTGCACAGTGTGATTAGTAGGGTGTAGGTCCTTGGGCCTGTCCCTGAAAGTCTTGGGAGGGGGTGGATATGCCCTTATGGCTTGGTTCGCCCTCTCTCATGGGGTCTCTCTTCAGGAGAGCCCCACCTAGTACTTGGGGTGGTCTGTTTCAGCAGACCTCCTAAAGAACGGGGCTGCCTGGTTTCAGCCAGGTTAGCCAGTGTAAGTACCCCAGTCCCTGTCAGGAGCCTTGCGCCCCGGGGGATCAGGGTCAGGGACCATGTGTACACTATGTGCACTTTTTGTGTTTCACTTTTTTGGTGTGCACTTTTTTATGCACCCACCGGGTGATAGTCTGAGTGTGTTCACACACCACGGGCTTAAAAAAAAACAAAAAGCTGGTGGTCCTGGTTGTTGTGGCGTGCCAATAAAGCATTTCCACATTTCATACATGCTAACCCTGCCTTCTGAGGTGCTGGCGGTGCGCTGGCTGCGTTGGCGACCTCCTCCTCCTCTGCCTTCACCTTGTGCTTCAACTGTGCCCCTGCTGTCAGGTGGGAATGCCACCAGCATCGCTTCTCGACCTTTTGGCTAAGATCAAGTGTAGTATCTGTTGTTATCAGTTAAATCAGTAATAAGTAAAACTGCCTGCTGTCATTTACCCCTGGCTGTGCTGAATTTGGGGGTGAAGGTGTTACGCTGACCAGATGCGGAGGCGGTAGAGAATGAGGAAGCGGAGAAGGAGGAGTTAGCAACAGGAGGCAAACTGAAGCACCCTGCAATCCTTGGAGGTGGAAGGAGATGCGCCAAACAAATTTAAAGGGTGTATCTCACAGTAATATAATCAGCAAACGATGCAAAATTATTCATTTTACCCTAAATGGGTGTTTATTAAATAGTAGAATAGAACAACAGTATGTAAAGGGTGTATCTCATACGTACAGAGGGTGTATCTCACATACAGACTAGGCCGCAATTTAATATTTTTGTTTATTGAATAGCAGAATAGAACAACAGTATACAAAGGGTAGGGTGTATCTCACAGTAACATATGCAGACTAGGCTGCAAATTAATTTTTTCCCCTAAATGGGTGTTTATTGAATAGCAGAATAGAACAACAGTATACAAAGGGTGTATCTCACACATACAGCTACAGACTAGGCCGCAATTTTATATTTTTTCCCTAAATGGGTGTTTATTGAATACCGACATAGAACAACAGTATACAAAGGGTGTATCTCTCAGTAACATATGCAGACTAGGCCGCAATTACATTTTTTTTCCCTTAATGGGTGTTTATTGAATAGCGGAATAGAACAACAGTATCCAAAGGGTGTATCTCATAGTAATGTATGAATGAATTTTTTTATTTTTCCCTTTATTTGGTGATGTTTGAAGAACAGATTATATCACAGCAGTGTCTAAAGGCTTTATCTCACAGTAACATATAAAGGAAAATATGAAAAAAAATTTCCCTTTAAATTGGTGATTTTTGAATAGCAGATTAGAACAGCACTGTGTGTAAAGGCTGTATGTCACAGTAAAGTATGAATAAAAAACTGAAAAATAATTATTTTTCCCTTAAATTGGTGATTTTGGAATAGCAGATTAGAACACAGCAGTGTCTAAACGCTGTATGTCACAGTAAAGTATGAAAAAAAAAACTGGAAAATAATTATTTTTCCCTTAAATTGGTGATTTTTGAATAGCAGATTAGAACAGCAGTGTCTAAACGCTGTATGTCACAGTAAAATATGAAGGAAAAAACGTTTTTTTTAAAAAAAATCCAGATTAAGCAGACACATATGCACTGAGGTTGCATTAAATGTCCGCTGCACGCTGCACGCCGCCCACCTAACAGACTGATAAAAGTTTTTTTTTTCTCTCTCCTCCTCACTGGACTCAGGTCAGGGCAAAAAGATTGTGCACTGCACCCCCATACAATAAAATCGATGTAGATCACTGTCTGTTAAAAGAACATTCTTCTGTCCTGTGTCCTATTTCTTCCCTGAAAGCAATCTCTACAATAATCTCCTATCTCTCCCTCAAATAAGCAGCAGCAGGAACCTGTCCCTACAGTAGTTAGAGCAGAGTGACGGTGCTACATGACTCCAGCTTATATAGAGGCTGGGTCACATGCTGCACTGGCCAATCACAGCCATGCCATTAGTAGGCATAGCTGTGATGGCTTTTAAAGGCACACTAGTTAAATGCTTGTTGATTGGCTGCCCTGCAGCTGTTGAAACCGCACCATTAAAACCGCGCCAAAACAAACAAACAAACAACGGACTGTATCCCGAATATACAGTAAAATGTCCGGGTCGTGTCCAGGTACCGAAAACCCAAAAGTCCGGTACGATCCCGAACAATACAGTCCATGTTCGCTCAACCCTATCTATAACTACTCACACAATAACCCAAACCCCATACAATTATGCCCTGTACCTAATTTACAATTTTTGTTCTTTTGTATCTATTGGTGAAATGTAACTTTTTTTATTATGAGATGTGCTGCAAAATAATAGATGCATTGTAAAAGGAATGCATTGCACTGCAATCCCCAATGCAATATTTAGGAAAAAAGAGTGAGGCTAGGGCTAGGTGCTATAATGTGTTTTCTATGGGCAGGGACTGTTGACAAAGTAGTAGTATATATGATCTCACTGGAATGATCTCAATGAAAATGATTGGCAACAAGATTAACAGGTAAAAAATGTTACCAGTAGAGAGTTAAAGCTTTGATTACCCTGATATGTAAGCATGTGATAGCTAGGATTAGTGGCCACATTGTATGTGGGCTTAGGGCAGTGGGGTGCAAAGGAGTGGCAGGAAAAAATGTGTAGGTGTTAGTAAATGGTGGTTAACAGTGGGAGGAATGTAATATTGCAGCGGGCATGCATATGGGTGGTGCAAATGAAACGGAGTGGTGATAATTGTTTTTTGAGAACTAAAATAGTGGATGGAAAGGGAGAGAATATAAAAAGGCAGAAGTGGTACAAAAAAAATGGTAACTAAACTTTTGTTGAAATTCTGCTAGTGCGCTGCTTCAGTTCACGGGGATGGGTTATCAAGACCCACCTGAAGTCTAAATATTCCAAACCTAAAAGCTAAGTTCACCTTTTTTTTTTTTTTTTTTTATTTCAGCTCCCCTAAGTACCAATATAAAATAAACCTCTAAAAACTTGGCGCTGTAAAAAATTAACCTAAATCACATAGTGCAAACAGTCATAAATAGTGATAAATAAGTGTTTTAATAATTAACCACTTGCTTACTGAAAGCTTAACCCCCTTCCTGACCAAGCCAATGTGCAGCTTTCAGTGCTCTCACATTTTGAATGACAATTTCACAGTCATTCAACACTGTACCTCTATGATATTTGTATCATTTTTTTCACACAAATAAAGATTTCTTTTGGTGGTATTTAATCACCACTGAGGTTTTTATGTTTTGCTAAACAAACAAAAAAAAAGACCAAAAATTAAAAAACAAATAATTTTTCATATTTTGTTATAAAATTTTGCAAAAGGGTAATTTTTCTCCTTTACTGATGTGTGCTGTTGAGGCTGCACTGATGGGCACTGATAGGCTGCACTGATAGTTGGCACTGATGGGCACTGATGAGACGGCACTGGTGGGCACTGATCAGGAGGCACTGATGAGGCTGCACTGATGAGTGGCACTGATATACACTGATAGGTGGCACTAATAGGTACTGATAGGTGGCACTGATGGGCACTGATAGGCAGCACTGGTAGGCACTGATAGGCAGCACTTAGAAGTGACACTGATGACTAGGCATTGATAGGTGGCACTGGTGGGAAGTGAATTGCAGTACTGATGGGCACTGATAGATGGCACTGGTGGACACCGATTAGCAGCACTGGTGGGCACTAAGGGGACCAATGTCCCTCTAACAGAATCCAGTTATTGGCTTTCTTTTTTTCTTCATGCCAACAGCATGAGGAAAAAAAAGCCCATAACTGGCTTCTGTTTACTTCCGTGATCAGTTGTCATTGGCTGACAGCTGATCACGTGGTAAAGGGCCCACTGTATTTCATCCTATACCCTAATCTGTGATCAGCGGATGCCCTCCCGGAATTTTAAGCCCGCATTGTAGCCATCTTTTGGCTATAGTTTGGGCACCATGTGGTTAATCTATAACTGTCTCAATCCTGCTGACTGCTTTATAAGAAAATATATCTCTCCCATGAAATCAAATCAATGTTAATAGATTCCAAAAGAAACTTGAACAATTCTATAAATTCAAAGCATTAAAGTTCAGTAAAAAGTCTGTGCAAATGCCCCACACATAATATATCTGGAGCGGGTGGGGTGTGGGACAGCCATTTACACTGCTAAGTGATCCGCTGGGATATATGATATGCCTTTGCCATCTTTATGTTTGTGAGTATTTATTGGATGTTTCATAAATGTTAAAGAGGAAGTAAACCCTCCTCTGCAACTTGTACCTATAGGTAAGCCTATGATAAGGCTTACCTATAGGTACTGTAAATATCTCCTAAACATGTACCGTTTAGGAGATATTTACCTTACATGCAGCCAGTGACGTCACTGGCGCATGCGCTCTGAAGGAACGGCCGCTCGTGCCGTTCCTTCAGAGTCCCGTGCCGTGACCGTCGGCTCGCGCGCGCGTGAGTGACTTAACCGCGGCTCCGGCCAATCAGATGCGATCTGCTGCGATCCCGGAAGATGGGCGACTGAACATGTCGCCCCTCATACAGGTAAGCGGGCGGCACGGCGGGGGGCTCATTTTAAGGTAAGTATTTCTTAATGAGCTAGTATGCCATGCATACTAGCTCATTATGCCTTTGTCTTGCAGGGTTAAAAAAAAAATCGGTTTACAACCTCTTTAATGTTTTTATGGTAATACACTATGCAAGTTCCCATTTCTTCGCCCAATATCAACCACAGATTATCATTCATACCAGTGTATGGGAAGACTCTTCAGAAGGAGTGGTGCATTCTGAGTGATTTATGCCAAGCATTTATATGTGAGGCATAGCCATTTTGTGAGTGAGACTCACATAGGATGAGCACTTGAGGTGGTTGCTTGTGGGGCGGCATAATCATATTATTCTTTCTGCATGATTGAAACACAGCTATTTGCAGTTATTTTATGTGTGGGACTTTTGCAATGACTTTTTAATGAACTTTAACATTTCGTGCTTTGAATTTCTAGCATTATTACAGTGCCTTCTGGAATCTATTAACATTAATTTAATTTCATAGGAGAAATATGCACCAATATACCATTAATGTACTTCTTTTACAGAAATAAAAAATCTTTCTATTTATCCTACAAAGCCCTTACCTGTGTCCAGCTGGCTGTATAAAAAAACTTCTCCATTACTTCCTGGACAGACCTTAGGAAGTGACACAGGAAGGAGTTTACCAACTGACCTGGCTAGCACACAGTCTGTATCTACCATCCCCCCCTTCCAGCAGGTCACTGCCACCCACCTTCTACACATTTTTCCAATGCAATCGGTGAATACTTTTCTCACTAAACACACCATGGCAGATTGTTCATTTTTGCAGTGTGCAGGAGCTGACTGATCAGATAACATGTGGATAGAGATGTAGTATTGAAAACAGGATGTCCTTGGTTCTGTAAAGCTCACCATACACTATACAATCTTATTGTACAATCTTTTTTAGATCTACCATCAACTATGTAATGCAATGATGCATATAAACAAAAAGAAAAACCCCTGCACCCAGGAAATTTTAAAACCGTGAAATTGGATTACATTGTTAAAGCCGTTTGGCTCTGTTACTGTACATGCACATTTATGGGACTTTGTTTATGTTTAATAAGTATTTGAACTACAGATATGCATATTTACCATTGGTTTGTGTTGTTTTATGAGTAGTGCTGAGCGAACACGGACTGTATTATTCGTGTTCGTACCGAATAATTGGATTTTTTTTACCCGAACACGGACACGGACACTTTACTGTATGTTCGGGTAAAAATCCGTGTTCGGTCGTTTTATTTCCGGGTTTTGCATGCTTTGGCGCTCTTTTCATGGCGGGCTTTCAACAGCCAATCAACAATCGTTTAACTGGTGTGCCTTAAGCCATCCCAGCCATGCCTGCAAATGTCTTAGTAGCTGTGATTGGCCGTCTGAAGCATGTGACCAAGTCTTTATAAGTTCGAGGCAGCCGCCGCAGCAGCGTCATTCTGCTGCTTAGCTAAGGGACAGAGCACACATCAATGTGCTGGCTGCTGATTAGGGAAAGATAGGCAGGAAAAAACCATTTGTGTCCGGATAGAATTGAGGGACAGGTCGGAGTGTTTAGGCAGGGCGAGTTGTAGGCATTTTAGGGATAGAGTCTGCTGAATTATAGGGTCAGTGTCTTCTACAAACTACAATCGATATTGCTGTGTGGGGGGTGGGGTGAATCTGCACTCAATCCTGATCTACGATCTCTTCTCAATCCTGTTAGGGACAGAGTCTGCTGAATTTTAGGGAAACTGTGTTCTACAAACTACAATCGATATTGCTGTGTGGTGTGGGATTGGAGATAGGCAGGTGTCAGTGATCCACATCCATTTTTCTGTGTGTGAGCTGCAGTGAACACAATCTTTTTGGGCTGCAGTGAACACAATCTTTTTGGGCTGCAGTGAACACAATCTTTTTGGGCTGCAGTGAACACAATCTTTTTGGGCTGCAGTGAACACAATCTTTTTGGGGTGCAGTGAACAAAATCTTTTTGGGGTGCAGTGAACACAATCCTTTTTGGTGTGCAGTGAACACAATCTTTGTGGGGTGCAGTGAACAAAATCCTTTGTGGGGTGCAGTGAACACAATCTTTTTGGGGTGCAGTGAACAAAATCCTTTTTGGGGTGCAGTGAACAACATCCTTTTTGGGGTGCAGTGAACACAATCTTTTTGGGGTGCAGTGAACAAAATCCTTTGTGGGGTGCAGTGAACACAATCTTTTTGGGGTGCAGTGAACACAATCTTTTTGGGGTGGAGTGAACAACATCCTTTTTGGGGTGCAGTGAACAAAATCCTTTTTGGGGTGCAGTGAACAAAATCATTTTTGGGGTGCAGTGAACACAATCTTTTTGGGGTGCAGTGAACACAATCTTTGTGGGGTGCAGTGAACACAATCTTTTTGTGGTGGAGTGAACAACATCCTTTTTGGGGTGCAGTGAACAACATCCTTTTTGGGGTGCAGTGAACACAATCTTTTTGGGGTGCAGTGAACACAATCTTTGTGGGGTACAGTGAACAGAATCTTTGTGGGGTGCAGTGAACACAATCTTTGGGGGGTACAGTGAACACAATCTTTTTGGGGTGCAGTGAACACAATCTTTGTGGGGTGCAGTGAACACAATCTTTTTGGGGTGGAGTGAACAAAATCATTTTTGGGGTGCAGTGAACAACATCCTTTTTGGGGTGCAGTGATCAAAATCCTTTTTGGGGTGCAGTGAACACAATCTTTTTGGGGTGCAGTGAACAAAATCCTTTGTGGGGTGCAGTGAACAGAATCTTTGTGGGGTGCAGTGAACACAATCTTTGGGGGGGTACAGTGAACACAATCTTTTTGGGGTGCAGTGAACACAATCTTTGTGGGGTACAGTGAACAGAATCTTTGTGGGGTGCAGTGAACACAATCTTTGGGGGGTACAGTGAACACAATCTTTTTGGGGTGCAGTGAACACAATCTTTGGGGGGTACAGTGAACACAATCTTTTTGGGGTGCAGTGAACACAATCTTTGTGGGGTGCAGTGAACACAATCTTTGGGGGGGTACAGTGAACACAATCTTTTTGGGGTGCAGTGAACAACATCCTTTTAGGGTGCAGTGAACACAATCTTTGTGGGGTGCAGTGAACAACATCCTTTTAGGGTGCAGTGAACACAATCTTTGTGGGGTACAGTGAACAGAATCTTTGTGGGGTGCAGTGAACACAATCTTTGGGGGGTACAGTGAACACAATCTTTGTGGGGTGCAGTGAACACAATCATTGTGGGGTGCAGTGAACTCAATCTTTGTGGGATACAGTGAACACAATCTCATACTTCTGAAGATTTGAGGGTGCTGCCTGTTCCATACTCCCCCTACTCCTCATCTAGCCTTTTAGGGGTACAAACAATAGTAATTGGGGCCTAGTGTGGTTGTGTACGTGTGATATACATACACTTTTTTTGGATCATATTTTCTATTGCGCTATTTAATCAAAAACCTTTGGGGATCAGTTAAATTGGGGGATAGTCTGTGTTGGTACGTGTGAGAGAGATCCACCTTTCCAAGTTGTTGGGGTTCATCTCATACTTCTGAAGGTTTGAGGGTGCTGCCTGTTCCATACTCCCCCTACTCCTAGCCTTTTAGGGGTACAAACAATAGTAATTGGGGCCTAGTGTGGTTGTGTACGTGTGATATACATACACTTTTTTTGGATCATATTTTCTATTCCGCTATTTAATCAAAAACCTTTGGGGATCAGTTAAATTGGGGGATAGCCTGTGTTGGTACGTGTGAGAGAGATCCACCTTTCCAAGTTGTTGGGGTTCATCTCATACTTCTGAAGGTTTGAGGGTGCTGCCTGTTCCATACCCCCCCTACTCCTCATCTAGCCTTTTAGGGGTACAAACAATAGTAATTGGGGCCTAGTGTGGTTGTGTACGTGTGATATACATACACTTTTTTTGGATCATATTTTCTATTCCGCTATTTAATCAAAAACCTTTGGGGATCAGTTAAATTGGGGGATAGTCTGTGTTGGTACGTGTGAGAGAGATCCACCTTTCCAAGTTGTTGGGGTTCATCTCATACTTCTGAAGGTTTGAGGGTGCTGCCTGTTCCATACTCCCCCTACTCCTAGCCTTTTAGGGGTACAAACAATAGTAATTGGGGCCTAGTGTGGTTGTGTACTTGTGATATACATACACTTTTTTTGGATCATATTTTCTATTCCGCTATTTAATCAAAAACCTTTGGGGATCAGTTAAATTGGGGGATAGTCTGTGTTGGTACGTGTGAGAGAGATCCACCTTTCCAAGTTTTTGGGGTTCATCTCATACTTCTGAAGGTTTGAGGGTGCTGCCTGTTCCATACCCCCCCTACTCCTCATCTAGCCTTTTAGGGGTACAAACAATAGTAATTGGGGCCTAGTGTGGTTGTGTACGTGTGATATACATACACTTTTTTTGGATCATATTTTCTATTCCGCTATTTAATCAAAAACCTTTGGGGATCAGTTAAATTGGGGGATAGTCTGTGTTGGTACTTGTGAGAGAGATCCACCTTTCCAAGTTGTTGGGGTTCATCTCATACTTCTGAAGGTTTGAGGGTGCTGCCTGTTCCATACCCCCCCTACTCCTCATCTAGCCTTTTAGGGGTACAAACAATAGTAATTGGGGCCTAGTGTGGTTGTGTACGTGTGATATACATACACTTTTTTTGGATCATATTTTCTATTCCGCTATTTAATCAAAAACCTTTGGGGATCAGTTAAATTGGGGGATAGTCTGTGTTGGTACGTGTGAGAGAGATCCACCTTTCCAAGTTGTTGGGGTTCATCTCATACTTCTGAAGGTTTGAGGGTGCTGCCTGTTCCATACTCCCCCTACTCCTCATCTAGCCTTTTAGGGGTACAAACAATAGTAATTGGGGCCCAGTGTGGTTGTGTACGTGTGATATACATACACTTTTTTTGGATCATATTTTCTATTCCGCTATTTAATCAAAAACCTTTGGGGATCAGTTAAATTGGGGGATAGTCTGTGTTGGTACGTGTGAGAGAGATCCACCTTTCCAAGTTGTTGGGGTTCATCTCATACTTCTGAAGGTTTGAGGGTGCTGCCTGTTCCATACTCCCCCTACTCCTAGCCTTTTAGGGGTACAAACAATAGTAATTGGGGCCTAGTGTGGTTGTGTACGTGTGATATACATACACTTTTTTTGGATCATATTTTCTATTCCGCTATTTAATCAAAAACCTTTGGGGATCAGTTAAATTGGGGGATAGTCTGTGTTGGTACGTGTGAGAGAGATCCACCTTTCCAAGTTTTTGGGGTTCATCTCATACTTCTGAAGGTTTGAGGGTGCTGCCTGTTCCATACCCCCCCTACTCCTCATCTAGCCTTTTAGGGGTACAAACAATAGTAATTGGGGCCTAGTGTGGTTGTGTACGTGTGATATACATACACTTTTTTTGGATCATATTTTCTATTCCGCTATTTAATCAAAAACCTTTGGGGATCAGTTAAATTGGGGGATAGTCTGTGTTGGTACGTGTGAGAGAGATCCACCTTTCCAAGTTGTTGGGGTTCATCTCATACTTCTGAAGGTTTGAGGGTGCTGCCTGTTCCATACCCCCCCTACTCCTCATCTAGCCTTTTAGGGGTACAAACAATAGTAATTGGGGCCTAGTGTGGTTGTGTACGTGTGATATACATACACTTTTTTTGGATCATATTTTCTATTCCGCTATTTAATCAAAAACCTTTGGGGATCAGTTAAATTGGGGGATAGTCTGTGTTGGTACGTGTGAGAGAGATCCACCTTTCCAAGTTGTTGGGGTTCATCTCATACTTCTGAAGGTTTGAGGGTGCTGCCTGTTCCATACTCCCCCTACTCCTCATCTAGCCTTTTAGGGGTACAAACAATAGTAATTGGGGCCTAGTGTGGTTGTGTACGTGTGATATACATACACTTTTTTTGGATCATATTTTCTATTCCGCTATTTAATCAAAAACCTTTGGGGATCAGTTAAATTGGGGGATAGTCTGTGTTGGTACGTGTGAGAGAGATCCACCTTTCCAAGTTGTTGGGGTTCATCTCATACTTCTGAAGGTTTGAGGGTGCTGCCTGTTCCATACTCCCCCTACTCCTAGCCTTTTAGGGGTACAAACAATAGTAATTGGGGCCTAGTGTGGTTGTGTACGTGTGATATACATACACTTTTTTTGGATCATATTTTCTATTCCGCTATTTAATCAAAAACCTTTGGGGATCAGTTAAATTGGGGGATAGTCTGTGTTGGTACGTGTGAGAGAGATCCACCTTTCCAAGTTGTTGGGGTTCATCTCATACTTCTGAAGGTTTGAGGGTGCTGCCTGTTCCATACCCCCCCTACTCCTCATCTAGCCTTTTAGGGGTACAAACAATAGTAATTGGGGCCTAGTGTGGTTGTGTACGTGTGATATACATACACTTTTTTTGGATCATATTTTCTATTCCGCTATTTAATCAAAAACCTTTGGGGATCAGTTAAATTGGGGGATAGTCTGTGTTGGTACGTGTGAGAGAGATCCACCTTTCCAAGTTGTTGGGGTTCATCTCATACTTCTGAAGGTTTGAGGGTGCTGCCTGTTCCATACCCCCCCTACTCCTCATCTAGCCTTTTAGGGGTACAAACAATAGTAATTGGGGCCTAGTGTGGTTGTGTACGTGTGATATACATACACTTTTTTTGGATCATATTTTCTATTCCGCTATTTAATCAAAAACCTTTGGGGATCAGTTAAATTGGGGGATAGTCTGTGTTGGTACGTGTGAGAGAGATCCACCTTTCCAAGTTGTTGGGGTTCATCTCATACTTCTGAAGGTTTGAGGGTGCTGCCTGTTCCATACTCCCCCTACTCCTCATCTAGCCTTTTAGGGGTACAAACAATAGTAATTGGGGCCTAGTGTGGTTGTGTACGTGTGATATACATACACTTTTTTTGGATCATATTTTCTATTCCGCTATTTAATCAAAAACCTTTGGGGATCAGTTAAATTGGGGGATAGTCTGTGTTGGTACGTGTGAGAGAGATCCACCTTTCCAAGTTGTTGGGGTTCATCTCATACTTCTGAAGGTTTGAGGGTGCTGCCTGTTCCATACTCCCCCTACTCCTCATCTAGCCTTTTAGGGGTACAAACAATAGTAATTGGGGCCTAGTGTGGTTGTGTACGTGTGATATACATACACTTTTTTTGGATCATATTTTCTATTCCACTATTTAATCAAAAACCTTTGGGGATCAGTTAAATTGGGGGATAGTCTGTGTTGGTACGTGTGAGAGAGATCCACCTTTCCAAGTTGTTGGGGTTCATCTCATACTTCTGAAGGTTTGAGGGTGCTGCCTGTTCCATACTCCCCCTACTCCTCATCTAGCCTTTTAGGGGTACAAACAATAGTAATTGGGGCCTAGTGTGGTTGTGTACGTGTGATATACATACACTTTTTTTGGATCATATTTTCTATTCCGCTATTTAATCAAAAACCTTTGGGGATCAGTTAAATTGGGGGATAGTCTGTGTTGGTACGTGTGAGAGAGATCCACCTTTCCAAGTTGTTGGGGTTCATCTCATACTTCTGAAGGTTTGAGGGTGCTGCCTGTTCCATACTCCCCCTACTCCTAGCCTTTTAGGGGTACAAACAATAGTAATTGGGGCCTAGTGTGGTTGTGTACGTGTGATATACATACACTTTTTTTGGATCATATTTTCTATTCCGCTATTTAATCAAAAACCTTTGGGGATCAGTTAAATTGGGGGATAGTCTGTGTTGGTACGTGTGAGAGAGATCCACCTTTCCAAGTTGTTGGGGTTCATCTCATACTTCTGAAGGTTTGAGGGTGCTGCCTGTTCCATACCCCCCCTACTCCTCATCTAGCCTTTTAGGGGTACAAACAATAGTAATTGGGGCCTAGTGTGGTTGTGTACGTGTGATATACATACACTTTTTTTGGATCATATTTTCTATTCCGCTATTTAATCAAAAACCTTTGGGGATCAGTTAAATTGGGGGATAGTCTGTGTTGGTACGTGTGAGAGAGATCCACCTTTCCAAGTTGTTGGGGTTCATCTCATACTTCTGAAGGTTTGAGGGTGCTGCCTGTTCCATACCCCCCCTACTCCTCATCTAGCCTTTTAGGGGTACAAACAATAGTAATTGGGGCCTAGTGTGGTTGTGTACGTGTGATATACATACACTTTTTTTGGATCATATTTTCTATTCCGCTATTTAATCAAAAACCTTTGGGGATCAGTTAAATTGGGGGATAGTCTGTGTTGGTACGTGTGAGAGAGATCCACCTTTCCAAGTTGTTGGGGTTCATCTCATACTTCTGAAGGTTTGAGGGTGCTGCCTGTTCCATACTCCCCCTACTCCTCATCTAGCCTTTTAGGGGTACAAACAATAGTAATTGGGGCCTAGTGTGGTTGTGTACGTGTGATATACATACACTTTTTTTGGATCATATTTTCTATTCCGCTATTTAATCAAAAACCTTTGGGGATCAGTTAAATTGGGGGATAGTCTGTGTTGGTACGTGTGAGAGAGATCCACCTTTCCAAGTTGTTGGGGTTCATCTCATACTTCTGAAGGTTTGAGGGTGCTGCCTGTTCCATACTCCCCCTACTCCTCATCTAGCCTTTTAGGGGTACAAACAATAGTAATTGGGGCCTAGTGTGGTTGTGTACGTGTGATATACATACACTTTTTTTGGATCATATTTTCTATTCCGCTATTTAATCAAAAACCTTTGGGGATCAGTTAAATTGGGGGATAGTCTGTGTTGGTACGTGTGAGAGAGATCCACCTTTCCAAGTTGTTGGGGTTCATCTCATACTTCTGAAGGTTTGAGGGTGCTGCCTGTTCCATACCCCCCCTACTCCTCATCTAGCCTTTTAGGGGTACAAACAATAGTAATTGGGGCCTAGTGTGGTTGTGTACGTGTGATATACATACACTTTTTTTGGATCATATTTTCTATTCCGCTATTTAATCAAAAACCTTTGGGGATCAGTTAAATTGGGGGATAGTCTGTGTTGGTACGTGTGAGAGAGATCCACCTTTCCAAGTTTTTGGGGTTCATCTCATACTTCTGAAGATTTGAGGGTGCTGCCTGTTCCATACTCCTCCTCCTACTGCTCAACCATCCTTTTAGGGGTACAAACAATAGTAGTTGGGGCCTAGTGTGGTGGTGTACGTGCGAGATACATACACTTTCTTTTTGATCATATTTTCTATTCCGCTATTCAATTAAAACCTTTGGGGATCAATTCAATTGCGAGATAGTCTGTGTCGGTACGTGTGAGATCCACCTTTCCAAGTTGTTGGGGTTCATCTCATACTTCTGAAGATTTGAGGGTGCTGCCTGTTCCATACTCCTGCTCCTACTGCTCAACCATCCTTTTAGGGGTACAAACAATAGTAATTGGGGCCTAGTGTGGTTGTGTACGTGCGAGATACATACACTTTTTTTGATCATATTTCCTATTCCGCTATTCAATAAAAACCTTTGAGGATCAATTGAATTGCGGGATAGTCTGTGTCGGTACGTGTGAGATCCACCTTTCCAAGTTTTTGGGGTTCATCTCATACTTCTGAAGATTTGAGGGTGCTGCCTGTTCCATACTCCTCCTCCTACTCCTCATCCATCCTTTTAGGGGTACAAACAATAGTAATTGGGGCCTAGTGTGGTTGTGTACGTGCGAGATACATACACTTTTTTTGATCATATTTCCTATTCCGCTATTCAATAAAAACCTTTGAGGATCAATTGAATTGCGGGATAGTCTGTGTCGGTACGTGTGAGATCCACCTTTCCAAGTTTTTGGGGTTCATCTCATACTTCTGAAGATTTGAGGGTGCTGTCTGTTCCATACTCCTCCTACTCCTCATCCATCCTTTTAGGGGTAGAAACAATAGTAATTGGGGCCTAGTGTGGTTTTGTACGTGCGAGATACATACACTTTTTTGGATCATATTTCCTATTCCGCTATTCAATAAAAACCTTTCTAGGGCAAGATCTTAAATTACAGAAATATGAGGAGACCGTCAAATAAGGGCCGTGGCCTGGGTCGTGGTGCTGCTGGTAGAGCTCCTGTTGCAAGGAGAGGACGTGGTCGATCTGTGCCAGCTACACGCACAAGTGAAACACCTTCCTCAAGTGTGAGTAGGCGACAGAACCTGCATCAGTATTTGGTAGGGCATCAAACGCCCCTAGAAGTGATGAGGCCAGAACAAGTTGAGGCGATAGTAGATTGGTTTGCTGCTGACAGTGCCTCCAGTTCCTTCACATTGTCTCCCACCCAGTCTACTGCAGAAAGGTCAGAGTTGGCACCTGCAGCCAATGTCCAACCGTCTTTCACCTCACCCCCTTGCAAATCAGGCCAGCAGTCTGAGCCCCAAGCCATACAGCAGTCTCTTATTCTTTTTGAGGACTCTGTCAGCAGGGTTTCCCAGGGCCATCCACCTAGCCCTGCCCCAGAAGTGGAAGAGATTGAGTGCAGCGATGCCCAACCACTTATTTCTCAAGATGAGTACATGCAAGGATCATCGCAGCACGTCTCCGATGATGACGAAACGCAGGTGCCAACTGCTGCGGCGTTCAGCATTGTGGAGACCGACAAGGAGGGCAGGGGTGAAGACTGGGTGGAAGATGATGTGGAGGACGATGAGGTCCTCGACCCCACATGGAATGAACGTCATGCAGGTGACCTGAGTAGTTTGGAGGAAGAGGCGGTGGTCGCACAGAGCCACCAGCACAGCAGAAGAGGGAGCAGGGTGCAGAAGCGGAGCGGCCGTGCCCTAGACACTACGCCCGCTACTGCCCAACGCAGCAAGGGAACGAGCGCACCAAAGTCAGCTCAAAGGAGTTCTCTAGCGTGGAAGTTCTTTAGAAAATGTGCTGATGACAGGACACGAGTGGTTTGCACCCTGTGCAATCAGAGCTTGAAGCGAGGCATAAACCTTCTCAACCTGAGCACAACCTGCATGATCAGGCATCTAAGTGCAAAGCACGAGCTGCAGTGGAGTACACACCTTCAAAACCAAGAAACGTCTCTGGCTCATCCTGCTTCCTCTTCTGCTGCAGTCTCGGCCGCTCCAGCCACATCTGTAGTGATACCGGCACCTGCCACCCCGCAAACAGACGATCTGTCAGCAACACCACCACCTGGGTCACCAACAACCATCTCCACAATGTCCCGTGGAAGCGTTCAGCTTTCCATCTCCCAAACACTTGAGAGGAAGAGGAAGTACCCCCCTACCCACCCGCGATCCCTGGCCCTGAATGCCAGCATTTCAAAATTATTGGCCTTTGAAATGCTGTCATTCCGTCTGGTGGAGACGCACAGTTTTAAAAACCTTATGTCGGTGGCTGTCCCACAGTACGTCGTGCCCAGCCGCCACTACTTTTCCAGGCAAGCCATCCCTTCCCTGCACAACCAAGTGGGGGAAAATATCAGGTGTGCACTGCGCAACGCCATCTGTGCCAAGGTCCACCTAACTACGGATACGTGGACCAGTAAGCACGGTCAGGGGCGTTATATCTCCCTAACGGCACACTGGGTAAATGCAGTGGCGGATGGGCCTGAGGCGGATAGCAATTTGGCGCATGTCCTTCCACCACCGAGGATTGCAGGGCGCTTCAGTTTGCCTCCTGTTCCTAACTCCTCCTACTCCGCTTCCTCATCCTCTACCGCCTCCTCATCCGGACAGCGTAACACCTTCACCACCAACTTCAGCACGGCCAGGGGTAAACGACAGCAGGCAGTTTTACAACTTGCCTGTTTGGGGGACAAACCACACACCGCGCAGGAGTTGTGGAGGAGCATGGAACAGCAGACAAATGAGTGGTTGCTGCCAGCGAGCCTCAAGCCCGGCCTGGTGGTGTGCGATAACGGGCGAAATCTCATAGCAGCTCTGGGCCTAGCCGGTTTGACGCACATCCCTTGCCTGGCGCATGTGCTGAATTTGGTGGTGCAGAGGTTCCTTAAAAACTACCCCGATATGTCAGAGCTGCTGCAGAAAGTGCGGGCCGTTTGTGCGCACTTTCGGCGTTCTCACCCTGCTGCTGCTCGCCTGGCAGCGCTGCAGCGTAACTTCGGCCTTCCCGCTCACCGCCTCATATGTGACGTGCCCACAAGGTGGAACTCCACCTTGCACATGCTGGAAAGACTGTGCGAGCAGCAGCAGGCCATAGTGGAGTTTCAGCTGCAGCACGCACGCGTGAGTCGCTCTGCGGAACAGCACCACTTCACCACCAATAACTGGGCCTCCATGCGAGACCTGTGTGCCTTGTTGCGCTGTTTTGAGTACTCCACCAACATGGCCAGTGGCAATGACGCCGTTCTCAGCTTAACTATCCCACTTCTATGCCTCCTTGAAAAAACAATTCGGGCGATGATGGAAGAGGATGTGGCACAGGATGAGGAGGAGGAGGAGGATGAAGAGGTAACATTTCCAAGGCTTTCAGGGCAGTCATTCGCAAGGGGCTCCGAGGGTGGGTTCCTGCACACGCAAACGCCAGGGACGCAATTGTCCAGCAGGGGCACAGTTCTGGAGGATGAGGAGGATGATGAGGAGGAGGAGCTGGAGGAGGAGATGGAACCATGTTCACAGCAGGGTGGCACCCAGGCCAGCTCATGGCCATCACTGGTGCGTGGCTGGGGGGATACAGAGGACACGGACGATACACCTCCCACAGAGGACAGCCTTTCGTTGCCTCTGGGCAGCCTGGCACACATGAGCGATTACATGCTGCAGTGTCTCCACAACGACCGCCGAGTTGCCCACATTCTAACTTGTGCTGATTACTGGGTGGCCACGCTGCTGGATCCCCGTTACAAGGACAACGTACCGTCCTTAATTCACTCACTGGAGCGCGATCGCAAGATGCGCGAGTACAAGCGCACGCTGGTAGACGCCATGCTGCTGGCATTCCCATCTGACAGCGGGGCCACAGTGGAAGCACAAGGCAGAGGAGGAGGAGGAGGAGGTCGCCAACGCAACCAGGGCACCGCCAGCACCTCAGAAGGCAGGGTTAGCATGGCCGAAATGTGGAAAAGCTTTGTCAGCACGCCACAACAAACAGCAGCACCAGCAGCTCAGATGGAACGTCTTAGCAGGAGGCAGCATTTTACCAACATGGTGGAGCAGTATGTGTGCACACGCCTACATGTAGTGAATGACGGGTCTGCCCCCTTCAACTTCTGGGTCTCCAAATTGGGCACATGGCCTGAGCTTGCCCTTTACGCCTTGGAGGTGCTGGCGTGCCCTGCAGCCAGTGTATTATCTGAACGGGTATTTAGCACGGCTGGGGGCGTTATAACAGACAAGCGCAGCCGCCTGTCCAGAGACAATGTGGACAAGCTCACGTTCATTAAAATGAACCAGGCATGGATCCCACGGGACTTTTCCGTACCTTATGCAGAATAGCAATGGATACCGACCTTACCCACCCATTGTTCCATTTTTGCTCTTTCTCACTCTTTTGGGGTGTACCCTCATTTAAAATTTTTGAAAAGAAGCAGTGTTGGCTACCTCGTCCTCCTCCTCAGGGCCAGATTAATGTAGGGGCTATTGGAGCTGCAGCTCCAGGCCCCTACCTTTTATATAGGCCCCGGGTTGGCCATATTCACTGTTACCGCTCTTCTGTCACTTGTAAACACAGAAGTCTGGCTTCTATGCTCGCTTCCCCAGGCAGCACCCTCAGAACCTCCCCACACAGCGTGAAGGCCGGACAAGGAGGGACAGTTGGCGATGCATGGATGTGTTTATGGGCTTCAGAGACAGCATCCCATGTTGAATTAGGCATGCATGGCTGCACCCTTCCTCCTCTGGGTGCATGGCAAGGCACGGCCCTTAAGGCCCTTCAAAATCCTCAGCACCAAGCCCATGATGCTGTTAATCCGGCCCTGGTCCTCCTCCACCGCCGCTTCCACCTACACCGCCCATAGGTGTGCGCAGCCTATTGCATTAAGGTGTGCACCCCAAAGTTGAAATACACATGCATGTGTTTGCCAGCAGGGAGAGTAATGTATCGGGGCCATGTACCTGTAGGCAAGGAGAAATAGAGCAGAGCAGGTCCCAGGGAGATCTTTCCCATCTCCTCACTGGCAATGCTATGTGCCCTAGGTGATTAGGGTGTGCCCAGGCACACCCAGCACACCCTGTGCGCACGCCTATGTCACCGCCACATCCACCACCACCTCAACCTCCCTCCTACTCCATATGGGCCTCGTCCTTCAGAGATGAAGAAGAACATTGTTTTATTTTTCTGTTTTTTTTTGTTGTTTTAAGTTATTTCCCTATCCACATTTGTTTGCAGAGCACTTGCCATGCTCTTAATTACGTTTTGCTGCCATTTGCAGCACTCTAGCCCTTTCCTTTGGTGTTTTAGAGCCATTTTAGTGCCTTAAAGTTCGGGTCCCCATTGACTTCAATGGGGTTCGGTGTCCGGGAAAAGTTCGGTAAAAGTCCGGGACACGGACCCGGACTTTTTTTTAAAGTTCGGCCGAACCCGTCGAACACGGACATCTAGGTGTCCGCTCAACCCTATTTATGAGTTGTATATTAGATTGGCACTTTTACACTTCATCTGTGTTTTTCAGCAAAATTTTCATAGCGCACCTGGTCATAATTTTCTTTTACAGCACTGCATAGAATATATGTTAGTATGTAGTGCAAGGGTCTGCCTGACTGGATACAAAGTAATTGGATAGAGGGTATCTCCTCCTTTTATATAGTTTGGGTAAATCAAAAAGAAATTGTACAGAGACTGTACAATCAGATTGTATAATGTATATCCACCTTTATACACCTAAAATTAACTAGTTTAACTTTCTGTGCCGTTAAATGTTATCCTCACACCAAACACAGAAGCAAACACACATTTTTCCACATAAAAAAGAGTGACAAATGTAGGAAAACACACAGTAAAAAATGTGCTACCCCCTGCCTGACACAATATATTCATACTGACCAAGTCGGATTTGTCCAGGGGAGACAGGCAGCAGACCAGATAAGATGAGCAATAGATTTAATCACTGGGTTACAATCAAACTGGGATGGTGAGGGTTCAAGGCAGGGTATGCTCTTATGACTATACTTACATAAGGCCTTCGATTCGCTATCCTGGCCTTTCCTTTTCCATATACTGGGAAAATGGAATTGCGGGCTGAAATTTCTCAATCTTCTAAAACCCCTGTATTCAAATCTGTCAGCTAACATCATGGGACATGGACGTATCTCAGATCCACTGCAAATCCATAGAGGAACTAGTCAGGGATGTCCTCTTTCGCGGCTCCTTTTCATGCTAGTTATTGAAACGCTGGCGATAGCTATTAGAACTGACCCCAAAATACACGGAGTGGAAAGTGGGGGCAGAATCCATATATGTGGCTTGTTTGCCGATGATAGAAAGAAGAGAGAGACAGAGCGCCTCTAAGTGCAACAATTTATTGTAAACTGGACTATATAAAAGAAACTCACTAGACATAAGTATAATCGAGCTTGTAGTCTCCGGTGGTAGATCGAAGTGTAGCTGTAGCCCCCAGGGTGCCGCAGGGTAGAATGCTCCGTGCTGGCCGGGTGGACGGTAGGAGGCTAGGCAGAGGATCCTTGCGTCCTCCGGGTTCACGGTGCGGCTGACCGTCCAAGGACCACGCTGGAACGCAGCGCAAGCTGCGTGACATCACTGGAGATGGACCAATGGCATGCCGCGTTTCAGAGCTCACGCATCGACTCAATGCGTGGGCGCTCTTTTTTCAAGTGCAGATTCTGCACTTTTCCACTGCAAGTACTGGCTCGGCTCCACTCGGCCCTGCTTGGTCCTGCTTGGCTCGGTTTGGTTTTCCACTGCATGGTACCGCATGGTAAGGTGTTGGAATGGTTCAGTACGGTTTGGTACGGTTTGCTTTTCCACTAAAGTAATAAGTGGGTGGGATAACAACGATTCTCTGACCAATCAGTGGCTAGTAGTGACAAACAGTCAAGGCTGCATGCAAAGGATTGTGGGATATGGTATCGGTACGGCCCTCTTGGAACCACAACCGAGGTGGTACTGTTTAACCACTTGCCTACAGTGCACTTTCACCCCCTTCCTGCCCAGACCGATTTTCAGCTTTCAGCGCTCTCACACTTTGACTGAGAATTACTCAGTCATGCAACACTGTACCCATACAAAAATTGTGTCCTTTTTTTCACACAAATAGAGCTTTCTTTTGATGGTATTTGATCAATACTGGGTTTTTTATTTTTTGTGCTATAAATAAAAAAAGACTGAAAATATTGTGAAAAAACGCATTTTTCTTTGTTTCTGTCATAAAATTTTGCAAATTAGTAATTTTTCTTCACAAATTTTGGCCAAAATTTATACTGCTACTTATCTTTGGTAAAAATAACCCAAGTAAGTGTATATTATTTGGTCTTTGTGAAAGTTATAGAGTCCACAAGCTATGGTGCGAATCATTGAAAATTGATCACACTTGATCACACCTGATGTACTGAAGGCCTATCTCATTTCTTGAGACACTAAAAAGTCAGGAAAGTACAAATACCCCCCAAATGACCCCTTTTTGGAAAGTAGACATTCCAAGGTATTTAATAAGGGGCATGGTGAGTTTTTTGAAGTTGTAATTTTTTCCCACAATGCTTTGCAAAATGAAGATTTTGTTTTTTTTTTTTGTTTTTTTTTTACAAATTGCCGTATTAACAGGTTATTTCTCTCACACAGCACATGTATACTTGCAACTACACCCCAAAACACATTCTACTACTCCTCCTGAGTATGGAGATACCACATGTGTGAGACTTTTTCACAGCCTGGCCACATACAGAGGCCTAACATCCAAGTAGCCCCGTCCGGCATTCTAGGAGCACAAATTACACATATAATTTCCTGACAACCTATCGCACTTTTGAAGGCCCTGGAGCACCAGGACAATGGAAACCCCAATAAAATTACCCCATTTTGGAAAGCAAACAGCCCAACGTATAATTTTTGAGGCATAATGAGTCTTTTGAATATGTCATTTTTTTCCACAAGTTTTTGGAAAATGTGGAAAGAAAATGAAAACACATTTTTTTTACACAAAGCTGTCCATTTATGCAATATTTCTAACACATAGCATGTACATAGCAAAAATTGCACCCCAAAATACATTCTGCTATTCCTCCTGAGTATGGCGATACCACATGTGTAACACTTTTTCACAGCCTGGCCACATACATAGGCCTAACATCCAAGTAGCGCTTTACACAAAGTTGTCCATTTATCCACTTTAAGACTGGGCCTATTTTTGACACTTGGTGTTTACAAACTAAAATCATTTTTTTTTGCTAGAAAACTACAAAGAACCCCCAAACATTATATATTTTTTTTTAGCAGAGACCCTAGAGAATAAAATGGAGATCGTTGCAATATTTTTTATCACACCATATTTGCGCAGCAGTCTTCCAAATGCGATTTTTTTGAAAAAAAATTCACTTTTTTGAACTAAAACATAAGAAAACAGTAAATTTAGCACATTTTTTTTCCATAATATGAAAGATAATGTTACGCCGAGTAATTAGATACCCAACATGTCATGCTTCAAAATTGTGCATGCTCACAGAATGGCGCCAAACATTGGTACTTAAAAATCCCCATAGGCAACATTTTAAAAATTTCTGCAGGTTACTAGCTTAGAGTTACAGAGGAGGTCTATGGCTCAAATTATTGCTCTCGCTCTAACGATCGCGGCGATACCTCACATGTATGGTTTGAACACCGTTTACATATGTGGGCGGGACTTGCGTATGCGTTTGCTTCTGCGCGCGAGCTAACGGAGGCAGGGCGCTTTAATTTTTTTTTTTTTTCCTATTTATTTTATTTATTATTTTTTTATTTTTACACAGTTTAAAAAAAAAAATGTTTTGATCATTTTTATTCCTATTACAAGGAATGTAAACATCCCTTGTAATAGAAATAGGCATGACAGGTCCTCTTTATTGTGAGATCTGGGGTCAAAAAGACCTCACACCTCACAACTACACTAAAAAAGAAAAAAAAAAAAAAATTGTTGAAAGAGGAAAAAAAAAAAGCAAAAAAAAAAGCAGCCCTTTAAACCGGTTGCTAGGCAACGTCTTTTGACGTAGCTCTGGTCCTCCAAGACCATAGAGTTGAGTGAGGGCCATCTTGCCCTCACTCGACTTCCTGTCTCTGAGGATCCGGGACCGGATAGTTTTCCCCGCTGCCGGCGGGTCCGGTAAGCTGGGAAAACGTCTGGGACGCAGCAGGAGGGGGGGGCACCTCTTCCCCTGCACCGTAAGGGTAATTCCGCGGCGAATCCGCCACTGGGACCACCCTTATCTGAAAGCCGACCGCCCGCCGTTTCAAAAAATACCGGGGTTATGGGGGCTATCTGCTGCCATAACTCCAGTATTTAGCTTTAATGGCCGACGCATATAGTCGTTAGGCGGTCAGTAAGTGATTGCATGTATATGACAAACAGGTGACGATGACTGATGGGGTGACAGGTGACGATGACTGATGGGGTGACAGGTGACAATGACTGATGGGGTGACAGGTGACGATGACTGATGGGGTGACAGGTGACGATGACTGATGGGGTGACAGGTGACGATGACTGATGGGGTGACAGGTGATGATGATTGATGAGGTGACAGGAGACGATGATTGATGAGGTGACAAGTGACGATGATTGATGGGGTGACAAATGACAATCACTGACGGGGTGACATGTGACGATGATTGATGGGGTGACAAGTGACGATCACTGATGGGGTGTCAAATGACGATGATTGATAGGGTGACAGATGACGGTGACTGATGGGGTGACAGGTGACGATGTTTGATGGGGTGACAGGTGACGGTGATTGATGGGGTGACAGGTGACGGGCGATGGTCACTGATGGGTGACAGGTGACGGGCGATGGTGCACGGCGGTACTGATGGCAGTCTCTGGTGACCGGTGAACTTTAGGCTACGTTCACATGTGAGCGTAGCGATCACGGGCAGAATCACTGCGATTCTGCCCGTGATCCAGAAATCATTGCAAATGGCGGGACGCCTGTGCGTTGCCCGTGATTTGCAATAGCACCCCAAACGCTGTGCGATGTTGCAGCGATTTCCACCTGCCGAATCGAGGTAACATCACGCAAACAACGCATGACGCCCCAAAGAAACTCTTGTACCTTTTTTGGGCATCATGCGATGTTTGCGCGATGTTACCGCGATTCGGCAGGCGGAAATGGCGGCAACATCGCACAGCGTTTGGGGTGCTATTGCAAATCACGGGCAACGCACAGGCGTCCCGCGATTTGCAATGATTTCCGGATCGCGGGCAGAATCGCGGTTATTCTGCCTGCGATCGCTACTCTCACATGTGAACGTAGCCTTATGGGTGTCAATTTCTGGGCACTGATGAGGTGACTGTTGGGTGACAGGGGACATTGGGGGGGGCTGAGGACTGTGTGTGGGGGACCTTTATTTGTGTGCTTTTTACTTTTTACAGGTGTACAGAGCAGTAACTCACTATTTCTAGCTCTTCTCCCCTCATACTGGAAGCTGTATGAGGGGAGAAGAGCTAGTAACAGTGAGTTACTGCTCTTTGTTTACATTTTGTGATCGGCTGTGAATGGATTCACAGCCGATCACATAGTAAACAGTCACTGTCAGTGACTGCTTACTACCGCCGGTGACAGCTGTGTTCCTACGGAACACAGTGCCACCGACATGACCGCGCTGCGCGCTCCCGATCGCGCATGCGCGGTCATCTCCCGGGCGCCTCCATTGTGATCGGCTGTGTCATTGGAACACAGCCGATCACGTGGGAAACAGCCATGCCTATTGGCTGTTTCCCCCCTGCCGGTGACCGGCTGTGTCCCGGGGACACGCCGACACCGGCAGTGCACGGCGGCGCGCCCGCGATCGCGCGCCTGCCGTGCATTTACTGGGTCACGTCATATGACGTCCGCCCAGGATAATAGCCGCACCGTCCCGCCGTCATATGACGGCGGGCGGGCGGTAAGTGGTTAAGTGAGCCGTACCGTTCGGTTCCATGTAGTGGAAAAGCGCCGCCGTACCATACCGAACCGTTCCAACACCATACCATGGGGTACCATGCAGTGGAAAAGCACAAGAGCGAGCCAAACCATTCGGTTCCATGCAGTGGAAAAGCGCCATTTGAGAATAGATGCAGGTCGGAGCCAGGGAGGGGGGGGAGGGATATCAAAATTATACCCCCTATTTAATAACCAAGGTAATAAACCCTCTTACCAAACGGCATGGGATTTGGACCTGGGTGAAACAATTGAGGACAAAATGGTCAATTATGGTGCACAGAAGTATACTTTAGTGGAAGCGATTTATAAAGTGATGTCCCGCTGGTATCTGGTTCTGTCAGGGTTGGCAAAGTTATATCCTGGTACCTCGTCCCTATGCTTTAGGGGATGCGGGCAAGAGGATGATATGTACCATATCTGGTGGTCCTGTCTGAAGGTCCGGCGCTTCTGAAACAGGATGTTCAACCTGATCCATTTGGTGACAGGGCAGAGTGTCCCCAGAGCTGCTACAATGTCACTGTTTGCCCACCTGTTGGGGGAAATTCCCAGGCATCTACGTACCCTCATTTTCTTTATTCTCCTAGCAGCTAAAATAACCATAGCGCGTTCATGAAAATCACTGGTGCTAAATATTATGATGGTCAAACATAAAATATCCCGGATTATGATTAATGAAAAACTGACCAGTATTCACAATGATAGTTAAACCAGGTTTGAGAATGTATGGAATCTGTGGGTAGCATACCTTCATGCTCCATGAGTGTTGAGTTGCATTCTTGACAGGAAGCGGTTCTAGGGGGACAGAATCTCTTCTATTCTTTTCTCTCCTTTTACTTCTTCCCCCCCTTTTTTTTTTCTTTACTTTCTCTTTTTTTCTCTTTCCTTTTATACTTCTTTGGTTATTAAATATATTATATGGGCAAGATTGTTTGATATGGACCGAGGAGATTAGTGTTAGTTGACATTTATTTCACAACTCTGATAAGTGAATGCTATTGGTGATCACTAAGTTAGTGGAATGTCATTGGATACTTATATACACATTATTACATATCATATTGTTTATGGAGGTTTTTCCTTGCAACTTAGCAGTTGATCTCAGTACAATTGCATTTTGATATTGCTAATCTTTTGATGACGAATGTTCAAATATATATCTTTGTATACTGCTTGAAAAATTACAATAAAAATGATTGGAAATTAAAAATGTGCTACCCGCAACACGCAAAAATGTACCTTGAGCTACTTCGGCACGTGTAGGGTAGCCCATTGCAATCAACAGGATGCCCTATGCATGTCACAGAAAAAATTAGCCAAAAAACTCCCACTTCACTAGGTGTGAATGAGGCCTGAAAATTGGTGTGTTTACAGAAAAACAAAAAGGCTACATTCACATCTGTGTTTTTCCAAACACATGGCAAACTGCTCAGAAATAACATGCTTTGCATTACGTTTCAGAAACACAAAAGTTGGCTGCAGTCACCCCATTTTTGGTCAAGGCAGACCAGGTTGGCTATGTCAGGGGAAGACAGGCGCTGGACGGCACCAGAAGGATGCTTACTCTCCTCAAGATAGTGGAGTCTCGCAGAGTCCCCTCAGTGTTCCTGACTCTCCATGCTGGAAAAGCGTTCAATAGGGTTCACTAGGGGTACCTCAAAGTGATGCTCATGAAATTTGGCTTGGTGGGGCCATCTGCATCTGTCTACACGTGCAACGCCATGTCAGACACCTTTGCCATCACCAACGGCACCCGCCAGGGTTGCCCATTGTCCCCTTTGATTTTTTCACTAGTCATGGAGCCCTTGGCGGAAGCCATCAGGAGTGATCCCTCCATAAGAGGCATTCATGTCGGTGGCAGAGATCACAAAATAGGATTATTTGCGGACGATGTCATTCTTACTTTAACGTCCCCTGTAGAATCGATTGGCACACTTAAACATCGATTAGATGCATTTAGCGAGATATCTTACTACAAATTGAATATCACCAAATCTTTGTGCCTACCTCTTTCATTACGCTCCTCTACCTTGGCAGCATTGAAACAAACTTACCCCTTTCAATGGACTACTAAATCCCTTCCATATCTAGGTATTAAATTAGTTTCGCCACATACTCTGTTAATTTTTCAGATTTGTGAACTGTTATTAAAAACGACCTTTCCCACATTGCATCTTACGAATTATCATGGCTTGGCAAAATTGCTGCTTTGAAAATGTCTGTCCTTCCTAAAATACTCTACTTATTTAGAACTATACCCATTTGTATACCGGAGGCCTTTTTCCGCACAATGGACAAACTGTTCAGGAACTTTTCATGGAATGATAAAGTAGCGAAAATCCCATACTCTATTTTGCTTAAACCCAGACTCCTCGGTGGCGCGGGGCTTCCTCATCTTAAAAAATATTACCTCGCAGCTATACTGGACCAGATGAGAGCATGGTTTAGTCCGGCACCGGATAAATTATGGGTACAACTAGAAAGAGCCCTGGTGGCTTACAAGGAACTACCTTCTCTCCTCCTGGTGGCATTGACTAAACCAGAACTACACTACCCTGACCTGCCTTCGTTGAAGGCCACTTTGGTGGCTTGGGGGGAGCTCCGGAAGATCTCTGGGGCCTCCCTTGGCACTAGAGACCTCACGCTGGCATCGTATGAATTCTTACTGCCCTCTTTACACATCCCACAACATCTATTCACACGCTCCTCCACGTACTCAAAGGGGAAGTCCCAGACGTGCATTCCCACCACCCTCCTCATGCTCAACTACACCACTACCATATTAAACATCCTAGCTCAACTTACGTGGTGTTGACTGAGGTGTGGGATTATATTACCATAGCATGCCACAAAAGTAAAGGACTGTCCTGGTTCTAATAAGTAAGTAAGTAAGTAAGTTCTGATAAGTATTGGATTAAGTGGTCATTGCTGTACCCAGTGTAATTGGTTTTTACTTTAATTTTATGTGCTCACACAACATTGTATGTTTGATGACTATAATCCCGATTTAGGAGGTATTGTTGGGACTGTCCTGTTGATAGTCCATAATTTTTGATTTTTTCTTTCTTCACTTATTTCCCTTGAGATGGGCGACATTATTACTATTTATATCAGCACGTTAGGGCTATTGGACCGCTATGGTTGGGTGGTGGCCGGGGATGGGGTGCTGGCTCTGATGCAGTGAGTTTCGCTTGCAGTGCCTGGGCTGGGCGCAGCACCCGGTGGCCGCCTGGCCATGTTTATTGTTCAAAACCTGTGGCCCTTATTTGTTCTTACAGATCTTATTGAATGTTTAAAATGTGCACAAGTGCCTGGGAATGCTTTTGTTCTTGTTCTCATTCCTTCTCTTTCCTGTAACAAATGTATGATGTAAATGTCTGTTTGTTATAACTTTGAAAAACTTAACAAAAACCATTGAAAAGAAAACAAGAGTGAAGGAGACCCTTCTTAAAAAAAAAAAATAGCTCAAGGTAGGAAGAGCACAATAGCTCAAGCTCAAGGTAGGAAGAGCACTTTGAGGAGTACCTGGTATGTCACACAAAGTGACATGATGAAATATGGCAAAGACCTTGGACCAAAAAGATTGAATACCATTCTATTACAATCTAATAGTGTGGGGTAAGTGGTACAAAAGGTTGTAACTATAGGATGAGCTGATGAAAGTTATAAAAGTTCAGTTAGATGGAGGCATGATAGGATTCCCTGAAGAGATGAGTTTTCAGGTATCGGCTAAAGGCAGCCAGACTAGGAGATAGCCAGACAGATTGAGGCAGAGAGTTTCAGGGGATGGGAGAGGCTCTGGAGGAGTCCTGGAGATGAGCATGAGAGGAGGAGACAAGAGAGCTTGAGAGCAGGAGATCTTGAGAGGAGCAGGGAGGGCGGTTTGCATGACAATTTGAGACAAAATTGGTGATGTTACATAGTTACATAGTTACATAGTAGGTGAGGTTGAATAAAGACAATAGTCCATCCAGTTCAACCTGTGTAGGTGTGTGTGGCTGTTATCATCTCACATACCCCTGAATGTTCTGATCCTTGAGATGTACGTCTAATAGTCTTTTGAAAGCCACCATACTACCCGCAGAAACCACCTCTTGTGGTAGAGAATTCCACAATCTTGTAGCCCTAACAGTAAAGAACCCCCCACGCTGCCTGAGATTAAAACGCTTCTCCTCTAATCGCATTGTATGCCCCCGAGTCCTCATGCAATCCCTTCGACTGAACAGAATTTTTTCTAAGCTGAGATCCCCATTGAGATATTTAAAAATTGCTATCATATCCCCCCTCAAGCGTCTCTTCTCCAGGGAGAATAAATCAAGTGTTTGCAGACGCTCTTCATAATCAAGGTCCTCCAATCCCCTAATCAGTTTAGTTGCCCTTCTCTGGACTCTCTCCAGCTCCAACACATCCCTCCTGAGGACCGGTGACCAAAACTGGACAGAATACTCCAGATGCGGTCAGACCAGAGTTTTATAGAGTTATCTCTGGAATACATCTGGAGTTATCTCTGGAATACATAGACTTATCTCTGGAATACATCCCTTTCTTTATGCATGCTAATATTCTGCTAGCCTTGGCAGCTGCCGCTTGACATTGCATGCTGTTGCCTAGTCTATCATCAACCAAGACTCCCAGATCTTTCTCCATTTTTTATTCCCCCAAGGGTTCCCCTCCTAAAGTGTATTGTGCTTTTATGTTTCCAGTCCCCAAGTGCAAAACCTTACACTTCTCCATGTTAAACCTCATTTACCAAGTCGTTGCCCACTCCGTTATTTTGTCCAGGTCATCCTGTAGGATATCTGCTTCATGCTGTGCAGTTATTGCCCTGCCCAATTTTGTGTCATCTGCAAAAACTGATATTGAACTACTGATCCCGACCTCAATGCTGTCTATGAATAAATTGAACAAGGTTGGTCCCAGGACTGAGCCTTGGGGGACCCTGCTTATTAACTCAGACCAGTCTGAGTATGCGCTGTTTATTACCACCCTTTGGACCCGCCCTTTTAGCCAGTTCCGTATCCAAGAGCAAACCCTGCTGTCGATACCTGCAGACCTTATTTTATAAATTAAGCGCTTATGGGGAACTGTATCAAACGCCTTAGTGAAAGCTAGGTACACCACATCCACTGGTCTGCCCCTATCTAGCTCACAACTCACCTCCTCGTAGAATGTTAAGAGATTGGTTTGACAAGAACGCCCATTTGTAAACCCGTGCTGGTTACTGCTGATGATGCTATTGTCTTTAGCAAACTCTACGATATAGTCCCTTATCATCCCTTCCAGAAGTTTACATACTACTGATGTCAGACTGACAGGCCTATAATTTCCCGGTATATGCCTCTGACCCTTTTTGAATATCGGAATCACGTTTGCTTTCCTCCTGCTCCTAGCTTTGCCACTTTACCCAAAAGTGCTAAAAATTCCAGCTCAATCTCCTCCCCTTGTTTAGGTGGTCTATAGCACACCCCCACAATTACTTTTCCCTTTTCTCCTTCCCTGTGGAGTTCTACCCATACGGATTCTAACTCCATACTCATCCCTTACGTAATGTCACTGTTCTCAATCACCCTTACATTATTCTTGATGTAGAGACATACCCCTCCCCCTCTTTTTCCTACCCTGTCCTTCCGGTACACTGAATACCCTTGGATATTTGCCAGCCAGCCATGTAACTTGGGGTAGAGTTGTAAATAGCTTTGTATGTTGTTTTTAGTATTTTGAATTTGATTCGCTGGTCGATCGGAAGCCAGTGTAGGGATTGGCAGAGGGGGGGTGGCAGACACTGATCGGTTGATAAAGTAGAGGAGTCTGGCCGCAGCATTCATGATAGAATGAAGAGGGGATAGCCTATGGGGAGGTGGGCCTATGAGAGGGAAGTTGCAATAGTCAAGGCCAGAGATAAGGGAGTGAATGAGTAGCTTGGTGGTTTCATTAGTTAAAAAAGGGGTGACTTTTAGAGATGTTATGGATGTGAAGTCTACAAGCTTTTGACAATGATTGGATCTTGGGGCTGAAAGGACAGGCCAGAGTCTAGGATTACACCAAGCATCCTGGAGTCAGGGGAGGAATTGCTGGTTGCATTATTGTTCTTGATGGAAAAGTCATCGAGGGGGGCACAGGCAGGGGGAAATATTATCAGCTCAGTTTTAGAGAGGTTTAGCTTAAGGAAGTGGTGTGACATCCATGCTGATATGGCAGTTAGTAAGTTAGTAATGTGAACGGAGACTGAATGAGTGAGGTTAGGTGTTCACAGGTAGATTTGGGTGTCATCAGTAATGCATAAATGCTGAAAGTTTACTTTCTCATCTGATATCTGTGACTCCTGATCTCCCAGTGAAGCTGCATGTTCAGGAGAGAAGGCACAGAGGGAGGGGGAGGGAGGGGGAGAGAGGGGAAGGGTGGCTCCATCACCTTCTGCACTGATACCATCTTAGAACCACCTGTTAATACAATGGGTTCTGCTGAGCAATGAAAATAACCTCCTTCCAGAACCAAAAGGGAGCTGAGCAGGAGTGCTGGGGCTTAGGCTTGTTGCCCCAATGCATGTTCGGGCTGTCAGAATATTATGTGGGTGCTCTGGTGTAGAGATATGGGCCAGTGGTACAGGACCCCCTAGGGTGCAAATCTCCTCTAGTCAATCACCAGGCTCTGACCCCAGCAGTGTGTTTTTTTTTTTTAATGCTTAAAGTTAAAAATTATGAAGGCCCAAATCCTTTAAATAATATAACTAGGGGTGCCCTAATCCCACCTGTGAAGGGGTATATCGGTTATGAACAGAAAGTGCAACAGCAGAAGTGATACAGGTATTTACAAGGTAAAAATTGTATTATATTGCTGGCAAATTACATCTTCAAGCTGACTTAAACAAATTGTATGCAGACCCCTCCAAATGCCCCCCAAAATACAAAGCCAACCCCCAAGGAATCCCCCTAATGTAGAAATGTTTGATAACCAAATAGAAAACAAACAAAAAAAAAATGATTTTTTTGGACTGTACAGGCCGGATAGGACCTGGGGGTCTATATCGCCCCCTCTTGAATCCTTTGGTATTGCTTCAAGAACTTTAAATTTGATGACAGATTAATTAAAATTGTGTCATATCAATCATCAAATTTACAGTTATAGGCTACCACCTATAACTAAGGGGAACCAGATTGTATTGAGGACTTATCCAGCTATAACACAGACATTTGCACCTTAATATATACAGAGTAAAGAGATAGGTAACAAAGTAGGTTGTCTATACAGATTTTGGAAGTCTGGAGTCTAACTACTGGTGTCATGTTCTATGCTCTATAGGTTAGTGTTGCACTATTCCTAGCACATGTGATGCCTTGGATCCATTGATGGTTTTTATATACATTGGATTCTTGTGCTAATTATCTGGCTACATATACCCCTATATCCTTCAGTTACACTAAGAACTATTTTTAATTCTATTTTTCCTTTAACTGTTGAGTTATAATATAGGTGGGGATATATGGAATGTAAGGAAGGATGAAAATTAATATACATATGTTTCTCATAAGGTTAAATAAGGATATAAAGATAAACATACTCTTTATAATATGTTTAAGATCTCTCTGGTCAACCTCTCCTATTATACCTCAGCGTTCGCTGGGGGAGAATTTGCACTTGTGTGGTTATACTACTGAGGTTGGTTTTAGACATGTGTTATATGATTGTCATCTTTACTTATATTTGACTGACATGCATATGATATGTATTGACATGTATACGTGTAAATGATGACTCTTCTTGTTACAAATAAGAACTATGTGGTTCCTCAAGCCCTAAAGAAGCAATAATAAGCGGAACATGTTGGCTTTTGAGGACCCATCACTGTAGTGCTGGTCATGTAACCACAGCTTCTATGATCTGTGTGTTTTCAATTGTTTGTGTATTGTATGTGAGAGATGCATATTAGCATCTATCTTTTAAATATGAATTAATAAATTTGACATTTTTACGATTTGTTGTGTTCTTCTATCTGGCTTGTACAGTCTGATAAATACTTTCTTTTCTATTTGTGTACACTACGGATGATGGCCTTATGATTGCCTCATAGATTTGTAAATTTATGTTTGATAACCATATAATGTTTCCTACATTTCATAACAAAAAACATAAAATAAAATGAAGATGTAACTTACGAGGGTGTTTTGAAAAAAAAACATTCTCACCTCTTATTTTTTTTTTCTGAAAACAGCACTGAGGTTTCTTTTTTTTTAAACCAGTTACTAATCACTGGTGTTGTCAAATGGAAAAACACACTAGCCTTGTATAAGCTACAGCAACAGTATAGTTCACAAAGGCTGGATTCTCCTGCTCCTGGAAGCCAAATGGATCAGTTGGTTTTGTTGAAAATATTACAATGTTTAGCATGGACAAAGTACAGGTTTGTATTAGTGAAAAAAAATTGATTTTTTTTTTAAAATGTGCTCATTTCTTTCTTTTATGAATCACTCAAGAAAAGTCAAGATCATTTTTAAACATGCTCACTTATTTATTACATGTCACTTATTTATCACGTGCTGGCTGAATTCTTGTGGCTTTTGAGTTGGGGTCTCAGCAAGAAATGCAAAGTCAGTGTGGCATGATCAAAATGTTGAAATGTTTAGGGAACTTGGCACAGCATAAAATGAACACATTGCTAAGTGCACATGTGTGTTGAGCAGATTGTTTGAATATACTGATTCTTTGGCTTGGAATTTGGATGGAGTTGTGTGGGTGTCAGGAAGGTATGCCAAGTGTATTTTTTTAATATGAATATGAAGTAAAATTGTAACTGTTTCTGACTCTTCTTCATAATTTAAAGAGATCAGGTGGATCAGTTTTCAGGTGCCCCTCAAGCTAGAATTCATTTTCAAGACTTTCTAAAATACAATCCTCTATACTGTATAAACGCTCATTTTTGCAATGTGATTAAAAATGAACACTATGCAAGGGTTATAATTGAAATGAAGCTTAGCTTTTGTTTAGCAGCTGCTTGTACTTGCAAATAATGAGACATTGCAAGCCTTAGCTGTGTCTGGCATTGTGATGAATAAGTAATAATGCTTCTAGATTATACTTGCAGGTGTTGTTTTGAATCTTTTTTTAGAACAATCACAACAATGGTTATTTTATATTGTTCATGTCTTTTTATTAAGTGCAGCAACAATCTATCCAGTGAACTAGCTTGCAGATTTTAAAAATCATTGAGAACGTTAAAAAAAAATATATAGTTTTAAAATAGAATTTCACACTCTACAAAACTTTAATATTAAGTTTTAAATTTGAATTTAGAATTGGACTTTTTTTTATTATTTAGTAGAGTATATCCATCATTGGGAATAAAATTAATTTTTGAATTAGACACAATACCAAACCCCAGGAGCCTGTTTATTATACAGCCCTGGTAAAGGATATTAAACACTTTACTCTTAAATTGGAAAAACCCTTTACAAAAAATATTACAGTAAAACAAAAAAATGTGTAAAAACTGTTTACCCCCTGTAAAAGTGGATTTAATCCTTCCATAGCAGTAACTGCCCTTTGATTACGATGAGCACAAGTGGCACTGAAGATGAACATGTTTTGCTTTACTGTGCCAAAAGTAGTAAGAGAATGAAGTCTATAAGCATGGCCACAGTCATAAATTAGATTTAGAAGTAGGTTTTGTTTTTCAGTATATTGCTTGGGTTCCCTGCTAGCCAGTACGCAGGGCAGAGTAGTACAGTTGCAGTTAGAGGGTGGAGTTAAGTGACTTAACTAGAAGCATCAGACTGCAATGGCAGATGGTAAGTATTTCCAATAGTCTTTTGCAGATGTTTGTGTTTTTTACATTTTTTCCGTTGGAAAAAAGGTAACTTTAAGTTATTTTCTTTTTCAAAATACATGTGGGAGAAGAGTATGACTTTAAGATGAGTATGATAAATTAGCAAGACTTGTAAGTCTGAAAGAGACCAAAAAATATAACTTATGCCACTTAGTATCAAAGTGTGTATAGATTATCTTGCAGATTACAAAGAGCTAGCAAAGAAAACTAATTTAAATGTTGTTGGTATTGCTATGAAATGCCAAAGGATAGTTTACTATGTAAGGGCGTAGGTAAGTCCCAATAGCAAACCTTTATAGATGGACTGAAAACTCTTCAAAAATGAACATCCAGCACTTTACCAGATCTCCCAATATCTACTATAGCTTGTTTTCCCATACTAAAGTTTTTCAATACCCAAAACGTTTTATGTTGAGATAAAATGAGAAAAGGTGTTACTGCTCTTCTTCTGTTGTTACTGTTCTGTTAAATATTACTGCTCTTTGGGACTTCATTAGATTCACTTTCTGTTTTGGGGCAACCTTTTACCAAACAGATTTAAGGGAAAATATGCATCAGGAAAACAGACAACATTAAAAGGCTGACAGAAGTTCTGAGAAAACATGTTTTGTTTTTACTGCTGTTAGAGAGATTTCCTCTCAATTCCTGTCCTGGGGACAACCCTTTACCGCAGACAAGATATGAAGTTATTTATCCAATGGGGCATTTAATGGCTGTAAAACCTGACAGGTAACCCACTAATTCCACAACAGTTCAAACATTACACCAAAAAGTAATATGACCTTTGGAAATGAGGAAAAGAGGCCTCTATGTGGCAAACCTTATCGGTGCATCAGTTCATGTTATTAGCATCTAATTATTGCATTCTTAGGAGTGTTGTAGAATATGTGGACAGAACAAACAGATTAATTCCAACTGAGCTTTGGTTCTTTGAGTTTTTGGGGACTAGGGAGGTTAATGAGTGCAAAATTCATAGTTTTATGTTATCATTGTTGGGAGTGTGTGAAATTTGCCTCACAGTTGGAATACTGTACCTCGTTCAAGCTCGAGCCAAAACATGAATTATATAGACAGAACTATCCTAATTAGTTACTATGCCATATCGTGGATAACAGTTTGCGGTCATGAATCAGGCAAGACTTAACAAAACGTTATTGTTTATAGTCCTCTATAGAAAAAAAAATAGGGAGATTAACTGGTCATAATTCTTTACCCATTAGCAAAATAGATGGAGGTGTTTCTCCCTCCACCCATCCTTCGAAGTGTAGAAAATGGATCTTACTGGAGTGCTAGTCAAGTGAGGTGTACCATGGCAGGTGGAAAAGAAGGTCCCCAGCTCTGTACTGGTTGTGATGATCATTTCCCAAGCAGGTTTTTTCCTGCCATAAAGCTGAGATAGTTGGTCATCCTTAGTCGAGTTTGATGCTTAAAGATAGACTTTATGTCTGGAGTGGGTTGTGCAAGATGCAGAAAAGAGTCTTAGGCATTTGCACGTGGGAATATCTGCAAATTTATCTTATTGAGCATAAGTAGTAATGTTGGGATAGAGGTATCGTCACTTAAGGAAGAAAGGAAGGAAGAAGGCCTACGGTCTTGCTTAAAGGAGAAGTAAAGCCAATGTTTTTTTGGCTGTACTTCTTTTATGGATTACAGGAGCTCACTGTTGGCTTACGTAACAGTGCTGGTCCAGGCTCTGAAAAGATCCCGACCTCTGAGAGCCTGAGCCAGCAACTCTGGCCCCCCTCACAGTCCAGCGTCCAATGAGCGCTGAAGGGGCAGAGCAAAGAGCCGGTGACTGACAGTCACCAGCTCTCTGCAGCTTTAAGGGAGGGTGGCAGCCAGTCTGGAACTTAGACCGGGAACTCAAATAGGTTCATGGTCTCCTTGAGCAATCTTAGGATAAAGGTCCAGTCCATCTTTTTTACAATGAGATGTAAGGGGAAGCCCCTTTTGTAAGTGATGTCAATTTCCTGATTTTTACTAGCAGCAGTTTTGTCAAATGTCCCATCTGCAGTGTCTTCTAGATACATCTACAAACAGATGGATCTGCACTCCATCCGATATTAGTCCAGTTGTTGCATCGTCATTGGAGCTTGGCTTTGATATTGGGTCGTATCTTGAATTGTAGGATATGAAGAGTCTGTGGGCTATGAGCAAAGGGTGTTTTGTGCATAGGGGGAAGTATCCACATATACACAAGAGTTATGTCTGCGGTGTAGTTGGAGGACCCACAGGTGACTTTATATAATGCTCTGATAGAACAGGTTAGGGGGGTCTTCTCCTGTCTGTTGGGGTTTGGTGTTAGTGGAAATTGGTTCTCCTTTTTGCAGTGTACCCACAATAACCCTAACACCAGGACTGATGATTCAGAAATCGCAAGAGGGACCTTGGACCACAAGACAAACATGGTACCAACAGTTTATGTAACTGGCAGCAGCAGCGCATACATGATGACAGCAATGTAATTTGGAAGCTTTTTGTGGAGTGATAGGGGGTGGTTAGCTCAGTGGTAGATGTGTTTTTACAGTGGGTCCATGGCAGTCAGCATTTTGTTTTAAGGGTGTGGAAGCCTGTTTTTATTAAAAAAACCGAAAGAAAGTTCTTACAATAGCAAGTTTCCCACACAGGTGTTCTTCTTCAGCAAACACAACAAATGAAAAATACAACTTGGCTCTTAGGCTCACTAATCCTCAAGTGCAGTACCTTGCTTCATGGGTCCAATCCTGGTCTCCAAATAGGGTTCTCGAACCCCCTCCCCCTGGGTTTGCTCACTCTCTCTGAGACCTCTGGACTTTCTCCAGCCTCCCAGACTCATGACCCGCTATGGCCTTCCCAGCCTTGCCAGCCTCCCAGACCCTCTCTTGGTCTCCCAGGCCCACATAACCTTCCTGACCTGCCCTGTCCTTTGGGCAAGAAGTCCCCCTCACCAAGTAATAGCATATCTTTTTCTATTAACACCTAGAAAACACTTAATTTATACTTTATCCATATTCTCAGGTTAATTTCTTTACCTTCTGTTCAATCTGCACAGAGACCGCGTAGGAAGCACCACACACATACAATGGAAGTTGGTATGATGCTCAATGTTTAATCTTTGCGTTCAATCATTCATACAAAACCAGATTACAGGATATAATGATGCACAGTATAGGATATCACACGACAGTTAAAGGTGGCCCACAACCATGGTATCCCTTGATAGGACATAATTCCTACACAAAATCTCATGGTCTAAAGCTGTTCTCCAACCTTAATTTCATAAAACATTGTAAATACGTGTAAATGTTTAACTTCTGCATAAAATCCATATTCAGAGAGATCAATATCCTTTCATTCTCCCCTTTCTTCCTTTGAAGAAGAAACGCTAATACAAATCTAACTCATTCTTCATACCTTCCTCGACCTGCTTCACCTTCCCCAATGTCATTTTTTAAATCATACACAAACTTAATTGCAACATATACCAAAATTAAAAGATGACAAGAAAACCTACTTGTCTAGTAAAGTGTCCATGAAAGATAAATGGGGAATGGGGCATGCCAGTCTTTAGATGGATACAAATAATCCTCAGCCAAAATAGAAAAGAACACAAAAAAGAGTCTCTCTTGTATGGCTTGCAAATGTCCATAAATTTCCAAATTACAAAGTCCACACTATTTCACTCCTTAAGTTAATTTCCTAAACGTCTACAACACCTCCAAACTTTGATTCTGTACCCACTCATGCAATTAGAAGGTTCTCCACTCCATCAAAACCTGCCTCACAGTAAAGGTAAGGACAGAACTTGACATTCACCAACAGACTGGCAGAGCAACAAAGCATCCCCCAGGTCTTTGGGCTGTTACCTCAGATCTCTCTTGTGGTGTTCACTGGAACTCTCAGCCTTGGTTTGTCTTCATGGCTCTTCCTCTAGGCTTTCCCGGGAACATTTCCAGCAGGAGTCCTCATTTAACATTCAGTAATGAAGAGTGGAGACATGTCATACCAAGATGATGGCTTGGCAAAGCTTTTGGACATTTGGACCTCCCGTTGTTTTGGCTTTAGAACATCAAGGATTTCCACGTACAAGATATAGTTATTTCTTCAAGTAGAGCATCCGGATAGGGGCATGAATGGGGGGGGGCTCATTTCTTCACATGAATGGGGCAGGGTGGATACTCTCCAGTCAACATAAATCCCCAGAATCCCCTAAAACACTAAATAAAATGTCTTAACTTTTGGAGGTGTTAAAAATAATGTTCTGCCATTCTAAGAATTCAAACATAAGTCCATAAGTAGGGTTGAGCGAACACCTAGATGTCCGTGTTCGACGGGTTCGGCCGAACTTTAAAAAAAAGTCCGGGTCCGTGTCCCGGACTTTTACCGAACTTTTCCCGGACACCGAACCCCATTGAAGTCAATGGGGACCCGAACTTTAAGGCACTAAAATGGCTCTAAAACACCAAAGGAAAGGGCTAGAGTGCTGCAAATGGCAGCAAAACGTAATTAAGAGCATGGCAAGTGCTCTGCAAACAAATGTGGATAGGGAAATAACTTAAAACAACAAAAAAAAACAGAAAAATAAAACAATGTTCTTCTTCATCTCTGAAGGACGAGGCCCATATGGAGTAGGAGGGAGGTTAAGGTGGTGGTGGATGTGGCGGTGACATAGGCGTGCGCACAGGGTGTGCTGGGTGTGCCTGGGCACACCCTAATCACCTAGGGCACATAGCATTGCCAGTGAGGAGATGGGAAAGATCTCCCTGGGACCTGCTCTGCTCTATTTCTCCTTGCCTACAGGTACATGGCCCCGATACATTACTCTCCCTGCTGGCAAACACATGCATGTGTATTTCAACTTTGGGGTGCACACCTTAATGCAATAGGCTGCGCACACCTATGGGCGGTGTAGGTGGAAGCGGCGGTGGAGGAGGACCAGGGCCGGATTAACAGCATCATGGGCTTGGTGCTGAGGATTTTGAAGGGCCTTAGGGCCGTGCCTTGCCATGCACCCAGAGGAGGAAGGGTGCAGCCATGCATGCCTAATTCAACATGGGATGCTGTCTCTGAAGCCCATAAACACATCCATGCATCGCCAACTGTCCCTCCTTGTCCGGCCTTCACGCTGTGTGGGGAGGTTCTGAGGGTGCTGCCTGGGGAAGCGAGCATAGAAGCCAGACTTCTGTGTTTACAAGTGACAGAAGAGCGGTAACAGTGAATATGGCCAACCCGGGGCCTATATAAAAGGTAGGGGCCTGGAGCTGCAGCTCCAATAGCCCCTACATTAATCTGGCCCTGAGGAGGAGGACGAGGTAGCCAACACTGCTTCTTTTCACAAATTTTAAATGAGGGTACACCCCAAAAGAGTGAGAAAGAGCAAAAATGGAACAATGGGTGGGTAAGGTCGGTATCCATTGCTATTCTGCATAAGGTACGGAAAAGTCCCGTGGGATCCATGCCTGGTTCATTTTAATGAACGTGAGCTTGTCCACATTGTCTCTGGACAGGCGGCTGCGCTTGTCTGTTATAACGCCCCCAGCCGTGCTAAATACCCGTTCAGATAATACACTGGCTGCAGGGCACGCCAGCACCTCCAAGGCGTAAAGGGCAAGCTCAGGCCATGTGCCCAATTTGGAGACCCAGAAGTTGAAGGGGGCAGACCCGTCATTCACTACATGTAGGCGTGTGCACACATACTGCTCCACCATGTTGGTAAAATGCTGCCTCCTGCTAAGACGTTCCATCTGAGCTGCTGGTGCTGCTGTTTGTTGTGGCGTGCTGACAAAGCTTTTCCACATTTCGGCCATGCTAACCCTGCCTTCTGAGGTGCTGGCGGTGCCCTGGTTGCGTTGGCGACCTCCTCCTCCTCCTCCTCTGCCTTGTGCTTCCACTGTGGCCCCGCTGTCAGATGGGAATGCCAGCAGCATGGCGTCTACCAGCGTGCGCTTGTACTCGCGCATCTTGCGATCGCGCTCCAGTGAGTGAATTAAGGACGGTACGTTGTCCTTGTAACGGGGATCCAGCAGCGTGGCCACCCAGTAATCAGCACAAGTTAGAATGTGGGCAACTCGGCGGTCGTTGTGGAGACACTGCAGCATGTAATCGCTCATGTGTGCCAGGCTGCCCAGAGGCAACGAAAGGCTGTCCTCTGTGGGAGGTGTATGGTCCGTGTCCTCTGTATCCCCCCAGCCACGCACCAGTGATGGCCATGAGCTGGCCTGGGTGCCACCCTGCTGTGAACATGGTTCCATCTCCTCCTCCAGCTCCTCCTCCTCCTCATCCTCCTCATCCTCCAGAACTGTGCCCCTGCTGGACAATTGCGTCCCTGGCGTTTGCGTGTGCAGGAACCCACCCTCGGAGCCCCTTGCGAATGACTGCCCTGAAAGCCTTGGAAATGTTACCTCTTCATCCTCCTCCTCCTCCTCATCCTGTGCCACATCCTCTTCCATCATCGCCCGAATTGTTTTTTCAAGGAGGCATAGAAGTGGGATAGTTAAGCTGAGAACGGCGTCATTGCCACTGGCCATGTTGGTGGAGTACTCAAAACAGCGCAACAAGGCACACAGGTCTCGCATGGAGGCCCAGTTAAATTAAATAGCGGAATAGAAAATATGATCCAAAAAAAGTGTATGTATATCACACGTACACAACCACACTAGGCCCCAATTACTATTGTTTGTACCCCTAAAAGGCTAGATGAGGAGTAGGGGGAGTATGGAACAGGCAGCACCCTCAAACCTTCAGAAGTATGAGATGAACCCCAACAACTTGGAAAGGTGGATCTCTCTCACACGTACCGACACAGACTATCCCGCAATTCAATTGATCCTCAAAGGTTTTTATTGAATAGCGGAATAGGAAATATGATCAAAAAAAGTGTATGTATCTCGCACGTACACAACCACACTAGGCCCCAATTACTATTGTTTGTACCCCTAAAAGGCTAGATGAGGAGTAGGGGGGGTATGGAACAGGCAGCACCCTCAAACCTTCAGAAGTATGAGATGAACCCCAACAACTTGGAAAGGTGGATCTCTCTCACACGTACCGACACAGACTATCCCGCAATTCAATTGATCCTCAAAGGTTTTTATTGAATAGCGGAATAGGAAATATGATCAAAAAAAGTGTATGTATCTCGCACGTACACAACCACACTAGGCCCCAATTACTATTGTTTGTACCCCTAAAAGGCTAGATGAGGAGTAGGGGGGGTATGGAACAGGCAGCACCCTCAAACCTTCAGAAGTATGAGATGAACCCCAACAACTTGGAAAGGTGGATCTCTCTCACACGTACCGACACAGACTATCCCGCAATTCAATTGATCCTCAAAGGTTTTTATTGAATAGCGGAATAGGAAATATGATCAAAAAAAGTGTATGTATCTCGCACGTACACAACCACACTAGGCCCCAATTACTATTGTTTGTACCCCTAAAAGGCTAGATGAGGAGTAGGGGGGGTATGGAACAGGCAGCACCCTCAAACCTTCAGAAGTATGAGATGAACCCCAACAACTTGGAAAGGTGGATCTCTCTCACACGTACCGACACAGACTATCCCGCAATTCAATTGATCCTCAAAGGTTTTTATTGAATAGCGGAATAGGAAATATGATCAAAAAAAGTGTATGTATCTCGCACGTACACAACCACACTAGGCCCCAATTACTATTGTTTGTACCCCTAAAAGGCTAGATGAGGAGTAGGGGGGGTATTGAACAGGCAGCACCCTCAAACCTTCAGAAGTATGAGATGAACCCCAACAACTTGGAAAGGTGGATCTCTCTCACACGTACCGACACAGACTATCCCGCAATTCAATTGATCCTCAAAGGTTTTTATTGAATAGCGGAATAGGAAATATGATCAAAAAAAGTGTATGTATCTCGCACGTACACAACCACACTAGGCCCCAATTACTATTGTTTGTACCCCTAAAAGGCTAGATGAGGAGTAGGGGGGGTATGGAACAGGCAGCACCCTCAAACCTTCAGAAGTATGAGATGAACCCCAACAACTTGGAAAGGTGGATCTCTCTCACACGTACCGACACAGACTATCCCGCAATTCAATTGATCCTCAAAGGTTTTTATTGAATAGCGGAATAGGAAATATGATCAAAAAAAGTGTATGTATCTCGCACGTACACAACCACACTAGGCCCCAATTACTATTGTTTGTACCCCTAAAAGGCTAGATGAGGAGTAGGGGGGGTATGGAACAGGCAGCACCCTCAAACCTTCAGAAGTATGAGATGAACCCCAACAACTTGGAAAGGTGGATCTCTCTCACACGTACCGACACAGACTATCCCGCAATTCAATTGATCCTCAAAGGTTTTTATTGAATAGCGGAATAGGAAATATGATCAAAAAAAGTGTATGTATCTCGCACGTACACAACCACACTAGGCCCCAATTACTATTGTTTGTACCCCTAAAAGGCTAGATGAGGAGTAGGGGGGGTATGGAACAGGCAGCACCCTCAAACCTTCAGAAGTATGAGATGAACCCCAACAACTTGGAAAGGTGGATCTCTCTCACACGTACCAACACAGACTATCCCCCAATTTAACTGATCCCCAGAGGTTTTTGATTAAATAGCGGAATAGAAAATATGATCCCAAAAAAGTGTATGTATATCACACGTACACAACCACACTAGGCCCCAATTACTATTGTTTGTACCCCTAAAAGGCTAGGAGTAGGGGGAGTATGGAACAGGCAGCACCCTCAAACCTTCAGAAGTATGAGATGAACCCCAACAACTTGGAAAGGTGGATCTCTCTCACACGTACCAACACAGACTATCCCCCAATTTAACTGATCCCCAAAGGTTTTTGATTAAATAGCGGAATAGAAAATATGATCCCAAAAAAGTGTATGTATATCACACGTACACAACCACACTAGGCCCCAATTACTATTGTTTGTACCCCTAAAAGGCTAGGAGTAGGGGGAGTATGGAACAGGCAGCACCCTCAAACCTTCAGAAGTATGAGATGAACCCCAACAACTTGGAAAGGTGGATCTCTCTCACACGTACCAACACAGACTATCCCCCAATTTAACTGATCCCCAGAGGTTTTTGATTAAATAGCGGAATAGAAAATATGATCCCAAAAAAGTGTATGTATATCACACGTACACAACCACACTAGGCCCCAATTACTATTGTTTGTACCCCTAAAAGGCTAGGAGTAGGGGGAGTATGGAACAGGCAGCACCCTCAAACCTTCAGAAGTATGAGATGAACCCCAACAACTTGGAAAGGTGGATCTCTCTCACACGTACCAACACAGACTATCCCCCAATTTAACTGATCCCCAAAGGTTTTTGATTAAATAGCGGAATAGAAAATATGATCCCAAAAAAGTGTATGTATATCACACGTACACAACCACACTAGGCCCCAATTACTATTGTTTGTACCCCTAAAAGGCTAGGAGTAGGGGGAGTATGGAACAGGCAGCACCCTCAAACCTTCAGAAGTATGAGATGAACCCCAACAACTTGGAAAGGTGGATCTCTCTCACACGTACCAACACAGACTATCCCCCAATTTAACTGATCCCCAAAGGTTTTTGATTAAATAGCGGAATAGAAAATATGATCCCAAAAAAGTGTATGTATATCACACGTACACAACCACACTAGGCCCCAATTACTATTGTTTGTACCCCTAAAAGGCTAGGAGTAGGGGGAGTATGGAACAGGCAGCACCCTCAAACCTTCAGAAGTATGAGATGAACCCCAACAACTTGGAAAGGTGGATCTCTCTCACACGTACCAACACAGACTATCCCCCAATTTAACTGATCCCCAAAGGTTTTTGATTAAATAGCGGAATAGAAAATATGATCCCAAAAAAGTGTATGTATATCACACGTACACAACCACACTAGGCCCCAATTACTATTGTTTGTACCCCTAAAAGGCTAGGAGTAGGGGGAGTATGGAACAGGCAGCACCCTCAAACCTTCAGAAGTATGAGATGAACCCCAACAACTTGGAAAGGTGGATCTCTCTCACACGTACCAACACAGACTATCCCCCAATTTAACTGATCCCCAAAGGTTTTTGATTAAATAGCGGAATAGAAAATATGATCCCAAAAAAGTGTATGTATATCACACATACACAACCACACTAGGCCCCAATTACTATTGTTTGTACCCCTAAAAGGCTAGGAGTAGGGGGAGTATGGAACAGGCAGCACCCTCAAACCTTCAGAAGTATGAGATGAACCTCAACAACTTGGAAAGGTGGATCTCTCTCACACGTACCAACACAGACTATCCCCCAATTTAACTGATCCCCAAAGGTTTTTGATTAAATAGCGGAATAGAAAATATGATCCCAAAAAAGTGTATGTATATCACACGTACACAACCACACTAGGCCCCAATTACTATTGTTTGTACCCCTAAAAGGCTAGGAGTAGGGGGAGTATGGAACAGGCAGCACCCTCAAACCTTCAGAAGTATGAGATGAACCCCAACAACTTGGAAAGGTGGATCTCTCTCACACGTACCAACACAGACTATCCCCCAATTTAACTGATCCCCAGAGGTTTTTGATTAAATAGCGGAATAGAAAATATGATCCCAAAAAAGTGTATGTATATCACACGTACACAACCACACTAGGCCCCAATTACTATTGTTTGTACCCCTAAAAGGCTAGGAGTAGGGGGAGTATGGAACAGGCAGCACCCTCAAACCTTCAGAAGTATGAGATGAACCCCAACAACTTGGAAAGGTGGATCTCTCTCACACGTACCAACACAGACTATCCCCCAATTTAACTGATCCCCAAAGGTTTTTGATTAAATAGCGGAATAGAAAATATGATCCCAAAAAAGTGTATGTATATCACACGTACACAACCACACTAGGCCCCAATTACTATTGTTTGTACCCCTAAAAGGCTAGGAGTAGGGGGATTATGGAACAGGCAGCACCCTCAAACCTTCAGAAGTATGAGATGAACCTCAACAACTTGGAAAGGTGGATCTCTCTCACACGTACCAACACAGACTATCCCCCAATTTAACTGATCCCCAAAGGTTTTTGATTAAATAGCGGAATAGAAAATATGATCCCAAAAAAGTGTATGTATATCACACGTACACAACCACACTAGGCCCCAATTACTATTGTTTGTACCCCTAAAAGGCTAGGAGTAGGGGGAGTATGTAACAGGCAGCACCCTCAAACCTTCAGAAGTATGAGATGAACCCCAACAACTTGGAAAGGTGGATCTCTCTCACACGTACCAACACAGACTATCCCCCAATTTAACTGATCCCCAAAGGTTTTTGATTAAATAGCGGAATAGAAAATATGATCCCAAAAAAGTGTATGTATATCACACGTACACAACCACACTAGGCCCCAATTACTATTGTTTGTACCCCTAAAAGGCTAGGAGTAGGGGGAGTATGGAACAGGCAGCACCCTCAAACCTTCAGAAGTATGAGATGAACCCCAACAACTTGGAAAGGTGGATCTCTCTCACACGTACCAACACAGACTATCCCCCAATTTAACTGATCCCCAAAGGTTTTTGATTAAATAGCGGAATAGAAAATATGATCCCAAAAAAGTGTATGTATATCACACGTACACAACCACACTAGGCCCCAATTACTATTGTTTGTACCCCTAAAAGGCTAGATGAGGAGTAGGGGGAGTATGGAACAGGCAGCACCCTCAAACCTTCAGTATGAGATTGTGTTCACTGTACCCCACAAAGATTGAGTTCACTGCACCCCACAATGATTGTGTTCACTGCACCCCACAAAGATTGTGTTCACTGCACCTCACAAAGATTGTGTTCACTGTACCCCCCAAAGATTGTGTTCACTGCACCCCACAAAGATTCTGTTCACTGTACCCCACAAAGATTGTGTTCACTGCACCCCAAAAAGATTGTGTTCACTGCACCCCAAAAAGGATGTTGTTCACTGCACCCCAAAAAGGATGTTGTTCACTCCACCCCAAAAAGATTGTGTTCACTGCACCCCACAAAGATTGTGTTCACTGCACCCCAAAAAGATTGTGTTCACTGCACCCCAAAAATGATTTTGTTCACTGCACCCCAAAAAGGATTTTGTTCACTGCACCCCAAAAAGGATGTTGTTCACTCCACCCCAAAAAGATTGTGTTCACTGCACCCCAAAAAGATTGTGTTCACTGCACCCCACAAAGGATTTTGTTCACTGCACCCCAAAAAGATTGTGTTCACTGCACCCCAAAAAGGATGTTGTTCACTGCACCCCAAAAAGGATTTTGTTCACTGCACCCCAAAAAGATTGTGTTCACTGCACCCCACAAAGGATTTTGTTCACTGCACCCCACAAAGATTGTGTTCACTGCACACCAAAAAGGATTGTGTTCACTGCACCCCAAAAAGATTTTGTTCACTGCACCCCAAAAAGATTGTGTTCACTGCAGCCCAAAAAGATTGTGTTCACTGCAGCCCAAAAAGATTGTGTTCACTGCAGCCCAAAAAGATTGTGTTCACTGCAGCCCAAAAAGATTGTGTTCACTGCAGCCCAAAAAGATTGTGTTCACTGCAGCTCACACACAGAAAAATGGATGTGGATCACTGACACCTGCCTATCTCCAATCCCACACCACACAGCAATATCGATTGTAGTTTGTAGAACACAGTTTCCCTAAAATTCAGCAGACTCTGTCCCTAACAGGATTGAGAAGAGATCGTAGATCAGGATTGAGTGCAGACCCCACCCCCCACACAGCAATATCGATTGTAGTTTGTAGAAGACACTGACCCTATATAATTCAGCAGACTCTATCCCTAAAATGCCTACAACTCGCCCTGCCTAAACACTCCGACCTGTCCCTCAATTCTATCCGGACACAAATGTTTTTTTCCTGCCTATCTTTCCCTAATCAGCAGCCAGCACGTTGATGTGTGCTCTGTCCCTGAATCTAAGCAGCATAATGACGCCGCTGCGGCTGCCTCGAACTTATAAAGACTTGGTCACATGCTTCAGACGGCCAATCACAGCTACTGAGACATTTGCAGGCATGGCTGGGATGGCTTAAGGCACACCAGTTAAACGATTGTTGATTGGCTGTTGAAAGCCCGCCATGAAAAGAGCGCCAAAGCATGCAAAACCCGGAAATAAAACGACCGAACACGGATTTTTACCCGAACATACAGTAAAGTGTCCGTGTCCGTGTTCGGGTACAAAAAATCCAATTATTCGGTACGAACACGAATAATACAGTCCGTGTTCGCTCAACACTATCCATAAGTCCATTAAGCGTGCAGAGATAAAATGTTTCCTAGAAGCAGTTTTCATTACTAGACATGTATAGATTCAATATGTATTCAACTGAACATTTTTATCAAACCCAGTATTGCAGCAGCAGTGGAACCAGGGGTCCCAAAACAGAACACCATTCTTAAACACATACTCTGACTGAGAATTTAGTTTCCTAACTTTGCAACATACGACTATCATAAGCAAAACAAAACAGTAATGAAAACGGTAAATATAGAAAAAAGAAGTCACTTTCATTCATTCCATTCTCAAACAAACATCCTCACTAAGAAACCTTAGCATCCCAACACTTGCAAAACTTTATAGGTATTAGGCTTAATATTCAGCTTTCCTCCATAGGTAACAGGAGCTTAGCAACATTTTAGCCCCATAATAAGAGAACACAATATTTCAATACACAATATGAAGTAAACACCTGTTTGTTCACATTTTTTTTTCAAACACACACAGAAAACCCTTGCCCTAGATATTTAACTGATTAAATGGTAGATCTTGTTCATTCACTGAACATAACCCAACACTGTTGCATTATTATTCTGTCTTGATTCTTGTTTTCCTTAATAGAGATGTCCCGAACTATTCGCCGGCGAAAAGTTCCCAGCGAACATCGCTTGTTCGTGTTCGCCGCGGTGGGCGATCATATGCGATGTTCGGTCCACCCCCTATACATCATCATTGAGCAAACTTTGACATTGTACCTCACAGTCAGCAGACACATTCCAGCCAATCAGCATACCCTCCCTCCCAGACCCTCCCACCTCCTATCAAAAAGCAAGGAGAGCATCCATCTTAGATTCATTCTAAAGTTAGTTAGAGCAGGGAGAGTGCTGCTGCTGAATTAATAGGGAAATCGTTAGCTAGGCCAGTGTTCTGTGTTCACTCCTGCTGTAAGGACAGTGTCCTGACAGCACCCCAAAAAGCCCTTTTTAGGGCTGGTACATCAGTCTGCTTTTATATCTATATATATATATATATATATATATATTGCAGTTGCCTGCCCGTGTGTGAGAGGCCACAGGCCCACAGACTGTACTGTGTGCACACCACTCATATAGGGTGGCACAGCACCTTGCAGATAAAAAAGTAATTTAATTTTTTCTCTGTAATATAATTGCAGTTGCCTGCCAGTGAGTGTCAGGTCCACAGACTGTACTGTGCCCACTGCCCACCACTCATATAGGGTGGCACAGCAACTTGCAGATAAAAAATGCATTTAAATTTCCCTCCGTAATATAATTGCAGTTGCCTGCCAGTGAGTGTCAGGTCCACAGACTGTACTGTGCCCACTACTCAGAAAGGGTGGCACAGCACCTTGCAGATAAAAAATCCATCTAATTTTTCCTCTGTAATATAATTGCAGTTGCCTGCCAGTGAGTGTCAGGTCCACAGACTGTACTGTGCCCACTGCCCACCACTCATATAGGGTGGCACAGCACCTTGCAGATAAAAAATGAATTTAAATACAAGTGAAGCGGTTGATGATGACGATGTGTCCGTGGATGTCACGTGGGTGCCCGCTCAAAGAGAAGAAGAACAGGGGGATGACAGATGGGGGAGACAGAGAGGAGGAGGAGACAAGTTGGAAGCAGGTGGAGGTCGTCGCAAGGAGCTAGTGTCACAGTCAGACAGCATGTATCGGCACCCGGGGTCAGCCAGACAGCACGCCAATCAACGCATGCTGTTGCCACCATCAGAATGCCGTCATTTCAAAGCTCAGCAGTGTGGTATTTTTTTTGTGTGTCTGCCTCTGATAACAGTAATGCCATTTGCAACCTGTGCCAAAAGAAACTGAGTCGTGGGAAGTCCAACACCCACCTAGGAACAACTGCTTTGTGAAGGCACATGATCTCACATCACAAACACCTATGGGATCAACACATGATGAGTACAAGCAGCACACAAACTCAAAGCCACCATCCTCCTCCTGGTCCAGCATCTTCAGCCACGTCAACCACTACTGTCCTCCTTGCCCCCTATCAACCACCTGCCACTCCGCCTCTCACCTTCAGCAGTTCCTGCTCATCTGCCCACAGTCAGGTGTCTGTCAAGGAAATGTTTGAGTGTAAGAAGCCAATGTCACAGAGTCACCGCCTTGCCCGGCGCCTGACAGATGGCTTGTCGCAACTCTTAGCCTGCCAGCTTTTACCATACAAGCTGGTGGAGTCTGAGGCCTTCAAAAAATTTGTAGCTATTGGGACACCGCAGTGGAAGGTACCCGGCCAAATTTTTTTTTCACAAAAGGCAATCCCCAACCTGTACTCTATTGTGGAAAAGGAAGTTAAATAGTTACATAGTTACATAGTAGGTGAGGTTGAATAAAGACAATAGTCCATCCAGTTCAACCTGTGTAGGTGTGTGTGACTGTAATCATCTAACATAGCCTTTAATCTCCTGATCCTTGAGATGCAAGTCTAAGAGTATTTTGAAAGTCACCATACTACCCGCAGAAACCACCTCTTGTGGTAGACAATTCCACAATCTTGTAGCCCTAACAGTAAAGAACCCCCCACGTTGCCTGAGGTTAAAACGCTTCTCCTCTAATCGCATTGTATGTCCTCGAGTCCTCATGCAATTCCTTCGAATGAACAGCTTTTTTTCTAAGCTGAGATCCCCATTAAGATATTTATAAATTGCTATCATGTCCCCTCTCAGACGTCTCTTCTCCAGGGAGAATAAATCAAGCGATTGCAGACGCTCCTCATAATCAAGGTCCTCCAATCCCCTAATTAGTTTAGTTGCCCTTCTCTGGACTTTCTCCAGCTCCAACACATCCCTCCTGAGGACTGGCGACCAGAACTGGACAGAATACTCCAGATGCGGTCGGACCAGAGTTTTATAAAGTGGAAGGATTATAGTCTTATCTCTGGAATACATCCCTTTCTTTATGCATGCTAATATTCTGTTGGCTTTGGAAGCTGCCGCTTGACATTGCATGCTGTTGCCTAATCTATCATCAACCAAGAGTCCCAGATCTTTCTCCATTTTTGATTCCCCCAAGGGTTCCCCTCCTAACGTTTATTGTGTTTTTATGTTTTTAGTCCCCAAGTACAAAACCTTACACTTCTCCACGTTAAACCTCATTTGCCATGTCGTTGCCCACTCCGTAATTTTGTCCAGGTCATTCTGTAGGATATCTGCTTCATGGTGTGCAGTTATTGCCCTGGCCAATTTTGTGTCATCTGCAAAAACTGATAACGAACTACTGATCCCGTCCTCAATGCTGTTTATGAATAAATTGAACAAGGTCGGTACCAAGACTGAGCCTTGGGGGACCCCGCTTACCACCTCAGACCAGTCTGAGTATGCGCTGTTTATTACCACCCTTTGGACACGGCCTTTTAGCCAGTTCCGTATCCAAGAGCAAACCCTGCTGTCGATACCTGCAGACCTTATTTTATAAATTAAGCGCTTATGGGGAACTGTATCAAACGCCTTAGCGAAATCCAAGTACACCACATCCACTGGTCTGCCCCTATCTAGCTCACAGTCATGGCATGTCTGGCACACAGTGTTGGGGCAAGGGTCTATCTGACCACTGATACCTGGTCTGCAAAGCACGGTCAGGGCAGGTATATCACGTACACTGTGCATTGGGTAAACCTGCTGACGGCTAACAAGCATGGAATGCGTGGTTCTGCAGAGGAGTTGGTGACACCGCCACGACTTGCAGGCAGGCCTGCTGCCACTTCCTCTACTCCTGCTAGTCCATCCTCTTTGCTAACCTCCTTGGCTGAGTACTCTTCTGCTGCTGCGTCTTGCTCCACATCAACTGCACCCCCCCAGCTCCCCAGGGGCTATTCCACATCCCGGATACGACAGTGTCATGCCGTCTTGGGGTTGACTTGCCTGAAAGCAGAGAGTCACACTGGACCAGCACTCCTGTCTGCCCTAAATGCACAGGTGGATCAGTGGCTGACCCTGCACCAACTGGAGATCGGCAAAGTGGTGTGTGACAACGAAAGCAATTTGTTGGCGGCATTTAATTTGAGAAAGTTGACACATGTGCCGTGCATGGCACATGTGTTGAATCTGATCGTACAATGCTTTGTGCATAAGTACCCAGGCTTACAGGACATCCTCAAGCAGGCCAGGAATGTTTGTGGCCATTTCAGGCGTTCCTACACGGCCATGGCGCACTTTTCCTAAATTCAGCGGCGAAACAACATGCCAGTGAGGCGCTTGATTTGAGACAGCCCGACACGTTGGAATTCAACACTCCTAATGTTCGACCGCCTGCTCCAACAAGAAAAAGCTGTCAACGAGTATTTGTATGACCGGGGTGCTAGGACAGCCTCTGCGGAGGTGGGTATTTTTTTGCCACGTTACTTGACGCTCATGCGCAATGCCTGTAGGGTCATGCGTCCTTTTGAGAAGATGACAAACCTAGTCAGTCGCACCGAAACCACCATCAGCAACATCATCCCATTTGTTTTCTTCCTGGAGCGTGATGATGAGCATGAAAAGATAGAGGAAGAGTTGTGGTCACCATCACCACCAGAAACAGCCTTATCATCATCGCTTGCTGGACCTGCGGCAACGCTGGAAGAGGAGTCTGAGGAAGAGGAGTCAGAGGAGGAATGTGGCTTTGAGGAGGAGGAAGACCAACCACAGCAGGCATCCCAGGGTGCTCGTTGTCACCTATCTGGTACCCGCGGTGTTGTACGTGGGGGGAAGAACAGTCCTTCTATGAGATCAGTGAGGACGAGGAATGGGACATGAGTAGCTCGGCATCCAACCTTGTGCAAATTGGGTCTTTCATGCTGTCATACCTGTTGAGGGACCCTCGTATAAAAAGGCTGAAGGAGAACGACCTGTACTGGGTGGCCACGCTACTAGACCCCAGGTATAAGCAGAAAGTGTCTGAAATGTTACTGAATTACCGGCAGTCGGAAAGGATGCAGCAGTTCCAAAACAAGTTAAAAAGAATGCTTTACACAGCGTATAAGGGTGATGTCACAGCACAATGGGAATCTAACAGGGGAAGAGGTGAAAGTAATCCTCCTCCTACCACGACCATGCTGGCAAGGACAGGACACTTTACAGACGTGTTGTTGATGGAGGACATGCAGAGCTTTTTAAGTCCTACGCATCTCCACAGCCCTTCGGGGTCCACCCTCAGAGAACGACTCGACCAACAGGTAGCAGACTACCTCGCCTTAACTGCAGATATCGACACTCTGAGGAGCGATGAACCCCTTGACTACTGGGTGTGCAGGCTTGACCTGTGGCCTGCGCTATCCCAATTTGCAATAGAACTTCTGGCCTGCCCCGCTTTAAGTGTCCTGTCAGAAAGGACCTTCAGCACAGCAGGAGGTATTGTCACTGAGAAGAGAAGTCGCCTAGGTCAAAAAAGTCTAGATTACCTCACCTTTATTAAGATGAATGAGGCATGGATCCCAAAGGGACTGACAGTGGGGGATGCTTTTGACTAAAAAAGGCCTGATGAGATGCCTTGGGCTAAAAATGGTCCACATGCTGCTGTATTTAATCTCTGCATGCCGGATGACTTGCGTGACTTCTCCGCCTGGAAAACATCAATTTTTCCGGCCGCTGCTACAATACCTATTTTTCAGGCATGTGTACATGCCTAATTTTTCTGGCCTCTGGTGCTGCACTGTGGCTGCAAAAACAAAACAAAAAAAAGGCATATACATGTGTAAATTCCCCTTCATGATCGTTACCTTGTTGTGGTGAAGGGGCTTGCGTATCACAATGAAGCGATCACCTATATGAGTGTGTTGGCAATGTTGGTACACCCCAGATGATAAGGTCGTTGCTTCATTGTGAACAGACCAAAAGCAATGGGCTGGATAATTTTTCATAGAAAAAACATGAATTTTCTTTGTGATCATCTAAGGTGATCATTAAAGCCTACTAGGCCAACAATGGGCCCACACTGCAGAATCATTGTTTTCTGGGTCACCTAACTGTCACTGAACTACCTCAGCACAACCATAGGCTTTGAAAAACCGCCATCGCCTGCAATCTCCCAAACGTGCGCACGAGCACAGTCATCACTACACCAAGATTGACGCATAGAGGAATAAAATTTATGTCAATTATCGACAACTCTTTGCGTTTGTCTAAAATCTATTCGATACACGTCCCCTGATAGGGGATGTAACAGGGATTAAACTGATAAGAAAAGTACTACTTAACACACCACTCATATAGGATGGTACAGTACATTGCACGGCACACGCGCAGTGCCCCAAATTGGAAGTAAGAGGACCGACCAACCATCTTTTTCCATCTCCCAGTTCCTAAAATCTATTCCATACACCGGCCCCTGATAGGGAACAAAACAGAGATTAAACTGGTAAGAACTGATTTTTTTAATTAAAAAAAAAGAGGACAGCCTCTGCGGAGCTGGGTATTTTTTGGCCGCGTTACTGAACGCTCATGCACAATGGCTGTAGGCTTATGCGTCCTTTTGCGGAGGTGACAAACCTGGTCAGTCAAACCCAAGGCAACATCATCGACCTCATCCCATATGCGTTTTTTCTGGAGCGTGCCCTGCAAAGAGTGCTGGATCAGGCCATAGATGAGCATGAAGAGGAAGAGTTGTGGTCACCATCACCACCAGAAGCAGCCTTGTCGTCGTTGATTGCTGGACCTGCGGCAACGCAGAGAGAGGAGTCTGAAGAAGAGGAGTCAGAGGAGGAAGGTGGCTTTGAGGAGGTGGAAGACCAACCACAGCAGGCGTCCCAGGGAGCTTGTTGTCATCTTTCGGGGACCCTTGGTGTTGTACGTGGCTGGGTGGAGGAATAGACCTTCAATGACATTAGTGAGGACAAGGAACGGGACATGGCTAGCTTGGTATCCAACCTTTTACAAATGGGTTTTGTAAGTGTGAGTTTGCGGTTGTGCAAATGGACTGTTTGTGGTTGTTTGCTGTGCATTAAACGGGGAGTTTGGTCTGTCAGAGTTTGGTCTGTCACTGTGAAGCGGGCGTAACCCTTACACTACCTGATCGATACAACATCATACCTGATCGTATACACACACTGGATGTTTTAAAGCACGTTATTCCAAACAATTTAGGAATGTTAGGTGATTTATGCCCTTTATGGATTAAAACCCAACTCTGCGTCAACTACGTAATTTTCCATGGGAGTTTTGCCATGGAGCCCCCCCCCCCCCCCCCACATGCCACAGTCCGAGTGTTAATCCCCTTGAAACAACTTTTCCATCACTATTGTGGCCAGAAAGAGTCCCTGGGGGTTTTACAATTCGCCTGCCTATTGAAGTCTTTGGCGGTTCGCCCGTTTGACCGATCGTGAACATTTGCAGAAGTTCGCGTTCGCGAACGGAAAATTTTATGTTCGCGACATCTCTATTCCTTAACACAATAAAACACCTTCTCATTCCTTTATTCATTTGGCCCTTCCATTCATACAGTTTCAAACAATCTCATATATTTTTCTTAATACACCTTCTCCTTTTATATACAGTATGTGTCAAATCCATATTATCAAAAGATACATTTTGTTTGTCATCATTAAATTAGGACATACATTACACAATGTCAACATTAAGTTACTTTCCTTTTTCCTTCTTAACCACCACTTCTGGGCATTATGGCTGAAAAAATATTTCCACATTTCTTGTTTCTTGTTACATCTACTTTTGTAACCAAGCCCTATCCCCCTTTTTGTAACATTATTGGAGGGGGGGGGGTGTATACACATAATTTAGAACTCGTATAACAGCTGAAACACAGTTTAAAAACCATTTGCACAAATAAACCATTCCCTCTGTTTTGTAACAGGCAATGTCTCTGTTCATCGCCAAGTTCCTCTTTCCGTGATCTAAATTAGTTTCAATATTAACAAATGGGTTTATTGTCACAATAATTCAAAACATATAATTTCCTTTTAATTAAACCTCCTCAACAACTCACTGTATTTTCATCTCAATATTCCTCATCTGCCCTATCCATTATCCTGTTTAACCTTTTGTTAGTAGTACAAATCAAATCAAATAAAAGCACAGTAAGTGAACACATAATGCTTCCAATACTGCTGTTAAATGTTTTAACATTTGTCTATACCATGAAACAACTCTAAAATCTGCTGAATAGGGAGTTAAAATTAACCAATATGTATTCTACGGTGATATATGTACACTGAAGTGCAATGTCAGGGGTAGAAAATGGAGAAAAATTTATTATGATTTAGACAAACTAGAAAACTTCATGTGATACTCTACATATAATATTGTATATCACATTTTTGTATTTATTTAATGTCATTTATTTTACATGCACAGTATGAATTAGAATTGTAAATATAACATATAGCACAGATGAATAGCACACCACCATTATCCCTATATACATTTATGCCAAGCAATGATTTTGTTAAAAAAAAAAAAAACTATTACACATACAAATATTTGATACCAGAATACAGTGTAACTGATGCTGTCCATGAAAATTGTACTGTTCTATGACACCACATTCAGCTTAAGGCCATCTCTCAAACATTTCATTGAAAGGAATGATGTTTTTCTCATTTCACCCTCTAAGTCAGGGATACTCAAACTACAGACCTCCAGCTGTTGCGGAACTACACATCCCATGAGGCATTGTAAAACTATGACATTCAGAGGCATGATTAGGCATGATGGGAATTGTAGTTTCCGAACAACTGGAGGGCCATAGTTTGAAGACCCCTGCTCTAAGTCATAATACCAGGAGCACCCTCTTCCAACTGACTAATGTTTTTACAATTGTAGTTCTGCATTGGTACATGTCTCAATGGCAGTGGTCATTTTTTCTCGCTCCTTGTTTAACACTCTTGCTTATTAGCCAAAAAAAGGGCCAAAAATAAAGTTTCATCTACTCCTCTCCTTTGACTTCAATAAGATGTTTATAATTTCTGGATTTTACAATAGATTTGCTGAACAGCCCATTAATCAAACTCAAGCTAATTCTCTCTTTCCTACTCATCTAGACTCAGTTTATTGACTCAGTATAGGATGGATTAACAACCTTTTCTACCTACCACAGTGTAATAGTGAATTTTCTCATCTACATCAGGGTGTAGTAGATAAAGGCCTTGTTCTTTCATTATTAAACATGCTTTCAGTTATGAAAAGAAACATATTAATCAAATAAAAGCACACAATTATCACACGGCATTTAAAGGGGTATTGAAATGCATTCCAAATCTATGCTAAGATGTAAACTGTATATTTCCGAGCATGAATACTTATACATGAACAATATTTTCTTCTCCCTTGACCTTATTCACAGAAGCTACAGAGATAGCAAACCACTGCAGAAAAATATACTATATGAAAATTTTAATTTCTTGAATGCAAATGATCGTTTAAATGAGACAATTTGACAAAACTGTCAATTTAAATGATTTGAAAAACATTCTGAAGCACAGTGTAATGTTAAATATGGACATGATTGAGTCACTTCTAACTTGAAATGTGCCAACTTGGCAAATGTATTTTTCTAAATATAATATTAGGGTCTGGAATTTATTCACTTAAATTACACTACTCAACTCTTTCTGGAAGCCACATACAGTATTCTGTTGTTATTATTATTATCAATCATATCAACATTAATAATTAAAGGAGATGATACATTTATGTCTTCTCATAATACATAAATGTACATACAAGTGCTGTGCTAATTTCGTACACACACTATATCGCTAAATGATCTAACATATAGTAAACAACAAACACATGTACAAAGAAATAGAGTTGTGTTAACACAAAAAAAATCTGTGCAGAAACTGTAAATAGTCCATCTGCTATTTCACTCCTTTATGCAGTGCTGGGGCAAGGTCTAGAGCCCAGGGCAAACATGCTAAACTGCACCCCCCCCCCCCCACCAAAATGTATGAACATTATGTGTCAGCAAAAATCTCCCCCTTTAAAAATTTAGCACTGATCTGCATGCGCACCCCCTAAGCATACATTTCCCCAGTACAAATTAGCCCCCTACTAAAATCCCCCCCAGCACAAATCTTTGCCCCCTATCCCCCAAATCCTCCCAACACAAATACCCCTCCCCAAAAAATGTCACCCCTCCTAGCACAAATCCTTTACCCCTCAAACTTCCCCTCTGAGTACACATCCTCTCCCCTTTCACTTTAAATCCCACCTCCTAGCACAAATCCACCCCCTAAATTTGCCCTCTTAGAACAAACCCCCCAATCAAAAATGTTCCCTCCTAGCACATTTTTCCCCCCGTTTACCATAACACCTCTTCTAGTACAAACCCCCCACATCCTGCCTTCTAGAACAAATCCTCTTCCTCCATCCCCCCTCCTAACACAAATCCCCCTAAATCACCACTCCTAGCAATTATTACCCCCTGTTGCCCCTCCCCAAAATTGCCCCTACCAACACAAATATTCTCCCCCTCTCCTCACAGTACCCCCCACCTCATATGAAACCACAGTGCCCAGGGCAGCATCTCCTCCTGCCCACCCCTTGTCCGGGCCCTGCCCCCATGCCACATGTGAAGGCTTACCAGAGAAACATGACCTTCAAGGTATGAGTCCAAATACACAACATTGAATATCAACAGCTCAGCCACTGTGGTTGCAAGATTCAGTCGCCTCTCTTCACATTTTTCCTTCAAGGGTCACATTAAGGAGAGAAAAGGTAAGAGCCCCATGCTCCAAATAGTCAAATCCAGAGATGAGGTATATGAAAACAGTTAAAAACACTTATACAAGGTGCATGACATCAGTGCCAAACAAACTACATGCCTCAGAATGCAATCTGAGAACTTGCACATGCATGGGGACATCATGTTCTCTCGCTACACCCTATGTGTTTCTTCAAAGATGATGTTATCAGGTGTTTAGAGATGCCACAGACACACCATGCTTAAATAGAAAACAGTTGGTACAAACTAGTTGTCCAACAAGACATTGGCGGACTTTAGAGGCACATACTGAATAGACAAAATTTGTTTGTTTAAAAATATTAAAATTTTATTCAACACATCGTTTAAAAAGAAAAATATATGTGCATATATATATATATACAATAAAACGAACTCTGAATAGAAAAAATAGCCATACAGGTTCAAAGTGGTTATGCAAATATTATATACTGTTTTACACAAGAGGTACGTATGTTGTGCTGGCCTGGAAAGGTCAACGCATTTCGCATTACGCTTCTTCAGGGCATCAGACGATTAGGTACTCTCTTAACAGAATAGACAAAATATGTAATTAATACCAAATAAATATTGTCACAAATTTACATCTTTGTTCACTTCACATGATAAATAAGATTTGAACATCAATGCATAGACCAACCTCTTAGATGCTATACACCACGTCTTCCATAGCAGATCAACGGCCAATGGGGGACAAAAAAGGGGGACTAGACACCCACCTATATTGTAAAGTAATAGCGTAAGTTTGGAACATTTCTCTGGTTAGTAGCAATGTTTTAAATAATGATTTGTTCCATAGTTACCTATGGTTCCAATCAATCTCTCAAAGAGGGCGGCGGGGCAACAGTTAACACCTTCAATCAGCAGGAACCAGACTAGTGCCTGATGATGAGAGGTATATATATATATATATATATATATATATATATATATATATATATATATATTATATGTTGTAATAATATAGTATGCTCGCGTTTCTTTTAGGCAGAACAATATTTAAATTTACCTTGTAAACTGTAAGAATGGGGGTATCAGCTCATAGAGATGTGACAGTTCTCCTTTATCTATTTTATTTCATTTCTGCTCTGTTGTGTTCGGTGGTGGTATAGTGCCCTATATACCCCCAAAACACCGGCCGCTAATCAGTCCAGGTGTTGCGGTGATGGCCGCTGCGCACCGGATGTGCGTCATGCGGCCGCCCCTGGAGATGACGTTCATTGGAACGCATCTCCATCGGAAGTAAGGAGATGCGCTCATTGGAAGCGGCCATCACCGCAACACCTGGACTGATTAGCGGCCGGTGTTTTGGGGTTATATAGGGCACTATACCACCACCGAACACAACAGAGCGGCGTCTGAGGTCCTGAAGAAGCGTAATGCGAAACGCGTTGACCTTTCCAGACCAGCACAACATACATACCTCTTGTGTAAAACAATATATAATATTTGCATAACCACTTTGAACCTGTATGGGGATTTTTTCTATTCAGAGTTTGTTTTATTGTATATATATATATGCACATATATTTTTCTTTTTAAACGATGTGTTGAATAAAATTTTAATATTTTTAAACAAACAAATTTTGTCTATTCAGTATGTGCCTCTAAAGTCCGCCAATGTCTTGTTGGACAACTGGTTTGTACCAACTCTTTTCTGCTCATAATTAGGATTAAGGCACACAAGGGTTAGCTCAATTGCTCTCTCCCTCATTTTCTACCATGCTTAAATACTCTATTGCCTTAGAGGAATAGGGAGGAGTATAAACAATTAACTGAAAATAGTCCTAAAGATATCGATGGTACTGACTATTATGCAGGGTTCCCTCTTGTGGTCATAATAAGTTACAACCACCTTTTCAAAAGTGGCAATATAATATTAACATAATAAATAAAGGTAACAATAAAATAATACCCAATGCTTATATTTCCCTCTACTATCACTGGGGCACTTATATATAACTATATAATAAAACACTAGAAATACGTAGTATTTATTTCCCTCTACTAACAACATATCTCCCTCAGTCTGTTGGACATGGGAGATGGCTGCATTCAAAACATTCTCTCTGTGCCCCTTCTCTAAGAATCTGTTCTGTTTTTAATTGGTATTCAAATCTTGTAAACCTCAAATGGAGGAATTGGCTGCAGGGAACAGATTTCAGCCAGAATTATTGGTGACAGCTTTCAACGGGTATGAAATAATTTTGAAAAATTTATTTCGATTTGAAAAATGTACTGGTGACAATATTGGTATTTTCCACAGTGACTGTTTGGTCAAGAAAATGTATTTGATGTATATTATCTTCATAACTATGGTAAATGCCATGATTGTGATCATTACACCCATCCATATATAATTTCAGAGAGCTCTCATCGCCATCCTATCGGAGGAGGAGGTCATCAGTGTACCTTTCCATAAGATCAATTGAGGTCTGCTGTTAACATAGATGAGATCCTCCTCCCACTAGACCATAAATAAATTGACCAATCTAGGTGATTTCAACCCTCATTGCACCTCCCCTTCTTTAGAGTCTTTACTGACCTCCAAACAAAAAAATGTGTGTGGTGTTTAACTGTAATAAATCCACAATAATATTTTTTTTTTGAACATCCAGTATGTTGATATTAAAATTATCCACATCCTGATACCCTTATTCATGTGAAAATATAGTGTAGAAAGGGTATACATATGCCATGGCTAGCAGGTATCTCAATCTATGCCCCTTAGTGTCCCTAAGTCATTTTTACCTTTTTTGGTCAACAATTCTTAGCACATGGAAAATTACACAAACATGAGAGGGAACCCAGCAAAGTGCAACCTAAGGATGAGCATTTTGTAACCAAGAAAACCTAAGTGAAGGAGGTGACCTAAAAGTCATAAGCCCTTCCCGATATATAGTGACTCCAATTAAGGGAAAAATACTGATTTCAGTTTTTGTCCATCGCAAAAAAATTATAAGTTTGAATCATAAAGGATTTATATTTATAATATATAATATATGTTTTTATATTTATACTTATAATATTTGCTAGAAAACTTATTAATAAACATTCTAAGTATTATGTCATTAGAAAAATTGGGTTGAGACTCTTTTTAGCATGAATAGTTCTGATAATATCTATTTATATACTTATTTCCTCAGATATCTAGCCCATACATTGTTGGCTTTGAAAACCTGGAAGCCTCTTTCTATTTATGATGAACTGCTTGGCCCTACTTTATCTATAATATTCTGAGGCGTGTAATACCCCCTAGTTTACATATATGCACTATTAGGGTCATCCCTATTTATTTATGTAGGCAATATCAATACTATCTTTGCTCTTCCTCTTTTACTCCTTAGGTTATCATAAACATCTACTTAGAGAATTTTTCTGCCCACTTTAAATTGTGTCTGGGGCTCACCATTGTCCCAGCCAATAGATGGCTCCTTTTATATTATGCCTTTGATATTACACCTGGAGTTATTTTGGAAGCATAAGAAAATACCCAGTTGATCACGGCTTGATATGACTCATTTCCATTGTCACTCATTGGTAAATTCTTTATCCAGCAATTATTGGTATGTATTCACTCTTAATATTGATAACAACAATACTCTTTTTGGGTATGCTTTTTTGGGGGTTATATATTATATCCATCACATTGGGAAGCCCCTTATGAATCTATCCTACTCTTAAAAATTGTTTATACAAACCATATGTTTAAATATTCTTTAGACAATTTTTCTGGATCCCACACTTGCCCGGGAGACATTATTGCTGCCTTTTTACTGAGTTGACCCGTGTCCATATGTTATATCTCCCACTGGTTGGATCTGGGCCCTTTATTGGAAGGAGGGATGGGAATATATTTACACAGTTTATGTTTCCACTTGCGATGGTGAAAATCTACTGTATATGTTAATTCCTCCGGAACAGTACTCCTGATCAAGCAGATCTCCCATGAAACATGTTGAGTTATTTGGAGGCAGATCAGTGGTCCCTCTGTGTGGGGGAACTACAACACTAATTTTCTAATCCAATGCTAGAGGAATATCTTTTGTCTCAAGTGTTTCAGTTTAGTCCATTTCTGAGGGCCTAGATGCCTCTAGTGGACTAATACCTCAGTATATGTGTCATTTATATCCCCCTGTTTCATAGGTGGTTATGTGTTTTTAATATTTATATAAATCAATAAATGTATCTCTTTTATATATAAAAAATTATTTAGTTGTAAGTTTTTTGGGGAACCATGAAAGTCCTCAGTGCCTCAACCCAATTTTTTTCAATGACATATACATTTTAGGATGTAGGTACAATGTTATCCATCTAATACCTTGTAGCACATTCCAATATTCTAAGTATTATACCATTATAAGTATTTATAAACATATTTTTCCCACAATAGTACAAGATGTTAAAGGTGTTGATGGTAACCAACAACAACAACAAGTCCCCCCCCCCCCCGCCATTCAGGAGAAGATAGACCCAGAATCCAGCAAGAAAAGACAAAAATATAAATGGAAATATACAGTTCTAAATTAGACAAATTCAGGTATTTAGCTGTTTGTGAGATTGATGGTGGGGGATATTGAAAAATTTCCAGTGAGTAAGCTTTTAACCACCTTCCAGCCACACTATAGCCTAATGACGACTACAGTATGGCGGACTAGTTCTGTAATTAGGCACGCTCCCGCTGTGGGGCATGGGTGGCATGCTCTGTAATCACAGTATCCGGAGGACATTGCTGATCACAGATTGAGGTAAGGAGCCAAACAGCGGCTCTTTACCACCTGATCAGCTGTGTCCAATCACAGCTGATCATGGATGTAAATAGAAGCCAGCTATCAGCACTCCTTTCCTAATGCTGCTAGCATGAGGAGAGGAGAAGTGAGCTGATAACCGGCTTTTCTAAAAGAGACATGTACACTGATAATCAGTGTACTGATTATCAGTGTCCTGATTATCAGTGCAGTCCCAACAGTGCTGCAAATCAGTGCCCACCAGTGCTGCCAATCAGTGCCCAGCAGTGCTACAAATCAGTGCTAATCAGTGCTGCCAATCAGTGCCCATCAATGCAGCCTTTCAGTACAGCCTCATCAGTGCCCACCAGTGCAGCCTCATTTGTGCATCCTATCAGTGCCCATTAATGCCTATCAGTGCCACCTCATCAGTGCTGCCTCATCAGTGTCCATCAGTGCAGCCTCATCAGTGCACATCAGTGAAGGAGAAAAATTACCTGTTTGATAAATTTTATAACAAACTATGAAAATGTTTTGTTTTTTTTCAAAATGTTCAGTCATTATTTATTCTTTTAGCAAAAAAAAAACTGTGGTGATTAAATACCACCAAAAAAGCTCTATTTGTGTGAAAAAAAAATTATAGAAATTTTGTTTGGGTACAGTGTTGCATGACTGTGCAATTGTCATTCAAAGTGTGACAATGATGAAAGCTAAAAATTGGCCTGGGCAGGAAGGCAAATGGTTAAACAATGTCACTATGTGAACAAACATTTGCCGCTTCAAAATCTGAGGAAGATTGATGACTTAGTTAAACCCTTCAGAAAAGGGAGGAAGTATGTAGTGATTCTGAGTACTGATCAATACATGTCAAAGAATACTTGACAATAAGTCCATTGGGTATCAATAAATATTTCAAAGGCAGTTTTTGGAATTGTTCCTCAGATTATTGCCAAAAAACTTTGATTTCTTCATAAAAACTGTATCTCACTACCCTCCCAAAAAAACCCCACTAAAATATTTCAGATCCATCATTAAGGTCAATTGTTTGACCCAGAATTCTAGTATAATGGTAGATGACTAACTTATTTCAGATCAAATGTCTCCCATCTTCTGACCATTTTGGATAAGTTGTATATATATATATATATATATATATATATATATATATATATATATATATATATATATACAGTATTTATGTCCCCTTATACAATTTGCTATTGACAGATGTGGATACTTTGTATTCAAGCATTCTATGTCATTTTGGATTAAAAGTAATGGCCTCTTTTTATACAAGCTAAGTGTAGAGTTGCATAACAATAGTGCCTTCATCTTACAATTTTTGCATTGTATATTTGACTCACAATGCCGAGGTCTGGTTCTTCAGACCTACTGAAATTGTTTATGGTGTGCTTGAGCCAAAATACTTTCAACCTACATTTCCCCATGGTCCAAAGTAGATATAATGTATTCTTCTTGGACCTGTCCATCCTTAGAGGTGATGGTCATGTAATTGAAACATAATTATGGGAAAACCTGTATCTGAGAACACTGTGCTACATGCAGGAAGTTCCCATCCTTGACATCTAATAAAAGGTGTTACAATGGGCCAACATTTGCACATTAGATGGAATTACAAACTTGATGTGGAATTTGGGAAACAAGTCAAAGATTTACATAACAGACTTAGCCAAATTAGCTTGTGTGATTTATTACTGTTCCCGGGAAAATGTTCAGCATGAACATCAACAAAAAATGTGCTTGATTACACAGATATCTTACAAAATCACTGGCATACTGTATATTGAGAAGTGATCCAGTAACTTAATGTTCAGTAATGAAGATCCAAGCCATTTCTCAAAAAAGCAAAAAAGGTGACTTATGCACAAGGGTACCATTAGGGACATTTGAATATGGACTGCAAATTTATCAAACCCTGGGGTGGTGTAATTATTCCATTGCACTTGTAAATCATTTAATTTGTTAAAAAAAAAAAAAAAAAAAAAACTTGCAAAAAAACTCTGCCAAAACCTGGCAGATAATCCATGATCATGTTTATGACATTTAGAATGGTCCTGTTGCAAGACATTTTGCCCAATTTTAAAGAAATCAATTGCAGCACCTGCCAGTTTTATCCACAACCCTAGAAGAGGTATGACTTGGACAAAAGCATTTTCAGTTTGGGACTTAAAGGCTGATTTTTGCTCTCTTTTGTTTTTGTCTCTAAGTTTTGCTCTCTTTTCACTGAGGAAATTTTATTGACATTGCAGAGTGGCTAATGCAGTTATTGTAAATGTTAGGTAATTGTTTTTCCTTTTTCCTTTTTTTGTTGTATTTGGGGTTTTTAAAACCTGTAGATTTAAAACTATTGTTAGATGTTTACGTGTTTATGCAGGATATACATTATCTGTTTTTTTGCCTCAGTTCCTTTAAAAACGAGTTGCTAGAATCTTCAATTGTTTTATTTTTTGGTTTACGGACCTGTATGTCCCTGACTTTGAACAGTGTGCCAGTGGTCCTAAATCTCTCAGTGCTAAGTCTGTGTCAGACAATGCCAACACTCAATATGGTGACCAATGCTGTGTGGGAAGTGAGTGTAGAAGTTCCAGCTCATGCTGAGGCTCTCCCCGCCCCCCCCATACTTTGTTGTCATTATGCTCCTGAATGCATGGACTTTATTTCTGGCATTTTTATGCTTGTGTTTCATGGCAGAACACAGAAGCAAAAGTGAAGAGTTCTGGGTGTAGGCCCTACCCCCCGTAAGGTCAGGTGGAACCTTTGGGGGTATGTAAAGGACTTATAAATAGTGGGTGTCATCTCTTTCCACTCCACTCCACTCCTGCCCATTTAGATATGCTATTGGGGACATTTGACCTGGGCTAAGTAGGTATGATCTGGGGTGCTAACACTTCAATATTTGTGGTATGCACATTATTTCCTGGCATGGCCTGTCTTATTTTTTAGTGAGATCAAGATGTCTCTGTGATTTTACTATAAATGGATACGTTTTAGGAATGTAAAATATTCTGATATTTATATATAATTGGTGCCCATGAATATATATGGGTACTTATGTCTATTTGTAATTTTTTAATGGATTAGACAAGTGTCTAACCACCTGTATATGACAGAATACCTACCCTGTTCTGATGAAGCAGATATGTCTCAAAATGTGTTGGCAAGGGTTTCTTGTTAATGGTACAGTAGTATTGTACCTGGTTGGAGAATTCACGAGGTTGGCCTCTCTTGTATATCCAGCCCAGGCCCCACTGAAGGTGGAACAGATGGTGGCAAGGGATAGGAGGAACATGAGTGGCGGCAGGTGTTAATAGCAGAACTTGCAGCAGGAGATGCAGGCTTTAGAAGTCAGGCAGGACATTAGGCCAGGAGCAGATATGATGCACGCTGGAACAGCCAAAATTGAAGGGACTCTCTACATGTACTCCAGGTTCTGGAAGCTTGACTTGTCAAAGCTATTAGGAAGTTGTATGCAGGAACACACTGCGATGACTGGAGCGGGCACTCGGAAGTGGTATGAAGCCAAGTCCGAAGCAGAGGTAGCCGAGGTCAGTAGCAGGCGGGCAACAAGGTACAGAAGCTTGGTGGAAGCATGATTAGGAATGGAGCTAAAGTCAGGAACAGGTCGGCAGAGGTACAAGCAGAATCCAGGATCAGATCAGTAACAAGCCGAGTCGTCAACAAGTCAGATACAGGATACATTGAGGACACGAAAGCTGAAGACCAGTCAGCACTGACAGTGAGCAAGATCATTCCTTAAATAGCCCGTCTGGGGCCAGAAACTGTGGGCACACTCCCGCATGTGCAGTCCTATGAGCAATGCATTCACACGCATCTCTAATAGCAATGCATCTGTGCTAATTTCTTTTAGCAATGCTATGCGCATACACAAGTCACCATACTGTTATTCCCTTACAGGCACATGATAATGTCACTAGAATCTAATTCTGTAAATATGCATCTTTTATTATGTTTATTTTCTTTCTATTGATGCCTTAAAAAACTCCCTTTTATAATTAGTAATTTAAAAGACTAGGATAGACATGGTTATGACTAGAAAGTTTTATCTGTAAACCTATGTTAAAAAAAATATGTTAGTTAAAGCAGACAGATAAAAATAGACAGAGTGCATTGTTACTTTTTTGTTTTAATTTTTTTTTGTCTAAAAACGTTTATTGAAAGGGTTCGGTACAAAATATACAATGCATAATAAAAAATCCATACATCATATATATATATAGTTTTGAAATATAAATATGAAAATATAAATCCAAAAAAATAAAAAAATAAAGGTTCTCTTCTTCTTGTTAGAAAAACCAACAGTAATATCAGTAATAGCAAGATATTTAAGTCTATCAATGTCAATAGGACTCAGAAATGAACAAACGGTATATTGAGGTAAAGGTTAATGCTAACATATAGTATTAGGGATTGACTGGAGGTGCATCAATTTGTGAAGCTTTGTACGTGAGCCAAGGGTTCCACTTAAGGTCATATATGTGTTTGGTGTTAGAAATGGAGTGTTGTAAATACTCCATATGTCTTATTTCCTCAACTCTACTAAGAACCTGTGGTAAGGGGACAACATTTTTTTTTTTTTAGAGCGATTGTCCAGTGAGCGGCAACACAGATCGTGTGGACATTTTTAAAACATATTTTAAAATGCATGCTTCCTCCTTAATAATGCAGCACAATGATTGTGATTTATGATTCTTTTTTCTAATCAAAAGTTACCAGCCTGCTCAGTCTAATTAAATCAATACAGTATATCCTCCATTTTGTTTTTCATTTTATTTTATTTTATGTTAGAAGTTGTTTAGCAAATGGAAACATTGCATACAGATAACCATTAGAGGGAGCCCCTATAAATATAAATTATACTCTTGAAAATATTACAAGCAAATAAATAAAAATGGTAAAATTCCATCATCATGTTAATTCTTTGAATTATGATCTGAAAAACATACAAGTGGATTTACAAGGTTTGTAGTCTGTATGTTCATTCCTAATTGTACTTTGACCAGAGAAGTAATAGATGTATAAATAAAGATGAAAAATAAATTATTGATCCTTTGAAATGTGGAAATCTGCCTTGACATAAGTTTCTTATTATATTAACATATTGGTTAACATACTTTTAAATCATGGATTTTAAAACTTTGGCATCCTATTTCAATCATTTAAAATTTGCAGGGTACTTACAGGAAATAATAGAGTAGTGATTTTTGTAGACTTGTTTGCATAAAAAGGCACAAGTGACTTTAAACTTGGCAGCACATCATTATTCATTTCTGCATCAAGAAACTCTATTACACTTTTTATCATGAAAACTGCATTCCCTTTGCCATGCTGATGTTCAGAATCTTGAAACTTGCAATGCTCCTCTGCTCATGAACATTTATTGGCATTTTAAAACTGTATATTTATTATATACACATCCATACTCATTTTAGTCCAAAAATCTTTCTATGGAAAGTTAAACCAATAAATAGAATTAGAATATGTGTGTCATTTCTCAGCCATAGTCTATGTAGAATACTAAGAATAGAGATATTACTTATTAAAATATTGTAAACGCTAAAGATGAGTAGTAACTCATATAGCCATTAAGAAAATAGTTTTATTCTGTCCAGAAGGACTAATGTCCTGAAAGTTTTAAAGGCTAATGTCAGCTTTCCAAGTGAGACCACATCATTACCATTCATTTTAATATGTAATTAGCAGAGGGGGGGTCTCCCTGTCTTTTCTTCTACATGCTAACAAAAAATGAATATGCTAGAATGCTGAGGGGATCTCCTTTCCGTAGAGACATTCTCAAGGCATGAAATTTCCTGTGAAAAATTGGAGAACTCACATTATTTGCCCAATACAAGGAACCCAAGGTTTAACCTGATTAATCTATACAATATTTAATTAATGTGGTAAAATGGGATTTTGTTTATTAATGGATTTCCTGAATGAAAAAGGTTAACCTATCAGATCTAATATCCTGAAATAAATGGAAAATTATTTTTGTTTTTCCTTAAACAGATTATGGATTTTATAGGTACTTTAAAGGAGTATTATTTTAATAGTTAGCCTATTCTGAGTCTCTTTTTGAGAAGCCTCCCAACTAATAGGGGTTTTGGAAAAGAATACAACCAAAAAACAACAACTTTCTATTAAAGAAATATACTGTACTGTATTATGTGATAGAAATGTTTACTATCATATTGGCCATGAATTATATTAGTGAATAGATAGGGGGATGTTCTGTATTTAAAAAAAATGTATATACCGCGGTACTATCCCCAGAGAAAGCTAAACACAAGAGTCCCCCACCTATTCTTTTCTGGTTGTCATTTCCTGTTTCATTTGTGGAGCATTGGGGCGTGCACTATATCTGACACCGCTTCTGGGTTTTTCCTGGTGGAGGCTCCATTATCTGGGAGAACCCTGCACTTCCTAGCCGTGTCTTCCGGCATTTGGAACGCAGTGTGGGGAGCGGGAGACCTACGGACTCCCCACCTTATAAGATGTGCCATTCCCAGCCGCATTTGATTGATGCAGCTGGTGGATTCTGGGGCTGTCACAGTGTTCAGAGGTGCGGTGTTTGTCCTTACAGGTTAGTTAATTTGTTACATGTTTTATTTGATTCATGGCTATACACTTGAGTGTCATTTGGTGTTTGGTTTTTGATATGATATTAGTGTGACACAGAGTTTGGCCTTGTTTACTACCTTCAGGTGTATGAGGTCTGTTGCTCCTTGCCTCCTTCCATAAGATATGGGATGGGTCAGTGTAAACACATTTGGATGCTTTTGGATATCTAAATATTTTTCTAAATATTGGGTTCTATGATGGCTACCTAGGACTGTCCACACCTAAGTGAGGATATAGGAATTTTTCCTCTGCAAAGGGAAGAAAGAAAAATATTTTTCTCTCCTTGAAAAGTAAGTATGTTTTTTTTTTTTGATGGCATTCTAAATATATTCCCCTTTCCTGTTTTGCTATTTGTGCTTCGATATAGGCTATTCATCGGCTCATCTTTAATGTTTTTATTTTTTAAATATCTCGATGGAATCAATATAACGCATATATTCTGGTTGTGAACATACTGTGTTGAAACAGATAATCAATTATATCCTCAATGTTGTGTGAGGTACAAAATTACAATTATAATTTTTTTTGACAGCTGTATGTTTTTTTTTTTACACCTCCCATGCTTCCGTTCCCCCAGTCCTTTGTATCTATGCATTTTTTTTTTCTCACTGTCCCCAGATTCCTTTCCCCCTGTCCTTCTTTTTCCTCTCCCCCCTGCCCCCCTTTTTTTTTTCCTGCTTTGGCAACGTGCCTTCTTTATTATTATTTTCTCTATATGGTTCTTCTTTGACCATCTATATTCAAGCATTGTTAACTTTTTCCATTGTAGTCATGATGTACTATGTAAATATTATGCTATATTGTTTTTCGTCTTTTTTTCTTCATTTTTGTCTATGTAGTGTATGTATCTCAATGCACATGGATCCTGAGGAAGCCCCGGAATAGGGCGAAATGCGTTGATTCATATCCACCTATATTTGTATTGTACTTTTTGTCCTGTTAATTCGGGTGGACTATATATATGGTTGATTATGTCATTGTTATATTAATTATCTGCAGAATGTTTTAACAGTTGATGTACTAATAAACTGATGATGTTTTTATATATGTAAGGATTACTCTTTTTAATCATAAGTAGAATATTAGTTTTTTGGCACTTAAAATCCCCTGTTTTTCTCCTGGTGAGATATCCGAGGAAGGTTATAATAAAGTACACACTAGTTCATTTTGGAAACCAAACTTAAAACCAAAGAGGTTTACTTTAAATAGAACAATAGAGTTACGTATTTTTTCCACCACAGATAGGTTAAGAGGACGTGGAATAGAGTTAGGGAATGGATAAGAAAGTTCAAATGCCTCATTACGCTTTAATCTGTATTATGGTTATGAAGCCTTTGTTTGTATTTGTATTTCTTGCAATAAAGCTTTTTATTGGAAAAAAAAAAAAAAAGAAAGTTGTTGATGAATCACATTAGCCTGACATTTGCAATGATAAACTTTTTACCAAGCCATAGGGAAAGGCATAATAGTATTTTGATGTTGGTTATGCTGATTACACTGAACAAATTGCTTAAAAATTAAATAGAGAAAATATTACACTGAATAAATTATATCCTACATAGGATTTCTAGGCTTTTTTGTCAATTGCATTTTTGAGGCAATGGAAATCAGTATTGGGGAAAAAAAGGCATTAGAATGTCAGTGGGCCAAATATAGGTATACTTTCCAGTATTTTAGGTATTGGGTTAGGGTACTATATTTCCTTTGAAGGAAGAATAGAAGATGTATCAGGAAAACTGAATTCATGCCCATGCTCAAAGAAATGCTCATGCATACTACACAGGCACATGTAAACCCCATTGAAAGCAATGGCAGCCACATTTTAGAAATTCGTTATAGACCTTTTTAGGCTAGAGAACTGTCAAACAAAGGGAGCTGAGCAGTGCCTTTAGGATATGTACCAAAGCAAAAAACAAAAGTTTAAACATTTTCAGTTTGTTGGGGAGCAATTTAATAATCTTTAAATTAAGACAATATAAATTCAAAGTTTATTTAAATAACATGTTTGGGAGGATGCCCTGAGCCTGCCTGTGAATGGACACATCTGTATGAGGTATACAACATACTACAGAAAAATTGACATTTACAAAGAAAAAAAGTCTGTTTAAATTGTGTTTGGCTGCTTTGTTCTTTTTGTAAACAACTTGACAAGGATTCCCTTTATTTATACCAGATTCTTATCCAAGGTGAGTGTTTGATATAAATGCAAATGATGGACCCCATGCAAAGAAAAATGGAGTGGGGTTCCCCCTAAAAATACATAGCAGATTCTTATAAAAATAAACAATAAAAAAAGAAAAGGGTACCATCAATACCAGACTCTTACCCAAGCATGCAGAAAAAAGGGGAGAGTGTGGCACCCCAAACCATACCAGGCCCTTAATGTTGGGGGGTACCCTACCAGAGGCAATCCCTGGCTATATCTTGTATTTAAATAGGGATGGTGGCAATATGATTTCAGCTATTCTTACTGTTTTTAGGATGCTGAGTGATACATTTTATTTCAAATAATTTTTGATATTTTGAACATCCATAAAATCACTTTAAAATACCTGTATATTATTTTACATTAAGTTCAGCAGAAAATCAAATGTTTTTTTCATTCACTGGTGTCTTTCTCTACATGTTATTTTACAATGGCTTTATCAGGAGAAGTGTTGCCAATAAATAATAGGCTGGATATAAATAACATAAGTCAATATTTATATATAATACATATATCACATCATAATCACATAACCATAGCCACAATTTATGGTTACCCCATTTAACACAATTTCAAAAAATGTAATTTTCCCATTCCTTCACTACAAAAGGTTTGTGTCATCAAAATCCTAGGCTTGTTTTTGGGTGGAAAAGGGGGGGGGGTGCTCCTAATAGACAGTAAACATTAAAAACCTTGAAAGGATAATCAATCATCCGCCATGTAGAGGTGGGTCAGCATACCACAAAAAAAGTTGGAGGCAAGACCCCAAAACAAAATAGGTATGAATCGACCCCAGACGGTATGTGACAGTACAAAAAGATTTGCTTTATTAGACTTGTAAAAATATCGCATGGAATAGAAAAACCTCAACCCAACACCAACATAACAATGTTGTTATCTCATAAAAACAAACACACAAGGCCCAGACTCACATGAACATAATGATAAAATGTTTCACTTCTCTCTGCATCCAGTTTTGCTTAGCTAATACCCTTGTAGCTTGGCAGTTCCCAGAATGCTGAACATGTAAAATTTGGACTGAAGAAAGAAAAAAAAAATTGGACTAAATGTGGGTTCAATGTGAACCCAAAACTCATCCTTAAACATGAATAGGTTTATTATCAGAGCATTAAAGGGTCTATTTATGAAAGTTTTCACACAAAATTCACACAATTTAAACCCAGGACACAAACATTCCATTTTAATCAAATTTAAACAGTGAGAATTTTGAGGGTAAATCTTGTTTGAAATCATTTAAAAAATAGACCTGTTAAGGTTTTAAGGTAAGGTTATTTTTAGTATACACTTGTAAAATGTGCTTTCACAATCAAATCCCATTGATTTGGGTTCTGATGGATGTTTTTGAAGACATGAAAGAAATTAAGATTTAGCTTCTGGCAAATGAGTAAGGCAAAGTCTAATATTTACTCTGGCTAAGTAGGCCAAATAGATATTAATTTCCCTATACTCTGTTTAAAAATGTCTGGGCTTTTAAGTTTAGTTGCCTTAATTAGCAGAGGATAATGAGGAGCATTTATGCTCTGGGGATATTATACTTTAGGTTCTTCCTGTCAGAATAATAAATACAATTACAACTCAAAAGCATTGAGATGTACCTTCTATTTAGAGATATTCAATACGTTTTAGCTGAGAAACCTTGAATTTGTTTATTTAAAGAGTAACTCCACTTTCATGGCAAAAATATAGCAAGTAAAATAATAATATTGCATATACATTTACTACCCAAGCCATATTGTCTTTTATCATTATTAAAAATTACCTTTCCTTTTCAATCTGCAGCACTGTAATTTTCCCTAAAATTCAATGCATTATGGCAACCCGTAGGCATTCTGTAAACTGTCAGTGTACAGAATACCTCAATAATTGTCATGTTCTGCTTGTGTCATTAGCTCACTGATTTTTCCAGAAGTCTTCACTGAGATACAAGTCAGATTTTAGACATCTTCTGCAACAGAATGTTAATTTTTAATGACATGCTCCCTAAGAGTTGACCAACACACCTGACCTCTATTGAGCAGATATGAGGTGGCACTGTAGGACAATCCATATATGTACCTAAAGACACTCCAAACTTTCATTGAAAATATACACAAAATAAATAGAACAATCCCCATATAGATATAAAGTGCATTCCACTCCACCAGTGCTATGGTGTCAAATTTCCTATGTAATCAAAATTAGATCATAACAAACTGAAGATCCAATGTCATATATATCACTTCACCTTGTGTAATGCATGCAATCCACTCCCCAACATTCAGGCTATTCACCGACTCACATTACCTTCACTTTACTGCTATGCAATAACGTATATGGGATGCATGGATTCCACTTCTTGTAACGGATCACATACATGCACTTCACTTCTTCTGTAAGGAGTCACTCAGGCAGCATAACAAAAAAAGAAAGCTGTTAATTGTGTAAAACTATATGACCAATAGCTTTATTCACTCTCCAGGTAAAAATCGAGTATTTGGTACACCTCCACCATGCCACATCCAATTACTATACATGAAAACTATATGAACCCTTTAAGTTTAAAGAAGCAGAGTTTGTTGTTGGCACAACATAAGACAACTTGAGTATATAAAAAAATATATTTTTTTTATACAGAATTAAAAATATGAATATATTAAAAACCAATAACAACACCCTTAGTCCATAGAATGCATGTTACTCCATAACTATGGATACAACATCTGCCTGTTATTACTACTATATTAGAAAAGATAATGCTATATACTGCTATATATGATACTTTGTGCTAATTGCATATCTCCATTTCTGGGTTGGGTATCGCTCTAGTATTGATTATCCCATACATTCTATGAACTAAGGGTGTTGTTAAAGGTTTTTAATATACAATATGAATATTTTAAATTTTGTATAAATAAAGTAGAATTTTTTTCTTGCTCAAGTTGTGCCAACAAAGTCCACTTCTTCAAATGTATAGGGTTCCTCTAGTTTTCATGTACAGTTAAAAATCTACTGACAAACATCTAAATATCAATGCCCATAAAAAACACAAATATGGACTGTAAGGTATAACCTTACTCCTTAGTTGAGTGATCGGTGTATCACCCAGTCTGTTCCTCCAAGACTTCCGCTGTGTCACTTCTGGGGGGACCCTGACGTCACTTCCAATTGCCGTACAGTCAGACCCTAACATGTTTCATCTATCGACTTCTTCACAATATTAGCAAATTGCAGCTTTGTTTTCAGCAGAAATTGCACTGTGGAAATGTATCCAAACCTGAGATGTTGGTCCCACCATTTTACTGAGTGGAGGAAAAGAAAAAAAATTGCCTATTTCTGTTGTTTGGGAAGTGCATTGAGAAATGCAGTGTTGCTTGAACTGTATTTCAGGATTTGCTTGTCTTCAGCTGAGAGAGCTTGCAATAATTTAAGACTTTACATAGTCTCAGAAATCTCATTAAAATGGAAGTAATCCCTTCTATCATTTTCAACCAAGGAAGCTGCCATCTTCGCCTGTTTATTCTACAACTGCTATGATGCTGCACATGTGATCAGCTATGACACCAGCTATTGGATGGTTCCAAAGTTGGGTAAGAGAACAACCAATGGGACAGTTACATTCCTGGCACCTGGCAGGAATGTAACTGTTTTTTGAATCTGTTAAATGGATAGGTTTACGTCTGCTTTAAGGTCTTTATGTTATATGGTTTGAATTCCATTCCATAGATATATTCTCTATTATTGTAAAAACTTTTTTTGTGGAAAAAAAATTCCCATTTTTTCCTTTTTTTTTCTATGCTAGGCCAGGCCTTTGCACCTCTATGTGGTATTACATAAAATAAACTCTTAAATACCATAGCACCTCCTATCAAAAGTGAAATTGAACTGATCTCGCTTTCTCATATTGTTACCCCCTATAGTAATTGCATATGACACTTGTGACGTGCAAAAAACCCTTTTATTTCAATAAATAAGGACTGTTTCTCTGGTGGATTTAAAATCTTTTAGGTAAAACCAGGCCTAATCATCAATATCATGTGCCAATGCTTCCTAAATATAGATTCTGCTTTCTTGTATTGGGCATGAAAATTTGAAATAAATCCCCATTGATGAAAACAATTTTTCTTCTGTACCACATTATCTCTCAAACACTCTACTCTAGACAAAAGTCCCCCTTCACTAATTGTATCAGGAGTCAGCAGCTGGGATGACCAAATATATGTAGCTACACAAGGAAGCTGGGAGCAAACAATGTATAATGAAATAAATGTATTAACAGCAAGCAGAAATACATACACATGTCAGCAAATAGTGAACATAAAGAAGTGACCCACAACCAAAACGTAACAGAAACCTAGCTAACTAACTATATACAATATGTACAAATATGTATAATATGGGAAGCAAGGGTAACAGGGTCAATGCAAGAAAAATGGGGAGTCAGGACAGGGTACAGGAACGAGGCAAGAAGCACAGGGAACAGGATGCCAGAATATCTCAAGAGCAGGATGCATCTGACAGCAAGCAAGGTAATCAAAACACTGACACACATTGAAATAGCAGATGTGGGACTTAACTACCCTGACTGAAGGAACCTGTTGGCTGCAGGGAGACACCCACTGGTAGTCAGGGGTCAGGCTTGAAGACCAGTTGCTATAGCAGTGGAAGCTCACACAGGAATCGGCGGGATAGGAACACAGGCAGGTCACCCTGGCAGATGACGCAGGCTCATCTGAGGTGCAGAATCAAAGTACTAACTGGTGTTCACCAGAGCTTCTGATGGCAGGGATGGATTTTGCTGTGTGTTAGCACCAGGTCGCGGCCCTCAGGATCGCCCCACCTGGAGGTGAGCAAGCCAAGGTCCAGTAGCAGATATAGCAGGTAGGGATCAAGTAGAAGTGGAGTCGAGGAACAAGCCAAAGGTCGGTAACAAATAGTTGAAGGTTGGGATTAAGCAGGAGCGTAGTTAAGAAGCAAGTCAAACGTCGGTAATGAATGGTAGCGAAGATACGGATGGCAGCAGGAGAGATAAAAGAGAGATATTGGCTGGAGAAGGCACAATATCCTGGCAACAAGGACATGCAGATACAAGGCTTAAATCAGGAAGTTCATAGTAAGAGCAAAGAGTTCAAGGTACTGTAACTATGATTCACGGCAGGATCACTCAAGGAATTATCTAGGGAACTGTCCAGCATTCCAGCAAGCAGAGACATTGCCAGACACAGCAGAGGTCCCGGGTTCCAGGTTCTGACACATCCCCATTTAGGTAGCTGGTGACTGCCATGCATTTTGACTGTCATTCAGGTCTACCCAGGGCATAGATTACCTGGGTCCCTGAACACACCTGGGATCACAGAGATATCACCTAGATCAGGACAGGTTTCAAATGGAACTCTGCCCTTTCTAAGAATACCTCTATTACTGAGGCTGTAATAGTGAGTGGAGCTTTCACATTCAAAGTGGGTATCTGGACCTCCCAGCTTTGGCACAACAGAAGCAAACAGCGACAAACAACAATAGACCAGACAGCTAACAAATGCAAGCCACATGAGAGTGGAAACTCAGAAGCCTCAGACCCATCAGACCCACCCACTGCTTAACCCAGTTAACAGGGTCTGACTGGGCATCAAGTCAGGGATTGGCATAGTCTGTCTGTGCAGCAAGTCTGGAATTGGCATAGTCTGGTTGGGCAGCAAGTCGGGAATTGGCATAGTCTAGCTGGGCAGCAGCCCAGGAATTACCATAGTCCTGCTGGGCAGCGGTCATCAGGTTATAAGCAGGCTTAGCAAAAGACAGTGGTTTATCAGAAGAAAGCTTGACAGCAGGCAGCAGGTCACCAGAGACAGGCTGGGCAGCAGACAGCAGATCACCATCAGCAGGCCTGGAAGCAGACAGCAGGTCACCATCAGCAGGCCTGGCAGCAGACAGCAGGTCACCAGAGGCAGGCTTGACAAGGACATCAGGTCACCAGAGGCAGGCTTGGGAAAGGACCGGAAGGTCACCAGAGGCAGGCTTAGCAGAGGACTTCAAGTAACTAGGGGCAGGCTTGGCGGAGGACAGCAGGTCACCTTAGAATGCAGGGCTTCTACTTAGATCCCTTCCCTATAATTAAAGGGAGGAGACAGGGATACCCCCTCTCCTTTAATTTTTGCTATAGCCATAGAAACTCTCGCTATCACTATTAGACAAAACCCTAACCAAATGCGCACTTTTCACTGATAGAAACATAGAATGTGTCGACAGATAAGAACCATTTGGCCCATCTAGTCTGCCCAATATATCTGAATCCTATGAATAGTCCCTGGCCCTATCTTATATGAAGGATAGCCTTATGCCTATCCCATGCATGCTTAAACTCCTTCACTGTATTTGCAGCTACCACTTCTGCAGGAAGGTTATTCCATGCATCCACTACTCTCTCAGTAAAGTAATACTTCCTCATATTACTTTTAAACCTTTGCCCCTCTAATTTAAAACTGTGTCCTCTTGTGGTAGTTTTTCTTCTTTTAAATATGCTCTCCGCCTTTACCGAATTGATTCCCTTTATGTATTTAAAAGTTTCTATCATATCCCCTCTGTCTCTTCTTTCTTCCAAGCTATACATGTTAAGGTCCTTTAACCTTTCCTGGTAAGTTTTTGCCTGCAATCCATGTACTAGTTTAGTAGCTCTTCTCTGAACTCTCTCTAGAGTATCCATATCCTTCTGGAGATATGGCCTCCAGTACTGGGCACAATACTCCAAGTGAGGTCTCACCAGTGTTCTGTACAGCGGCATAAGCACTTCTCTCTTTCTACTGCTTATACCTCTCCCTATACATCCAAGCATTCTGCTGGCATTTCGTGCTGATGATATACTTCTTTTTATAACATCTCCCCTTATCTCCACCCCAAATATTTTTCGACAGCTCTGTAAATTTGGCCAAATTTCTGGCCTTCATGTCGATGTGTCCAATGTGCAGTTTGAATGTGTGTTTGTCGATGTGCAGTTTGAATGACAATTGCGCGGTCATGCAACACTGTACCTAAACCAAATTTATGTAATTTATCCCCACAAGTAGAGCTTTCTTTTGGTAGTATTTTATCACCGCAAGGTTTTTTATTTTTTGCTAAACAAACAATAAAAGACAGAAAAGTTTGAAAAAAAAAAGTTTTTTTATGTTATAAAATTTTGTAAATAAATATGTTTTTTCCTGCACTGATGAGCACTGATGAGGAGGCACTGATGATGAGACACTAATATGCAGCACTGATGGGCACTGATATGCAGCACTGATGGGCACTGATATGTAGCACTAATAGGTAGCACTAATTGCAGCATTGATGGGCACTGATAGGCGGCACTGATGGGTAGTGATAGGCAGCACTGATGGGCACTGATAGGTGGCACTGATGGTCACTGATAGGGGGCACTGATAGGTGGCACTGATGGGCAATGATGGTCACTGGTGGGCGGCACTGATAGATGGCAATGATGGGCACTGGTGGGTGGCACTGATAGATGGCAATGATGGGCAGCACTGATGAGGAGGGAACTGACAGACTCCCTGAGCACTGATTGGCATCCCTGGTGGCCATGGGTGGGAAATCCCCGGTGGCTCTAGTGGCATCCCCCAAGTGTCTGCACTGGTAATCAATGCTCTGATTACCAGCACAGACCCCCCCCCTGTCAGGAGAGCCGCTGATCGACTCTGCTCTACTTGCACCTGTCAGGCGCAAACTGAAGAGAGCCGATCAATGGCACTTCCTATTTACTATGTGACCAGCTGTGATTGGACACAGCTGATCACATGGTAAAGAGCCTACATCATAGGCTCTTAACTGGGATTGGAGATGCGGTGTGTCAGAGTGACACCGCGCACCATAGATTGCCGCTCTGCGTGCCTCCTGGCCTATCCTGCTGGACGTCATATAACAGCCGGAATGGGACAACCACTTTGCGGCCGTCATTTTACTATAGGATGGGCGAGAAGTGGTTAAAAGAGTTTTCAGAGAATCTAAAAAGTAGAGTTTGGAAAGGGTTACAAAAGGACATTTGAAAGACCGGGGCCTCAAACAGTCAATATTCATGCATACCAGTTTGATTTACTAAAACTGGAGAGTGCAAAATCTGGTGCAGCTATTTTTTTATTGTCAAAGCTTAATTGAACAAGCTGAAGTTAGAAGCTGATTGGCTACCAAGTACAGCTGCACCAGAATTTGCACTATACAGCTTAAGTAAATGAACCCCTTTGTCTACAATTACCAAAAAGTCAGAATTGGTACTGCCCCTAGAGTTAGGCAACTGACAAAGATCAGTGCAGGAGTACAACATAATGTGCTCAAATATGGGACAAAGAAACCTAGGGTAGTATATATGGATTTTCAAACATCACTTACACTTATTTATAATTTGTTATTGAGTCTACCATAAGAAAACATTATATTGTTTTATGTTGTTTTCATGTTATCAAGCAGGAAACAACTGACATCTCCAAAATATTACTGCTTCGGGATTACTTGAGACAACTTGGACACCCTTATGTAAATACCATTTTGGGAAATCATTCTTGTGCTCCAATGATTACAAATTAGTTAATAATACAAAACATGTTTAATGCTATTGCCATTATGGCAACACTACATAGTTTATTATAGCTGAACTTGATCCCAAACCCCCCATATTTACAGTGTAGACACCTCTACAATGCATTTATTTGTGAATATGCCAATATCTCTGCAATCCTAATGTGGTTGACTGATCAAACTTTTTTTTCTGATATTTACAGTTAGGTTAGGTGGTTCTGGAGAACTGTAAGACCACCCCTTTTTCCTATCAATTCATGCTTAACAACAAAGAATTTGTAATATAAATAAGTAAGTGAAAACATAAAAGGAATGAGAAAGGTAAGGATTACTTTTAATAATAATAGAAGAGACCAAAAACCTATTTCAGAAACGGAACTATCAAGAGTTGATCAATGTATCCAGGACCCAGCCAAAAAGGATAATGAAACAATTAAACATTTGCAATAAGGATCTTATTTTATAAATCTGTGTATTTGTAATGTACAAAAAAACAAGCAAAACAAACAAAAACATATTAAAAAGTAAAATGTGTTATAAAAAGCAACCACTGAAGCATTCATCAGTCGTCTGATTTAACTACTGCTTACCTAATAGGATTTCAGCTGTTAGACAGCTGCTCTTTGCAGAAGCACTCTTATGGGTGGGGACAGCCATCCTGGAAGCTTTTGTGAACTCCGCTAGCGTGTTTTTTAACAGCATGTTTACAAGCTTTAAATACACACAACATTTTTAATGTGATTTTACGTGATGCATAACACTGTAAAATGAATATTTTCTCTGAATTTTTTGTTCAGCTATTTTTGTCTTAGAGATATATTTTTACTGTAACTAATTTATAATTATAAAGATGGCACATTAATCTTTGCCTTTAAATATAAAATTATAATAATTCTAGAACATGAATCATATGTCTCTAGGCTTTGTAAATGTAGCATTTTCTGGTTTCATTCTCTACTTGATTTTTTTCATTAAATATTAATTTCCTTTCTGCTGCTAAGATTTTAATTTTCTTATTTATCCTTCTTCCTGCATCCTATTAACATTTCCAATCTTGTAATTACTTTATCAGGTTTTTAGCAATTTTGTCTTATTAGCACTTCAAAAATCAGACTGATAGTCCTTAATATATTGCCAAATTGCTTGAGTACTTAATTTGCTAATAAAATCTCTTTCACAGTTAGAAATCTTTGGCCTTTGAAATCACTAATGAAGATTGCATTGCAAAACCATACAAATATACTTAGGAACACATCTTTACGTGCCATTTTAAAGTTTATTCTGTAGATTTACACATACAGAAAGTATGATTCTTGTTTTTGCTGAATATTGTGATGAACAGTAGCCCACTTTTGGCTGCTGCTTTATGTTTAAAAAAAAATCATAGTAAATCATAGATTGACAATCTATCTATGAATAATATTTAATACTGACATATGAAGTATGTATAATTATCTTTGAGTCAGCTGTAAAGTGTTTCAATTTATTATGTACAGTTGTAGTTTTCATATAACAATATTGCAAAAACTGTATTATGATAATTTTGTTCAGATGTAACAATTATTCTTACCTTAACATTTAAGAAATATGTACTGTAAATAGAGAAAAATACTTTGATGCTTTTGTGAGAAATGCTGTTTTAGAATGATGAAGAGTTAAAGTGGTTGTAAAGGCTAAAGTTTTTTTTACCTTCATGCATTCCACGCATGAAGGTAAAAAACCTTCACTGTGCAGCGATCCCTTCCCCCCCCCCCCAATAATTACCTAAGCCTGATCTTGATCCAGTGATGTGGGCAAACCCCGAGGCTCACCCAGGTCACTCCCTCCTGATTGGCTGAGATGCAGCAGCAGATGCAATTAGCGCCCGCTGCTGTCATTAACAGTCAGTGGGATGGGAGCAGGGGGCAGGGCTGAGCCACACTTTATGTGTCTTATGGACGCAGAGAGCTGGCTCGGGAGCGAGCACACACAAGCACCTCCACAGCAAGCAACTTGCTATGGGGGCACTAAGCAAGGGGGAGTAAGCTCCCATGGGTAGAGTGAAACATGTTGGAGGCATGGCCTGGCAGGGGTCCAGGCTGAGACTGCCACATGTCTACACAAAAGCATGTTTTGTTCTGATGTGTGGCTCCTGGGATCTTCTGCTCTTATCTGTAATTGTCTGCAGTGTGGGCGACTCCTTCCCCGCCAGCACTCACAGCAGCAGGCACAGGACTACATTTCCTAGCAGCCTGAGCAGCTTACATACATACCATGGGTTTGTGGCAAAGGGGAGGGGCTCAGACTGCCAGCGGTGTACCCAAGAAGAGGAGGATTGGGCTGCTCTGTGCAAAAGCATTACACAGAGCAGGCAAGTATAACATTTTTTCCTTTACAATCACTTTAAAGCCCTGCTCTAGTGCAGAAAAAAATGTAATGCTTCTGTCAGGTTTCATTGTTCTCCATGTCTCTGTTGGGTAGATTTTCACTCTTTTCTTATCAGAATAGGAAATCTGTACAGTGAAGACAAAAACAAAACCCCATTTTTATTATAGTGAGGAAAAGTTAAAACATCAGACAATCTTCCTGTCTGTTTTTGTGAAAGCACTCATGCTTCATGGGGGCAAGGCATATATATCTAAAAAAAAGGCAGAGATTGCTGCACTCAAAATTTATTGAAAAGTAGACAAAAAATATATACCAATATAAGATAGTTCCATTTCAACTTTTTGGGCTAAAAAGGGTTTACACCCTTCTTCAGGTAGGAACAACCATAAATGATCCACAATTTTCTTCTTCAATTTATAATCATCTTGCACCGAGAATTAATTAGGCATTAAACTCTTACAACATACAAACAAGAGCATTCTGATCCTTATCCCCTTAATCTCAGATCGATGGCTGCATAGGCTAAGTTCATTCTCCGCGTACGGTGCCTTGCGAAAGTATTCGGCCCCCTTGAACTTTTTGACCTTTTGCCACAGGGGCGTGCAAAATTATTCAGCTCCTTTACTTTCAGTGCAGCAAACTCTCTCCAGAAGTTCAGTGAGGATCTGTGAATGATCCAATGTTGACCTAAATGACTATTAATGATAAATAGAATCCACCTGTGTGTAATCAAGTCTCCGTGTAAATGCACCTGCACTGAAGTTTAAAGCCGGATTTGGATACAAAAAGATTTCCCAAGCTTTAAACATCCCAAGGAGCACTGTGCAAGCGATAATATTGAAATGGAAGGAGTATCAGACCATTGCAAATCTACGAAGACCTGGCCGTCCCTCTAAACTTTCAGCTCATACAAGGAGAAGACTGATCAGAGATGCAGCCAAGAGGCCCATGATCACTCTGGATGAACTGCAGAGATCTAAAGCTGAGGTGGGGGACTCTGTCCATAGGACAACAATCAGTCGTATACTGCACAAATCTGGCCTTTATGGAAGAGTGGCAAGAAGAAAGCAATTTTTTAAAGATATCCATAAAAAGTGTTGTTTAAAGTTTGCCACAAGCCACCTGGGAGACACACCAAACATGTGTAAGAAGGTGCTCTGGTCAGATGAAACCAAAATCAAACTTTTTGGCAACAATGCAAAACGTTATGTTTGGCGTAAAAGCAACACAGCTCATCACCCTGAACACACCATCCCCACTGTCGAACATAGTGGTGGCAGCATCATGGTTTGGGCCTGCTTTTCTTCAGCAGGGACAGGGAAGATGGTTAAAATTGATGGGAAGATGGATGGAGCCAAATACAGGACCATTCTGGAAGAAAACCTGATGGAGTCTGCAAAAGACCTGAGACTGGGACGGAGATTTGTCTTCCAACATGACAATGATCCTGAACATAAAGCAAAATCTACAAGGGAATGGTTCACAAATAAACATATCCAGGTGTTAGAATGGCCAAGTCAAAGTCCAGACCTGAATCCAATCGAGATTCTGTGAAAAGAACTGAAAACTGCTATTCACAAACGCTCTCCATCCAACCTCACTGAGCTCGAGCTGTTTTGCAAGGAGGAATGGGCAAAAATTTCAGTCTCTCCATGTGCAAAACTGATAGAGACATACCCCAAGCGACTTACAGCTGTAATCGCAGCAAAAGGTGGCGCTACAAAGTATTAACTTAAGGGGCTGCATAATTTTGCACGCCCAATTTTTCAGTTTTTTATTTGTTAAAAAAGTTTGAAATATCCAAAAAAATTTCGTTCCACTTCATGATTGTGTCCCACTTGTTGGTGATTCTTCACAAAAAATTACAGTTTTATATCTTTATGTTTGAAGCCTGAAATGTGGCAAAAGGTCGAAAAGTTCAAGGGAGCCAAATACTTTCGCAAGGCACTGCAGTAAAGAGGAGATCCAAGTTCACACCTATCAACAAAATACATATTTTTGATTAAAAACGACATTTCCAGTGACATACCCCATACTAAATCCTATTGATTATATTACACATAGCCTGATCATAAATCTATCAACTATCCAAAACCAAATATCCATCACAACAAAAGATGTAAATCAGAGTCAGAATTTAACCCCTTGGGGTGTAAAGTATCAAGACGGTTTATTCAATAAACCTCCCGTATTTTCAACTTCAATTCTCGATCACCTCCCGTCTATCACGAGGGACTGCTTCAATGACCATAAAGCGGAGCTGAGCCACTGTAGCTGAGCCACTGTATGTTTCATTTGCACAATGTGCCTTGCTAAAGGGGGCTGAGTTAATTTGTCACGTATAGAATATTTATGTCTGGCTATACAATCTTTTACTTTCTGTGTGGTCTCCCCCACATACAGGAGACCACACAGACATTTGATAATATAGACAACAAAGGACGACTGACAGGCATTGTAACGGATTCACGGGCACTGGACCGGGCACCTCCGTTGACGGATGCTCCTAGTGCTCCAAGCACTCCACCAGACACCGTAACCACTTCAGATCCCACAAACCACCGCAGCTTGGTTGGGGTCTCGCCGTCTCCTACCCACCCTGGACCTATGACAAGGCTCCAGGTTCCCGTGGGTGAACCTCTCTTTCCCCAGAGAGTGAAGCAGGAACAAGGACAAGCTCTTACACAAGCTCTTACAAGAGCTTAGTGATTATCCAAGGGAGTATGAAGGACATAGCAATCCCTTGTAGCATATTCCCCCAATGAGAGACATGACTTTAGTTCTGGTAATGTTGGTATTATGCCGATATTGATCAGACTTCACCAATCTGCTATATATAGCCCTACCTTTACTATATGAAGGTAGAGGAAAATTCATCAATCTGTGGCTAGTTCTCCCTAAGAATGGACCAATGTTTTTTAATGATGTTATGTATTCATACAGAGTGGGAATGATATTGTGAAAACAAATCTCCTAACTATCTCTTCTACCACTTTTATCTAATGTTTCATTTCTCACTCTCCTAATAACCTATCTAGGGTAACCCCTTCCTGATAGTTTATCTTCCATCTCATCAGGCTGTTATTCTCTTTGAACAGGGTCACCTACAATTCTTTTTTAACTGAGTAAACCGACTCTTAGGGATTGATTTGAATACCCCAGGGGGATTAAAACTTTTATGATACAATAACTGATTACGATCAGTCAGTTTTACATAGAAATCACTCTGTATTGAACCCTCTTCAATCCTCAAGCATGTATCTAAAACTGCATTTTTTTCCTGACTGTAAATAATATTAAACTCTAAACCTGATACTTGTACTAAGAGGTTAAGATATGCATGAAACAATAACAGGGTACCAATGTCCCTCCACCCCCACACTGCAAACAAGTCATCAATAAAGCAAAACCAACATTTGCAATTACTCTTAAAGAGAACATTACAATAAATAAAAGCATTTCCAATCATATTCAGGAAAGCATTTGTGTAGAGGGGGGCAACATTGGAACCCATAGACATTGGAACCCACTGGACACAATCGGGCGAACAGGAGGGTTGTGCACATTTTTATGAATCTTGGGCAAAATATATAATACTGGAGTAACCGGAAATTCAGCATTTAAATACGTCTGTGTTTCACTATCTATAATTTTATCATCCATAACACATTTCAAGAGATCTTTAATCCTTTTCTGTATATGGAATACTGGATTACAATCCAGCCGAATATAGGTATTACTATAAGACAACTGCCTCATAATTTCCCTCACATATTTCACTGTGTCCATCACTACAATAGATCCCCCTTTGTCGGCCAGCTTGATGGTAATATCCTGCCTGGCGACAAAGAGGTAAGTGCTGCAATCTCATCACTATTTAGATTGTTTGGTGTATGGTCTGCCAGGGTTGGATCTTCTAAAAATAGTTTAATGTCCTGATCAACCTTTTTTATGTACAGTTCCATCGCAGGAGAAGTAGGAGGTGTTACTTTACTTTTGATACGTAAATGTAAATTTCGTATAGATAATAGTGGATTGGAACTGCACACAAATGGCTGTGAGGAAAAAAGCTTTCAAACAAATTTGTGTGTAGAATCTATATAGATCCTGTTTCAAAGCAAATTTGTTAATACATTTCTTTGGGCAAAAACCCAATTCCTTATTCAACACATGCAACTCAGTCTCTGACAGTTCAACAGAAGAAATATTATGTACCACATTTTCCATTATGGTGTCCGTTGTCTCATCCTCCTGGTTGTCACTAGGGATGATCAAACTTTTGAAAAGTTTGGTTCGATCAGAACACCCGAACTTCCCGAAAGTTCGGCCCGGATTTCAGAACCCCATTAAAATCAATGGGACCCGAACTTCGGTAATCAAAAAACACAATTTTGAAGCCCTAAAACCCAATAAATGCCCCTAAAAAGTGCCTAGGGTTCTGGGTCATGCCCCAGGGACTATTAATCACACAAAAAAAGTTCTTAAAAATTGTCATTTTTGATAGAGAGCCAATTATTGAAAAAATTATTGAAAAAAAGAGATTTCTTTGGATTTAGTGTCTGGGGGGGGGGGTCTAAAACGTGTACCTGTGAAGTTTCAGCTCTGTAGCCTGTCCAGAACCAAAAAAAAAAAGATTGTTTGTATTAGAATTGCAGTAGAGCATGATAGTGGCTCCGCTATTTTCACACTCGGCCGTTTTTGTTGCAGGCGTTTATTGGGCTTTTTTGTGGACGTCTTTGGAGGCAGGCATGACATCTGAACTTCTGTGTCGGGGTATATATACACACACACACATGTATGTATATGTACACATACACATATATAGGTGTGAAAGTAGCAGAACCCTATGCCTGCGCTAACGAAATAATTTGCAGGCATAGGGCTACGCTCCTATCACACCTATATGTGTGTATGTGTATAAATAAATATAAGTGTGTGTGTTTATATATCCCTATACAGAAGTTCAGATGTTATGCCTGCCTCCAAAGACGCCCAAAAAATGCCCAAAAAATGCCCAAAAAAAAACGCCTGCAACAACACACCTGGGCGTTTTTGTTGCAGGCGTTTTTTTGGGCATTTTTTGGGCTTCTTTGGAGGCAGGCATAACATCTGAACTTCTGTGTAGGGGTATATACACACACACACATATATACACATACACATATATAGGTGTGATAGGAGCGAAGCCCTATGCCCGCAAATAATTTCATTAGCGCAGGCATAGGGTTCTGCTACTTTCACACCTATATATGTGTATGTGTATATATACATACATTCATGTGTGTATATATACCCCTACACAGAAGTTCAGATGTCATGCCGGCCTCCAAAGATGCCCAAGAAAACGCCTGCAACAAAAACAGCCAGGTGTGAAAGTAGCGAAGCCACTATCCTGCTCTACTGCAATTCTAATAGAAACAATCTTTTTTCTATGGTGGTCACCCTGACATGGAAGGGTTTGGTCACCCTGCCATAGCAGTCAGAGTCAGTTAACCCTACACTACACTACGGTCCCCCTGACACTTAACACTTTCCCTACAGAAACTAGATTATTAAATCTAACTATAGTGGAAAATAGTACCCTATCTACACTCGATATCCCTTTCCTGCAGACTAGGCCGCAATTTTTTTTCCCTAAATGGGTTTTTATTGAAAAGCGGAATAGAACAGTATCCAACGGGTGTATCTCACAGTAAAATACGCAGACTAGGCCGCAATTTAATTTTTTTTCCCTAAATGGGTTTTTATTGAAAAGCGGAATAGAACAGTATCCAACGGGTGTATCTCACAGTAAAATACGCAGACTAGGCCGCAATTAATTTTTTTTCCCTAAATGGGTTTTTATTGAAAAGCGTAATAGAACAACAGTATCCAACGGGTGTATATAGTTAGTGAGGTTGAAAAAAGACATCAGTCCATCCAGTTCAACCTATGATGTGTGTGTGTGTGTGTTTGCTGTTAACCGTACATTGTATACCCCTCTATGTTGTGGTCTTTAAGGTGCCCATCTAACAGTTTTTTGAAACTATCAATGCTCCCTGCTGACACCACTGTTTGAGGAAGAGAATTCCACATCCTTACTGCTCTTACAGTGAAGAACCCCCTGCGTATTTTAAGGTTAAACCGCCTTTCCTCTAGTTTTAGTGAGTGGCCACGTGTCTTATTGTATTTCCTTTCTCTGAATAGGTTTTCCATATGCTAGGGTTGCCAGTACGATATTTTTACATTGATATCTTATCCCCCTCAATCGTCTCTTCTCCAGAGAGAATAAGTTCAGTGCTTGTAGTCCTTCCTCATAGCTGATGTCCTCCATTCCCCTAATTATTTTTGTTGCCCTTCTCTGGACTTTCTCCAGTTCCAGCACATCCTTCCTGAGGACCGGTGCCCAGAACTGGACAGCATACTCCAGATGTGGCCAGACCAGAGTCTTGTAGAGTGGGAGAATAATCTCTTTATTTCTGGAGTGAATCCCCTTTTTTATACATCCCAGTATTGTGTTGACTTTGCTTGCAGCAGCTTGGCATTGCATGCCACTGCCAAGCCTGTTGTCTACCAGTACCCCCAGGTCCTTTTCCATCCTAGACTCACCCAGAGGTCCCCCCCCCCAGTGTGAGTAGCTTGCTTTCTGGTTTCTGGCACTGAGGTGCATTACTTTACATTTTTCAACATTAAACCTCATCTGCCATGTAGTTGCCCACCCCATAATGTTGTTCAGTTCCGCTTGTAAGGTTTCCACATCCTGCCCAGAAGATATTGGCCTGCTTAGTTTAGTATCATCCGCGGGATATCGAGATTTTACTCGATATCCCCTCCTCTAATTTACGAATAAATTAAACAGGATTGGCCCCAGGACAGAACCCTGGGTGACCAAGCTTTCCACACCCACCCAATCTGAGTACTCCCCATTAATCAGCACCCTTTGCAACCTTCCCTGGAGCCAGTTCTCTATCCAGGTACTTACCTTATGGTCCATACCTACCTTCCTTAGTTTGAACAGTAAGCGTTTGTGGGGAACGGTGTCAAAGGCCTTTGCGAAGTCCAGGTACACCACATCCACAGGCTTACCTTTATCTAGGTGGCAGCTCACTTCATCATAGAAGGTTAATTGATTGGTTTGGCAAGAACGATTTTTCATGAATCCATGCTGATTACCACTAATAATACCGTTTTCATTACTAAAGTCTTGTATGTGGTCCCTTAACATCCCCTCGAAAATCTTGCAGACTACTGATGTTAGGCTGACCGGCCTATAGTTACCTGGGATATATCTCGGCCCCTTTTTAAATATTGATACCACGTTGGCATTTTTCCAATCAGCTGGCACCATACCTGTCTGTAAACTATCCTTAAAGATCAAGAATAATGGTCTAGCAATCACCTGGCTGAGCTCTCTAAGAACCCTCGGGTGCAAGCCATCCGGTCCCGGTGATTTATTTATGTTAAGTTTCTCTAGTTTAGTTCTAAGTCTATCTTCTGTTAGCCATGGCGGTATTTCCTGAGGTGTGTTGTTTAGTTTCTCCTTACAAGCTGGGTTAGTGTAGCCCCCCCAATTCTTTTGTGAAGACTGAAGAGAAGAAATTATTTAACACTACCCCCTTTTCCCTGTCCTCTGTGGCCAAAACTCCCTTATCGTCTTTTATGGGGCCAATGTGTTCTGGGCTCGCTTTCTTACTGTTTATATACTTAACCACCTCAATACTGGGCACTTAAACCCCCTTCCTTCCCAGACCAATTTTCAGCTTTTAGCGCTGTTGCATTTTGAATGACAATTGCGCGGTCATGCAACACTGTACCTAAACCAAATTTATGTCATTTTTTCCCCACAAATAGAGCTTTCTTTTGGTGGTATTTGATCACCGCCAGGTTTTTTCTTTTTTGGTGCACAAATAAAAAAAGTCCGAAAAGTTTGAAAAAAAAAAAAGTTTTTTTGTTTAGGTTATAAAATTTTGTAAATAGATACGTTTTTTCCTGCACTGATGAGCACGGATGACGCCGCACTGACAGGCACTGATGAGGAGACACTGATGGGGTGGCACTGATGGGGTGGCAATGATATGCAGCACTGATGGGCACTGATAGGTAGCACTGATGGGCACTGATATGTGGCACTGATAGATAGGACTGATATGCAGCATTGGTGGGCACTGATAGGCAGCACTGATGGGCACTGATCAGCGGCACTGATGGGCACTGATGGGCACTGATAGGCGGCACTGATGGGCACTGATGGGCGGCACTGATGGGCACTGATAGGCAGCACTGGTGGGAAATAATGGGCACTGGTGGGCGGCACTGATAGATGGCAATAACGTGCACTGGTGGGCAGCACTGATAGATGGCATTGGTGGGCAGCACTGATGGGGGGCACCACTGGCAGGCTCTCTGAGCCCTGTTTGCCATCCCTGGTGGCCATGGTGGGCATCCCTGGTGGTCATGAGTGGGCATCCCTGGTGGCTCTAGTGGCATCCCCTCCCCCCAGGGCTGCACTGGTAATCAATCATCTGATTACCAGCACAGACCCCCCCTGTGATCAGTGAGTAATTAGAAATACTCACTGATCACCCCGGCTGCAGAATCGATCCTCTCCTCTTCTCCTCACACTGACAGGATCTGTCAGGAGGAGAAGAGATCGAAGCCGTTACAACGGCTGTATTGACATTACATGACGGCTGTGATTGGTCACAGCCGTCATGTGATCAGGAGGGCCAATCACAGGGCCCTCCTGCCGAGTCTTGTTGCTCTGTGTCCTAGGGACACAGGCACATCAGCACACGTTCCGGAACGTCCATTCAGAAGAACGAGACTCCCACCCGGCCGTATATGTACTATGGACCGGGTGGGAGGTGGTTAAAGAATTTCTTGGGGTTCTTTTTACTCTCTTCCGCTATACGTCTCTCGTGTTCTATTTTAGCCACCCTGATTTCGTCTTTACATTTCTTATTACACTCTTTGTAATGCTTGAATGCTGCCAATGACCCCTCAGTCTTGTATTTTTTGAAGGCCTTTCCTTTAGCATTAATTTGCATTTTTATGTTGGAGTTTAGCCACCCAGGGTTTAGTTTTGCTCTTTTAAATTTATTTCCCTTTGGAATGCACTGGTCAATCCCTTTGTTCGTTATGCTTTTGAAGCACTCCCATTTTTCCTCCGTGTTCTTTGTTCCCAGGGTTCTATCCCATTTGATATTTTCTAGCAGAGAGCGCAGTTTTGGGAAATTGGCTCTTTTGAAATTCAGTGTCCTTATATTGCCCTTGTGTTTACTATTACTATAATTAATACTGAAACTAATTGACCTATGGTCACTTTTTCCTAAGCTGTTCCGTATTTCTATATCCGTGAGCAGGTCTGTATTGTTGGTAATCAGTAGGTCAAGTAGCGCATTGTTTCTTGTTGGTGCATTCACCATCTGACCCATGAAATTGTCCTGCAAAACATTTAGGAACTGCCGAGCCTTGGCTGAATGCGCGGTTCCTTCTGCCCAGTCTATATCTGGATGATTAAAGTCCCCCATTATAATGACATTTCCCATCCTTGCTGCCAATCCTATCTGTAAAAGGAGGTCTGCCTCCCCCTCCTCCCTCTGGTTGGGGGGCCTATAGCATACGCCCAATATTACCTTCCCCACAGTGCCTTCCCTTTGAAGTTCTACCCATAGGGATTCTGCCTCGTCCATAGCTCCATTATTAATATCATCCCTCATATTTACCTGTATATTGTTCTTAATATACAGACATACCCCTCCCCCTTTTTTACCTTCTCTATCTCTGCGATAAAGGGAATACCCCTGAATGGTCGCCATCCAGTCATGAGAGCTGTCAAACCAAGTCTCAGTTATCCCCACAAAATCGAAGTCCTCTTCAAACATCAGCAGCTCCAGCACTCCTATCTTGTTAGACAGGCTTCTGGCATTGGTATACAAACCTCGTAATTTTGACCGGTTACATATATCCTCATTTGATGTTTTTAGGCTGCTTTCTTGATTTTTCCCCATACCCCCCCCCCCTGGGTTTAGGAGCTCCGAACACCCTACCGCTAATGTCCCCATTTCTGCCCTCTGAATCTTGCTTTCCACTGGCTAATTCTACATCTGTACCCTCCCCCCCATCACCTAGTTTAAAAGCTCCTCTAACTTTTCAGCCATCTTCTCACCCAGTACGGTTGCACCCTCCCCATTTAGGTGCAATCCGGCCCAGTTCTCCAGGAACCCGAAACCCTCCTTACTACACCAGCTCTTCAGCCACTTGTTAACTTCTCTAATCTCCTGCTGCCTCTCTGGTGTGGCTCGAGGTACAGGTAGTATTTCTGAAAATACTACCTTGGAGGTCCTAGTCCTCAACTTAGCTCCTAAGTCCCTGAAATCATTTAGAACTCTCCATCTTCCTCTGCCTATGTCATTGGTACCCACGTGTACCATGACAGCTGGGTCTTCCCCAGCCCCACCCAGTAATCTGTCCACCCGATCCGCGATGTGCCGAACCCGAGCGCCCGGTAAACAGACTGTTCGGCGCACACGGTCTTTGTGGCAGATTGCACTGTCTGTCCTGACTGTCTAATAATTGAGTCCCCTACCACCAGCACCTGTCTTTCCTTTCCCTTTCTCCCGGCCTCACTGGAGGAGTTCCTCCCCTGGCAGCTATGGGCGTCGCTCTTCTCCAGCAATGCTGGTCCCTGACTGGTTTCCCCAATATCACGCAACGGGGCGTATCTATTGGGGTGCTCCAGCCCGGGACCAGCCTCCTTGCCTTGTCCTCTTCTACCCCTCCTAACTGTCACCCCTCTACTCTGCTCTGATGCCTGCACCTCCAATACTCCATCCACCTCTGTGCCGGCCCCTGCCTGCGCCTGACTGGTAGGGATGATCTAACTTTTGAAAAGTTTGGTTCGACCAGAGCACCCGACCAGAGCGGCCCGGATTTCAGAACCCCATTGAAATCAATGGGACCCGAACTTCGGTAATCAAAAAACACCATTTTGAAGCCCTAAAACCCAATAAATGCCTCCAAAAACCCCCAAAAAATGCCTGCGACAACACACCTGGTCGTTTTTTTTTTTTTGGCGCTAGCGTTTTTTTGGGCATTTTTTTTGGGTTCTTTGGAGGCAGGCAAAACATCTGAACTTGTGTATACGGGTATATATACACACATACTTATATGTATATATACACATAGACATATATAGGTGTGATAGTAGCAGAAATATATGCTTGCGCTAATGAAATCATTTACACTAATATGGCTCCGCTCCTATACCACCTATATATGTCTAAGTGTAAAATACATATAAGTATGTGTGTAGATATACCACTATACACAAGTTCAGATGTTTTGCCTGCCTCCAAAAACCCCCAAAAAATGCCTGCAACAACACACCTGGGCGTTTTTTTTTTGGCGCTAGCGTTTTTTGGGGAATTTTTTGGGGTTCTTTGGAGGCAGGCAAAACATCTGAACTTGTGTATAGTGGTATATATATACACACATACTTATATGTATTTTACACTTAGACATATATAGGTGTGATAGGAGCATAACTATATTGGTGTTAATTATTTCATTAGCGCAAGTAGTGTTTTCTGCTCCTTTCACACCTATATATGTTCAGGTGTATATATACATACATGGGTGTGTATATATACCCCCTATACACATGTTCAGATGTCATGCCTGACTCCAAACATGTGCTCCAAAAATCCCTATAGACACCTGCAGCCAAAAAGCAAGCTGACAGGGGGCGAAGCCATATTACTGCAGCGAAAGTGACTTCAGAGAAACTAGCTTTTCTCTATAGCGGTCACCCTGATATGGAAGGGTTTGGTCACCCTGCCATAGCAGTCACTGTCAGTTCACCCTACACTACACTAGGGTCACCCTGGCACTTAACACTTTCCCTACAGAAACTAAATTATTAAAGCTAACTAAAGTGTAAAAGAGCACCCTAACTACTATAGATATCCCTTTCCTCACACTTATAAATGCTAAATGACACTTTGTAGCAGAAGTCACAGAACTGCTTCCACTCTCTTCCATGTCCCTGTATAACAATGCTAGGAATTTAGCGGGGGCTATCTTATATACCGGGGGGCGTATTCACTAATGATTGGACTATGGACCCCCTAGTCACTCCAATCACATTCCTGGCATTCTCCTGCCCCCTCAATTGGCTTTTGCTAATGGTTCTGGTCCAATCATGGGCTTTTAAAGCCCATTTCCTGTCCCATTGCATTTTGGTCGGTTCTGGTTGCCGAATTCCGAACTTTTTTGGCAAAAAGTTCTAAATTCGGCCGAACCTCGAACAGCCAATGTTCGGGTCGAACCGATGGTCGACTTGAACCGTTCGATCATCCCTACTGACTGGTACGATCCTGGCTCTCCTTCGGTATGGACATTTGGCTCAATGTTGCCAGCTGCCTCCCTAGATTCAGGACCTGAGCTTCCAGGGAAGCAATGTGCTTATATTTTGCGCATTTGTATTCGCCCTCGATCACATGATCGAGGAACGCATACATATCACAAGATGTACACCGAGTTGCATCTCCACACCCGCCGGGCATTGTACCTACTAATCTAATCGAATGGGGATTTAGTAATTAAAGTCTGTCCTGTGTGGCTGTTTCCTGGCTTCCTAACTCTACCTTCTCACCCTCTGGTACTCCGCTACACTCACTTGACACTCAGTCGCACAACACTCACAATCGCACAGCCTGGTCAGTCGCACAACACTCTTAGTCACATAACACTCTCAGTCGCACAACACTCTCAGTCGCACAACACTCTCAGTCGCACAGCCCGGTCAGACGCACAACACTCTCAGTCGCACAACACTCTTAGTCGCACAACACTCTCAGTCGCACAGCCCGGTCAGACGCACAACACTCTCAGTCGCACAACACTCTTAGTCGCTCAACACTCTCAGTCGCACAGCGCGGTCAGTCGCACAGCCCTGTCAGTCGCACAACACTCTTAGTCGCTCAACACTCACAGTTGCACAACCCGGTCAGTCGCACAGCCTGATCATTTGCACAGCCCAGTCAGTCGCACAGCCCGGTCAGACACACAGCCCGGTCAGTCGCAGTTGTTGAGCACAGTCGCACAACACTCACAGTTGCACAGCCCGGTCAGTCACAGAGCCCGGTCAGTCGCAGACCCCGGTCAGTCGCAGAGCAGTCAGTCGTAGAGCAGTCAGTCGCCTACAGTCCCTAGCTATTCCCCTCTGGTTCCCTCCCACCAGCTGCCAAACAGCTGATCGGTCACCTACTCACGTGCTGCTGTTCCGGGTCACCAGCTCACTCCCAGTCCTTCAGCCCCCTTGGCTGTCCTCCACCATTGCTGCCGCCGCCATTTGGTGGTCCCAGGTACTTGCAGGTATCAAGGTACTGTCATATCTACTGCTTGTCTGCCCTGTCTGTCCTTGTCTGATGGAAGATCCTGCAGCCTCCCCCTGTCAGTTTCTCTACACGCTGTCTGTGTGATCCCCCTCCCCCTCACTCAGCCCAACAGCTGATTCAGCACACTCACGTTTGTGCTGTCTCCTGTCCTGTCAGTCAATCCCTGCATGCCTGCAGTACTGTCCCCGCTGCCTGGTGTCTGTCACGTTGTGTTGGCAGTCCCCCTTCAGTCACTGGCTTCTGTCGAGTCTCCCTCAGCTGCTCCCCCGATGTCTGTTCCCCTTCACAGCACAGCAATCACAGCTCCCCTCCTCTCCACATGGTGCTCTCCTCTGCCTGTGCCTCTCCACGTGGTGCTCTCCTCTGCCTCTAGTGGCCACCAGCAGTATCTCACAGTAAAATATGCAGACTAGGCCGCAATTTTTTTTTTTTTCCTAAATGGGTTTTTATTGAAAAGCAGAATAGAACAACAGTATCCAACGGGTGCATCTCACAGTAAAATATGCAGACTAGGCCACAATTTTTTTTTCCCTAAATGGGTTTTTATTGAAAAGCAGAATAGAACAGTATGCAGCGGGTGTATCTCACAGTAAAATATGCAGACTAGGCCGCAATTTTTTTTCCCCCTAAATGGGTGTTTATTGAATAGCGGAATAGAACAACAGTATCCAAAGCGTGCATCTCACAGTAACGTATGAATGAAATTTTTTTTATTTTCCCTTAAATTGTTGATTTTTGAATAGCAGATTAGAACAGCAGTGTCTAAACACTGTATGCCACTGTAAAATATGAAGGAAAAGCTGTTTTTTTTTTTAAATCCATATTAAGCAGAAACATATGCACTGAGCTTGCATTACATGGCTGCTACAAGCCACACGCCTAACAGGTTGTATACTGTTGTTGTTCTATTCCGCTATTGAGTAAAAAAAAAACATTTGAATGAAAACCTAAAAATATTTTTTTTTTCCCCTTAAATTGTTGATTTTTGAATAGCAGATTGGAACAGCAGTGTCTAAACAGTGGATGTCACTGTAAAATATGGAGGAAAAAAAGTTTTTTTTTAAAATCCAGATTAAGCAGACACATATGCACTGAGCTTGCATTACATGGCTGCTACACGCCGCCCACCGCCCACCTAACAGACTGATACATTTTTTTTTCTCCCTCCTCCTCACTGGGCTCAGGTCAGGGCAAAAAGATTGTGCACTGCACCCCCACACAATAAAATCAATGTATATCGCTGCCTGATTAAAGAAGATTCTTCCTTTTCTTTCCCTGAAAGCAATCTCCAGCCTGCCCCTACAATAATCTCCTATCTCTCCCTCAGCAGCATCAGGAACCTCTCCCTACAGTAGTTAGAGCAGAGTGACGTGCGGTGCTACGTGACTCCAGCTTATATAGAGGCTGGGTCACATGCTGCACTGGCCAATCACAGCCATGCCTTTAGTAGGCATGGCTGTGATGGCTTCTAAGGGCACACTAGTTAAACACTTGTTGATTGGCTGCCCTGCAGCTGTTGAAACCGCGCCATTTAAACCACGCCAAAACTACCGAACAACGGACTGTATCCCGAATATACAGTAAAATGTTCGGGTCCATGTCCGGGTACCAAACACCCAAAAGTCCGGTACTATCCCGAACAATCCAGTCCGGGTTCGCTCAACCCTACTTGTGACACTCATACAGTGATAAGTGATAATACTGGACACTGACACTAATACTAATGACACTGGCTTGGAAGGGGCTACTATCTATGGGCAATCAAGGGGCTAACTGTGTGTAATATGGGCTACTTTTACCTTACTATATGGCTGTTTTTTTTTTTTTTCTCCCTGCATTCCAGGGAGATGAAACAGCCAGATCACTGTTCACAGTACACAGAGTTCTGTGTTTTTGTAAAGACAGAAATATGTATGTGATTGGACACAGCTTGTCAGCTGATTTTAGCCAAAATCAATGGCTGAAATCAGCAGTCAAACTCATACTGTGTCCAATCACACCACGGATCAGCAAGGGATGTGAACCAAAGCCAAAACAAGACAGATAACGTATATGCACGCGAGCATATGCGTGCCTGTACCTGCCGCCCGCTCATAGTATATTTACTGTGAGCCTTCAGCAGGTAGTTAAAGCAGGTAGTTAAAGCGCAATAGTTTTTTTTTACTAGCTTTGTTGGTTGCAGCTTGGCATTGCATTTAATTGCAAAGTCTGTAATGTATTATTACCCCCAAACCCTTTTCCATAACTGATTCTCCTAGGGGATCCCTTCTTATTGTGTATTTTGCAAGTGCATTTTGGCCCTCAAATTCATAACTTTACATTTATTAATATTGAACCTCATCTGCCATGTAACTGCCCAATCCCCAATTTTGTGAAGGTATTTCTGTAATGATGTCACATTCTGTGCCAAAGGTGTTTCCTTGCATAATTTGGTATCATCAACAAACACTACAAATAAGCTCTTGATTCCAACCTCTATATCATTAATAAATACATTGTACATCATTGGACCCATGATATAAACCTGAACACACCATTAAACACTTTAGACCATTCAGAGAATGAGTAATTTATCATTACTTTTTGGACCCATTCATGTAACCAGTTTTCTATCCTTGCATGGTACATGAAATTTCCTGTCCTCCAGTTTCCTATCCTTGTACATAAAATTTAATCAACTCCACCTTATTTTATTTATTAAATATGCATGAGGTACAGTATTACATGATTTAGCAAGGTCTAGGTAAACTAGGTCTACTAGACTTCCACCGTCCAATTTCTCATGTACTTCCTTAAAAAAGGAAAAATGTTTTTTGTCAAAAACCGTCTTTTATAAAATCCCTGCTGGTTGTGTCTTTAAGATAGCTTTATCCCAAACTAATTTCTGTATGGAGCCCCTTACCATTCCCTCAAATACACTATATTAACAAAAGTATTGGGGCAACTGCCTTTACACGCATATGAACTTTAATGGCATCCCAGTTTTAATCCATTATTATTATTATTATTATTATTATTATTATTATTATTATTATACAGGATTTATATAGCGCCAACAGTTTGCGCAGCGCTTGACAATGTGAGGGAAGACAATACAGTTACAATACAATTCAAAACAGGAGGAACTAGAGGGCCCTGCTCGTTAGAGCTTACAATCTAGAAGGGAGGGTCAAGTGAAACAAAAGGCAATAACCGTGGGGGATGGGCTGATGGAGAAAATGGAGGTATATTTGTTAGGTGTGGGTAGGATAGGCTTCTCTGAAAAGGAGGGTTTTCAGAGATCGCCTAAAAGCTGGAGAGGCTGGAGAGGCTCTGGAAAAGTCCTGGAGGCGGGCATGGGAGGAGGTGACGATGGAGCTAGAGAGCAGGAGGTTTTGAGAGAAACGAAGAGAACGATTAGGTTGGTATTTTGAGACTAGGCTAGTGATGTAGTTGGGAGCTACACTGTGGATGGCTTTGTAAGATGTTGTAAGTATTTTGAATTTAATTTGTTGGGTGAGCGGAAGCCAGTGGAGGGCTTGACAGAGAGGAGCAGTGGACACTGAGCAATTGGTAAGGTGGATGAGTCTGGCGGCAGCATTCATGATGGATTGAAGGGGGAATAGCCTGTGTAGAGGTATGCCAACGAGAAGGGAATTGCAGTAGTCGAGGCGTGAGATGACCAGGGAGTGAACTAAGAGCTTTGTTGTGTCTTTGGTAAGAAAGGGGCGTATTTTGGAGATGTTGCGGAGGCTGAGGTGGCAAGATTTGGACAGCGATTGGATGTAGGGTTCGAAGGAGAGTTCAGAGTCCAGGACAACACCTAAGACCTTGTCATGCGGGGATGGGCTGATAGTAATGCCATCGATATTGACAGAGAAATCAGGGGAAGGGGCACGTGGTGGAGGAAAAATTATAAGCTCGGTTTTGGATGGATTGAGTTTGAGGAAGTGGTGACACATCCAGACCGATATATCTGATAGTAAATTAGTGATACGTGAGGAGAGAGCTGAGGGGTGGATAGATAGATTTGGGTATCGTCAGCGTAGAGATGGTATTGGAAGCCGTGGGAGGCTATCAACTGACCCAGAGAGGAGGTGTAGATTGAAAATAGGAGGTGTCCAAGAACAGAGCCTTGGGGGACCCCAACAGAGAAGGGAAGAGTAGAGGAGGAAGTAGAATTGTACATAACACTAAAGGTGTTTATGGACCTTGCTTTGTGCACTGGTCCAAATTATTTGGTTCGGGGGGGTTATGGTGTGAGGTTGTTTTTCAGGGGTTGAGCTTAGCCCCTTAGTTTCGGTGAAGGGAACTCTTAAGACGTCAGCATACCAAGACATTGTGGACAATTTCATGCTCCCAACTTTGTGGGAACAGTTTTGTGTTGGCTCCTTCCAGTTCCAACGTGACTGCGCACAAGTGCACAAAGCAAGGCCCATAAAGACATTGATGAGTGAGTTCCAGTGCCTGACCTCACAAATAAGCTTCTGGAAGAATGGTCAAACATTCCCATAGACAAACTCCTAAACCTTGTGGACAGCCTTCCCAGAAGAGTTGAAGCTGTTATAGCTGCAAAGGGTGGGTCAACTCAATATTGAACCCTACGGACTAAGACTGCTATGCCATTAAAGTTTATGTGCGTGTAAAGGTGCGTGGTAATATAGTGTTTCTTTTTTTTTTCACAATAAAAGTTTATTGAATAAACAGGTAAAAATATCAATTGACAATGTTGATAAACAAAGTATTACATAATAACCAAACTCTACAGCATTGGAAGTCATTTCCAAAAATTGTATCTCACAATCAAGTAAACTATCAACCTAAATGAACATACCAGCAATTATATAGTCTTGAGTAATAATAAAGACCAAATTATTGGTAGTGTTAGTTAGAGTCCGGGTTTACATTGAACACTTGTGGAAAGGGTATGTTAGAGACTTCTTAGGGGTAAAGAAATTTGGAAGAAGAGATAGAAAGAATAAAAAAAGGGGGGGGATGTGGTGGTGGGGGAGGGAAGTCTGAGCTGTGAAAAGTGCTGCTGTCATTTTTATATCCTAACTTATACTGTATATCTGTTTATGTTAATGGTGAGAATCTTTCACATAATCTTAGGGTTCATGAGTGATTCCTAGGTGGCAGACACTGAAAATGTGGTCCAAGTGTTCCATAGATCATGGAAGATGGTAGAGGTTTCTTTCTTAATGGCTAGGGTTTCTTCCATTTCATAAATGTTTTTTATCTTCAAAAGCCAGTTTCTTTATGCCAATTCAGCGCAATGAGAGATTTTTAACATATGTAAAGGCAGGCATCCCAAAACTTTTGGTAATATAGTGTTTCTAACATACTATTGAAGATAGCCTGACTGGTCTGTAATTTTCTAGTAAACATCTCAATCCTTTTTTGTAAATTCCACTTAGTAAGTTTTCTTTAAAACTAGAAATAGTAGCTTGGCTATACCTTAAATTAATTTATCCAAGAAAGCATTTTTCCTTGTTGGGGCTGTCCCTGTTGGGCCCCCCTCTGTTACATAAATATGTCCTACAATATGTTTAGGAAATGGTAATCCTTTATTGACTGTGCAGTTCTATTGGCCCAATCAATGTCAGGATAATTAAAATTGCCCATAATAATAACATCGCCCTGCTTACCAGTCATGTCAGTTCATAAAAGGAGCTGAGACTGCTCCCATCCGTAATGGTATGGAGTGTAAAACATACTTCCACAAGTAATTTACTATTTGCTGCGCTCATATGGCTATCATGCTATAATAAATCTGCACCATCATAGTTCTCATTAGTTACAGTATATCTTTTCTCTTCTGTTTGTTTCTCATCCCTAGCCTCCTCCCTCCTGTTTTTCCCCTCAACTTCCCCCCCCCCTTCTCCCCTTCACCCTCCCCTTCCCATCCCGACGTTCCTCCGATCATTCCCTGGATACGGACCCGACCCCCCCCCCACGGGCTTACACGATTGCCTCCATTGCTTCCCTCCTGTGGGTTTCCTTGGAATTCCACACCCCGAGACGGATCACACACATTTGGTGGTGGCCCCCTGTGTCCGGATACAGTGAGTTCCCCCTTGGGGGTGTCCGACCATGGGAGGCACCATCTATGCCCCTAATTGTGCCTTTTCCGTAACACATCCCGCACCTCTGGAGGTCCACACGGCCTCTGACTGTATGTTCTCCCTGTGGCCCCACATCAGAGTATGGGAAGCAGGACTGTTCCCGCACTACTTAAGGTATATACTACATGCTCAGTTTCAGTCTTGCACTCCCATGTGCTCCAATGTACGATTGTGTCGTGGTTTGTTCCTCCACCCTTATATTGTATTTTGGATGTTACTGTTGATATTTCTGTAACGCTTTGTACCATTCAAACTGCTGTTCAATGGTTATTTCATTCTACTGTATTTTATTTCAATAAAATGTTTTGGAAAAAAAAAAAATTAGTTACAGTATATCATCTCTCAAACTCCCTTTCAGATCACTGTTCACCTACATACTGTACATAAAGTACATACATCCATACCCCTCAACCTCTTCTGCTAATTCTGTCCATCTGAAATATAGCGTAAACTTTGCAGCCCCGGCATGTGAGCTATTCACTCAGGTTTCTGATATTCCCACAAAATCAAATTGCTCCTTGAATAGTAGAAATTTTAATACATTCATTGTGTTTGCCAGGCTTCTTGCATTTGCTAATATACCTTTTCATTTTTACTTTCATTAATATTCTAGCATTACACATATTAAGTTATTATTCTTGCATTACACATATTTAACTTAGTACTTTATGCCATTACTCTTTTTGTATTGGACTTTGGTGATGCAATGTCGCTGCCATCTAGTTTGAGCCCTGGTCTCCCCACAATTACACCCCCCCTTCATTTCCCTTTTCCACTCGATCTTCATATGACATAATCTTTTCTGATTCCCCCCCCCCCTCAATCCTAGTTTAAAAACTTCTGTAGTCTTCTAACCATCCCCCCCTTCCTCAACAGAGCTTTACCCTCCCTATTTAGATACAGTTAGTCCCTAAAGTACACCCATTAACCTACTGAAAAGCCAGCCTGGTACTCCAGGAACCCAAACCCTCCTTCTTACACAAGTGTCTCCACCTACTTTCTCAACTCCCTTAGCACTTGATACCTCTCAGGTGTGACTCATGGCACAGGTCGTATTACTGAAAACACTACCATGGAGTTTATTCTCCTTAACTTGGTACCTAAATCTCTTAAATCTTTTTTAGGATGCTCCATCTTCCTCTAATATTGTCATTTGTACCAATGTGTATCATGACAGCTGGGTCTTCCCCAAATTCCACCCAACAATCTGTCAACCCATGCCTTAATGCATCAAAAATTAAACATCTGATAAACAGCCAACTGCAAACGGTGATCACAGTATTTGTGGTAGATAACCCTGTCTGTCCTTTAATAATGAAGTCCCCTAACGCTAGTATCTACCTCTTTTTGAATCTTCACCAGTTCTCATATTTACTGGAGCAGTCATTAACCTGGATGCTAGAGGAGATAATTTACTTAAGCAATGATACTCCTGAACTGATATCGGTCCTGGCGCGCAGTGGGTGAGGCACAGGCTGAAGGCTGTATTAGTGGGGTGGGGTCGAGTTATCGTAGCCGCCACCATCGAGTGGTCCGACCAGACCGTGTCTTTAATGGAAGCGGACTGAACATACGGGAGAATAGAGGAGGATACAAGGATGTGGTCAATACGCGCGTACGTCTGGTGTGAATGGGAGAAGTGAGTATAATCTTTGGTCGTGGGATTCAATTCCCTCCAGCAATCTATAAATCCCGTTTGGTTAAGCAATTTTGCCAGTTTCACACTATGTGTTGGGGGTCTTAGTGACTGGGAACCCGGCGGTCTGGACTTATTCAAGCTAAAATCAAAGGCCGTGTTGGAGTCACCTCCAAAGATTAAGTGGCCCTCCAGATGCGGGAGGAGCTGTTGGAACATGGATTGAAAAAATTTAACCTGATTGAGATTAGGGGCATAGTAAGACACAAAAGAGAATAGTTGCCCGTCGATCATGCCTTTAACAAGCAGAAATCTACCGTCCGCATCTGCAAATTCTGAGATCAGGTTGAATCTACAAGATTTAGCCAATAATACAGCCACGCCACGTGTTTTGTTGTCTGCATTTGCTAAGAAGAACGTGGGAAACTTAGCATGGAGGAATTTGGGTCTATACGTCTTCGGGAAATGCGTTTCCTGAAGCATAAGAACATCAATTTTCCTATGATGCATTTCCTGGAACGCTTTCCTGCGTTTTACAGGGGAATTAAGACCCTGAGAGTTATGAGTGGCTATGCGGAGACGTGGATCGGGAACCTTAGAAGAAGACATCCTGTTTGGAGGAAGGAAGCCCATGAAATAGTAAACCACTTATCACATAGTGCATATGGTGGGAGGCCCCCAGGAGGTGAGAGCATTTTTATTTTTTCTATTTTTTGGCGGGCGGCATGATTGACGATGGATTTACATCAAGGGACACTATTTTGTTATTTTTTAATAAAGGACTTGTCAAAAACTGTTTCCTGTGGTTACTACTTTTTAAAACTTTTTTGGTTAATGGGTAGGGGTATGATGTACCCGATACCCATTTACATGAGGGGGGCGAGATCTAGGGCCCCCTGGTAAAGGGGACTTCCAGATTCCGATAAGCCCCCTGCCTGCAGACCCTGAAAAACCACAGCTAAGTGTTGTTGGGAAGAGGCCCTTGTTTCCATCATGTGGAGGGCATGTGGCCTGGTGTGGTTGCCCCTTTCCTGACCTGCCGGGCTGAATGCTCAGATAAGGGTCTGGCATGGATTTTGAGAGGACCCCACGCCATTTTTAAAAAAAAAATTGCGTGGGGTTACCCTTAAAATCTATACCAGAACTGACATCATTTTTTCTTTTTTTTTAATAGCCGGCTGCTGGCAATTGTAATTGGCAATTAATTCTAAATGTGATTTGACTCGTTTTTTTTTTCTTTACCAATGTCATTTTTGCTGTAGCATGTTTTATGCATGCGACAGATGTGCCACTTTACAGGCACATTAAGGGGACCCACCAGGCAAGGAATTTTTATTGTTGCCCTTTATGCATAATTAAAATCACTGCTCCTAAAAAAAGGATTGTTTTAAAAAAATGTTTTATTGATACATGTCCCCCACGGCAGTACTCAGACCCCCATACCCCTTTTATGGCTAATTACTTGCATATAAGCCTTCAAAATGGGCACTTTGATTTTATTTTTCCTGTTCCACTCCAATAGACTTCAATGGGATTTGCAGATCGGGTTAGAACATTTCTCCTGTTCGGGAGCTCTGCTGCAAACCAAACAGGGAGGTATTTGGCCTACCCCTAGTCATGAGATATAGCAGAGGTAGACCTGAAAGGTGAGGAGTGAGGAGGAGAAGAATTTCATCCCTTTTGTATGGCTTTCAGGGGCTCTTGCCAAAGGGCTGAGTGGTGGGAGATTAAATGCCTTGTCAAACATGTGGTACCCAAATGGCTGGTGTTTTTGCCCCACTTGACCTCCTTGAGGCAAAGTTTGCAAATTGCAACAGTGCGATGGGCTGCACGTGTGCTAAAAAAGGCCCAGACAGCTGAGCTGTGGGAAGTGGGCAGGGAGATAACAGCTCCACATAACAGCTTTCATGTGATGAAATAGGGTGGTTGATTTCTTCTCTTTCATAATGACTGCCTCTTTGAGGTTGTTCCTCACCCTACTTTCCTCCTCATCTCTATCTTGCACCTAAGTGACATAAGTGACCTCATCGTCATCATCCCCTCCATTCTACGCATCACTGAAGCCCACTTGGTAATATGCTGCAGCTGGGGGTACATGACTGCTAATTTGAGCTGACATTGTGTTCAAATAACTCAGACGACTCCTTCATGCCTGATGCTGGGGCTATGGCAGGAGTAGCTGTAGACAAGGAGGCAGAATAAGCCACTCTGGCAGCTGCAGTGGACTGCACACTAGTCTCTAGTCTCTGCTTGGCTGATAGTGGATGAGGAGGATGAGGATGGTTTAGTAAGCCAGCACCTCCCCTGCATGCTGTGGCTGGATAGCACGGACAACCTCACTAAACAGAGAAAATGGGGCCTTCCTGAGGACAGACTATGTCCACCTTTGCCTGCTGGCCCCCTCACAGTGCCATGGGAATATCTGCCTCTCCTTGTTGGTCTCCCAGATAATTGAGGACTTATTACTAGGGTTGAGCGAACCCGGACTGTATTGTTCGGGATCGTACCGGACTTTTGGGTATTCGGTACCCGGACACAGATCAGAACATTTCACTGTATGCTCGGGTACTGTCCGTTGTTGGGTAATGTTATTTGATGTTTTGGCGCGGTTTTAATGGCGCGGTTTCAACAGGTGCAAGGCAGCCGATCAGCAAGCGTTTAACTAGTGTGCCTACTAATGGCATGGCTGTGATTGGCCAGTGCAGCATGTGACCCAGAGTCTATATAAGCTAGAGTCACATAGCGCCGCACATCACTCTGTTAAAACTATACTAGGGAGAGGTTCCTGATGCTGCTGAGGGAGAGATAGGGAGTAGTGATGGACGAACATCGACCGGGGCAGTTCGCGAACGCCAGCCGCAAATTTTCTCAAAAGTCTGCGAACTGCGAGTTCGCGGCGGGCCCCATTGACTTTAATGGGAGGTGAACTTTAAAAACCTTTAGGTCATATTTGCAGCCACAAAAGACGTAACTTGCTGTGAACAAATAGTCCCAGCACATGGACAATGTCATAACAGAAGTATTGCAATTGAAAAAGTTGCCCTAAATTTTTTTTTTTTTTACAGCAAAAAATATATATTCAGCAAAAAATATATATTTTTTTTTCATAAATCAGCCAGAACTGACAGCAGACGATAAATACATTGTCTAATACATATAGGGTCCATTCACACATCTGTAAAATGGGTCCGCATCCATTCCACAATTTGGCGGAAAATTTACAGAACCATTGTTTTTCATTTCCAGTCTGAAAAATTAGGCATTCACAGGATAAAGAAGTAAGTGTCGGCCATTCCAGGCCCCAAAAATTAGCCCACATGCATTTACCTGACAGCTAAGAACATAGTATTCTGTGGCTGAAGGTACATTAGGCATTCACAGGTAACAAAAGTATGTGTCGGCCAGTATTGGCCCCAAAAATTAGCCCACATGGGTTTACCTGACAGCTAAGAATGTAGTATTCTGTGACTGAAGGTACATTAGGCATTCACAGGATACAGAAGTAAGTGTTGGCCTGTATAGGCCCTCAAAAATTAGCCAACATGGGTTTACCTGACAGCTAAGTACGTAGTATTCTGTGGTTGAAGGTACATTAGGCATTCACACAGTATACAGAAGTAAGTGTCGTCCTGTATAGGCTGCAATAATTAGCTCACACGGGTTGAACTGACAGCAAAGAACGTAGTATATGATGGCTAGAGGTACGGTAGGCGTTCACAGTACACAGAACGGTAAGTGTCGGCCAGTATAGGCTCCAAAAATAAGCTCACATGATTTGAACTGACAGTAAAAAACATAGTTTTTGATGGCTAAAGTTATGGTAGGCGTTCACAGTACACAGAACCATAAGTGTCTGCCTGTATAGGCTCCAAAAATTAGCTCACATGGTTTGAACTGACAGCAAAGAACTTAGTATTTGGTGGCTGGAGGTACATTAGACATTCACAGAAAAAATAATTGTCGGCCCTGAAAGGCCCCAAAAATGTGCCATTCAATGGACATAAAATGCCTTTTATGACACTGTATGTAGCGAAGCCAAGGACCAGGAATTGTTGTGGATGGAGGAATTTCGATGAAACCTGGTCTACTGGTCACATGTGTTGAATTCTTCAGAGATCCATGCCTCATTCATTTTTATAAATGTGAGGTAGTCTACACTGTCATGAGCTAGGCGAGTGCGCTTATCGGTCACGATACCCCCTGCTGCGCTGAACGTCCTTTCGGACAGGACACTGGATGGGGGGCAAGTCAACATTTCCATTGCAAATTGTGCAAGCTCTGGCCAGAGGTCAAGCCTGCCCACCCAGTAGTCCAGGGGTTCATCACTCCTCAGAGCGTCCACATCGGCCGTTAACCTGATGTAGTCGGACATCTTTTTTTACGCTCCAACATTTCAGCCACAGAAGCCTGCCTTTTTCCAGAACAACGTGACGACGGCATCATGGAAGTTGGAGTGTTGGACAACTGTGAGGAGTCAGGAGAAGGGGGAGGAGAAGGAGAAGAGGCTGGACAGTGAGAGCATGGAGTGTGGCTTTGTGGGTTCTGACAGTTTTGCTCCCACTGGGCTTGGTGATGGGATTTCAGGTGCCTTCTTAAGGCGGTTGTCCCTAGGTGAGTGTTGGGCTTACCGCGACTTATGAGTAAAAGACAAAGGTGACCAGCGCTATGGAGCATGAACAGTGAAGGATGGAATAAAAGTAGTAGGTGTAAGCAGGTAACAACCAAATCCCGAAAGGTTAAGAATAAAGTGAATGTGCAAAGGGGTTGAGACGGCGCTACCTAAAGTGATCAAGTGCTGATTAAGGTGCAATAGTGTGCAAAAAACCCCATATGATGAGGGGTGACACCCGCTGATTTATAATTATAATTCCCAAAGGTTAAAAAGCAAGAAACACAATCCCGTGTCGATCCACATCAACCGGTTGGATCTATTTGTGTATGGTGAATTTTTGTCTACAAATAATGATTGTGTAACAAATAGACAAAACTTGTAGTGAATTTATTCAAATAAAGTGGTACAGTGCAAAACTGATCAGATTGATGAATGGTACATATAAATAAAAAGAAAAGAGAGGGGAGCCCCATGAAGCAGTATATAATAGTAATATGCCTCGGATCAGTGTAGAGCAACACCGGGAAGCTTCCTCGTTCCACGGCTGCATAGTCCGCGACCGGAAGTGACGCAATGACGCAATGGACCCGCCCTACGCGTTCCGTCAGCAGACATCCTCTGACGAAACGCGTAGGGCGGGTCCATTGCGTCACTTCCGGTCTCGGACTTTGCAGCCGTGGAACGCGGAAGCTTCCCAGAGTTGCTCTACACTGATCCGAGGCAGCTTCACCATGAGTTGATATTATTTTCTGTACTGGCGTACTATTATATACTGCTTCATGGGGCTCCCCTCTCTTTTCTTTTTGTGAGATCGCCAGCTGGTGCCTTGCTGGATCAAGAGAGGAGAGGAACCCCTGAATTCTACCCTGTTCGGACCACTCCATTGAAACAGGTTGTATATGCTTCACCTAGTGGTCACTTAGGGTAATACAGCACCTAAACCTCTGGGAGCTATATCACTTCATGATTTATTATTTATTTTATTATACTCACCACTTTACCACCAGGGATTTCTTATTTTTATTTATATGTACCATTCATCAATCTGATCAGTTTTGCACTGCACTGTACAAAAATTCACCATACACAAATAGATCCAATCGGTTGATGTGGATCGACACGGGATTGTGTTTCTTGCTTTTTAACCTTTGGGAATTATAATTATAAATCAGCGGGTGTCACCCCTCATCATATTGCACCTTAATCAGCACTTGATCACTTAACCCCTTTGCACATTCACTTTACCGCGACTTATTCGTTGACTGCAAAGGCTGCAGATGGCAACACTGGTGTCAGCAACGGACACATTAAAAAAAGCCCACACTGCAGAGCCATGTGCCGGCGTCCTGGGAGCGCCAGGTGTGACTGTACATGGTTGATGGCTCGCTCCTGATACATTTGCAGTCTGCTTTGTACCTCTTGTGCAATGCAAGTTCTGCCTGCCTCTCCTCCCTATCTGTCAGTCCGTCCACCAGTTCTACAAATAATTGCCCAGTAACTGTTGTCACTGTGTGTAGCACAGTTAACACAGCAAAAGAGGCCAACTGTTTGCAGGACTAAAATACAATCTTAGAAAATTATACTGTTAAATAACACCCCACTTCAATATGTGGCATGGGGGGGGGGGGCACAGGTTTATTACACCAGTTCTACAAATAATTGGCCAGTAACTGTTGTCACTGTGTGTAGCACTGTTTACCCAGCGAGAGGCCAAATTTTTGTAGGATTAAAATACACTCTTAGAAAATTATACTGTTAAATAACACCCACTTCAATATGTGGCATTGGGGGGGGGGCCATTGGTGTAGCACACCAGTTCAAAAAATTGGCCAGTGAGTTTGGCGCTGTGTGTACCAGACTTCACTCAGCAAAACTAGGCAATATTGTTGCATGACACAAATACACTTGAAAAAGTTTACTCAGATAACACCCCACTTCAATATGTGGCATTGGGGGGAGCATTGGTGTAGCACACTAGTTAAAGAAAATTGGCCAGTGAGTTAGGCGCTGTGTGTACCAGTCTCCACTCAGCAAACTAGGCAATTTTGTTGCATGACACAAATACACTTGAAAAAAATTACTTAGATAACACCCCACTTCAATATGTGGTATTGGGGGGGGGGGGGGTACAGGTTTATTACACCAGTTCTACAAATAAGTGACCAGTAACTGTTGTCACTGTGTGTAGCACTGTTTATACAGCAAGAGGCCAAATTTTTGCAGGACTAAAATACACTCTTAGAAAATTATACTGTTAAATAACACCCCACTTCAATATGTGGTATTGGGGGGGGGGGGGCACAGGTTTATCACACCAGTTCTACAAATAAGTGGCCAGTAACTGTTGTCACTGTGTGTAGCACTGTTTACACAGCAAGAGGCCACATTTTTGCAGGACTAAAATACACTCTTAGAAAATTATACTGTTAAATAACACCCCACTTCAATATGTGGCATGGGGGGGGGGGGGCACAGGTTTATTACAACAGTTCTACAAATAATTGGCCAGTAACTGTTGTCACTGTGTGTAGCACTGTTTACACAGCCAGAGGCCAAATTTATGAAGGACTAAAATACACTCTTAGAAAATTATACTGTTAAATAACACCCCACTTCAATATGTGGCATTGGGGGGGGGGCATTGGTGTAGCACACCAGTTCAAAAAATTGGCAAGTGAGTTTGGCGCTGTGTGTACCAGACTTCACTCAGCAAACTAGGCAATATTGTTGCATGACACAAATACGCTTGAAAACGTTTACTTAGATAACACCCCACTTCAATATGTGGCATGGGGGGGGGGGCAATTGGTCTATCACACCAGTTATAATACATTATAAGTTCTTTTGTCACTGTGTATAGTGTTGCTGCAGAAAAGCTCAGTCTCACCACCACACCTGTCACAATGCTGCACAGTGCACAATAATAGTACTAATCCACTATAATATGCTTTCTACAAAGTATAGTATACTGTGGATTACCCCCCTCCTCCCCCCCTTTTAGGGCACTGCACAGCAATACCAAAAAATTTGCAGCCCTTTACATATCTTTTGTGGACATTAACAGAGCGATTTCTGTGTGACTGCAGCCGATCTCTAACTGCCCCTAAAGCAACCACTGGATACCTCTCCCTATTGTAAAGAGACTGTAATAGACCCTAGAACGACATTGCAGCATTTTAAATGACTTTTGTGGACATTGACAAAGCGATTTCTGTGTGACTGCAGCCGATCTCTAACTGCCCCTAAAGCAACCACTGGATACCTCTCCCTAAGCTCAAAAGATACTAGACCTATACCGAAAAATACCAGCCCTGAAAAAGAATTTTGTGTATCTTCACAGCGCTATATGTGTCTAGCAACCTCTCCCTGATGAGCACAGCAGACCCCTCCCTACACTGGCAGACAGCGGAATGTGAAATCGCCGCCAGATTGGGTCTATTTATAGGGTAGGGGGACTGTCCATGTGCTGGAATGTGTCAATTGGCTGTCCCGTTCCACCTGACGGCTGTGTCACGGGTCAAAGTTCTCCCCAATGTAAACAAATATGGCTGCCGCGAACGACGCCATGTGTCTGAAAATTTGGCTGGTAGCGATCAAGCAAAATTTGCCATGAACCGACCGCCGGGTGAACCGCAAGGCCATCTCTAATAGGGAGATTATTGTAGGGTCAGGCTGGAGATTGCTTTGAGGGAAAGCATAGGAAGAATCTTCTTTAATCAGACAGCGATCTACATTGATTTGATTGTGTGGGGGTGCAGTGCACAATCTTTTTGCCCGGAGGGAGAGATAGGAGATTATTGTAGGGTCAGGCTGGAGATTGCTTTGAGGGAAAGAATAGGAAGAATCTTCTTTAATCAGACAGCGATCTACATTGATTGTATTGTGTGGGGGTGCAGTGCACGATCTGTCCTGAGCCCAGTGAGGAGGAGAAGAAAGGAGAAAAAAAAACTTTTATTAATCTGTTAGGTGGGCGGCGTGCAGTGCTGCACATTTAATGCAAGCTGAGTGCATATGTGTCTGCTTAATCTGCCTTTAAAAAGGAAAAAAACTTTATTCCTTCATATTTTACTTTGACATGCATTGTTTAGACAGACACTGCTTTTCTAACCTGCTCTTCAAAAAGCACCAATGTAAGGGGAAAATAATTATTTTTCAGTATTTAGGGGAAAAAAAAATATTTTTCAGTTTTTCATTCAAATGGTTTTTTTTTTATTCAATAGTAGAATAGAACAAAAACAGTATCCAACCTGTTAGGCGTGCAGTGTGTAGAGGCCATTTAATGCAAGCTGAGTGCATATGTGTCTGCTTAATCTGCATTTAAAAAAGAAAAAACTTTTTTCCTTCATATTTTACTGTGACTTACAGTGTTTAGACACTGCATTTCAAATCTGCTATTCAACAAGCCCCAATTAAGGGGAAAATTATTTTTCAGATTTTCATTCATACGTTACAGTGCAATACACCCATTGCATACTGTTGTTGTATTCTGCTTTGCAATAAAAACCCATTTAGGGGAAAAAATAAATTGCAGCCTAGTCTGCATATGGTACAGTGAGATACACCCATTGCATACTGTTGTATTGCGCTTTGCAATAAAAACCCATTTAGGGGAAAAAAAGTTAATTGAGGCCTAGTCTGCATATGGTACAGTGAGATACACCCATTGCATACTGTTGTATTCCGCTTTGCAATAAAAACCCATTTAGGGGAAAAAAAAGTTAACTGCGGCCTAGTCTGCATATGGTACAGTGAGATACACCCATTGCATACTGTTGTATTCCGCTTTGCAATAAAAACCCATTTAGGGGATAAAAAGTTAAATTGCGGCCTAGTCTGCATATGTTACTGTGAGATACACCCGTTGGATACTGTTGTTCTATTCCGCTATTCAATAAACACCCATTTAGGGAAAAAATATTAAATTGCGGCCTAGTCTGTATCTGTACATGTGAGATACACCCGTTGTATACTGTTGTTCTATTCTGCTATTCAATAAACACCCATATAGGGAAAAATAATTAAATTGCGGCCTAGTCTGCATATGTTACTGTGAGATACACCCTTTGGATACTGTTGTTCTATTCTGCTATTCAATAAACACCCATTTACGGGACAGAAAGATATTAAATTGCGGCTTTGTCTGTATCTGTACGTGTGAGATACACCCTTTGGATACTGTTGTTCTATTCTGCTATTCAATAATCACCCATTTAAGGGACAGAAAGATATTAAATTGTGGCTTAGTCTGTATCTGCAGGTGTTAGATACATACTTTGTATACTGTTGTTCTATTCCGCTATTCAATAAACACCCATATAGGGAAAAAATATTAAATTGCAGCCTAGTCTGCATATGTTACTGTGAGATACACCCTTTGGATACTGTTGTCCTTACCTGCTATTCAATAAACACCCATTTAGGGGACAGAAAGATATTAAATTGCGGCTTATTCTGTATCTGTACGTGTGAGATACACCATTTGGATACTGTTGTTCTATTCTGCTATTCAATAAACACCCATTTAGGGGAAAATTCATAATTTTGAAGCGTTTGCTGATTAGTTACTGTGAGATACACCCTTTAAATTTGTTCGGAGCATCTCCTTCCACCCCCGAGGATTGCAGGGCGCTTCAGTTAGCCTCCTGTTGCTAACTCCTCCTACTCCGCTTCCTCATCCTCTACCGCCTCCGCATCCGGAGCAGTGATCATTTCCAAGGCTTTCAGGGCAGTCATTCACAAGTGGCTCAGAGGGTGGTTTCCTGCACCCACAAACGCCAGGTACACAATTGTCCAGCAAGGGCACAATTCTGGAGGATGACGAGTTGGAGGAGGAGGAGATGGAGGAGGAGGAGGAACCATGTTTACCGCAGGGTGGCACCCAGATAACTGATAACAACAGATACTACACTTGATCTTAGCCAAAAAGTCGAGAAGCAATGCTTGTGGCATTCCCACCTGACAGCGAGGGCACAGTGGAAGCACAAGGCGAAGGCAGAGGAGGAGGTTGCCAAGGCAGCCAAGGCACCGCCAGCACCTCAGAAGGCAGGGTTAGCATGTATGAAATGTGGAAAAGCTTTGTCGGCACGCCACAACAACCAGGACCACCAGCTGTTTTTTTTTTAAGCCCGTGGTGTGTGAACATACTCTGACTATCACCCGGTGGGTGCATAAAAAAGTGCACACCAAAAAAGTGACACAAAAAGTGCACAGGGTGTACACATGGTCCTTGACCCCGATCCCCCGGGGTGCAAGGCTCCTGACAGGGACTGGGGTACTTACACTGGCTAACCTGGCCAAAACCAGGCAGCCCCGTTCTTTAGGAGGTCTGCTGAAACAGACCACCCCAAGTACTAGGTGGGGCTTTCCCGAAGAGAGACCCCATGAGAGAGGGCGTACCAAGCCAGAAGACCATATCCACCCCTCCCAAGACTTTCAGGGACAGACCCAAAGACCTACACCCTACTAATCACGCTGTGCATAATAAAGTGTACTGCCATAATAAAAAACACAAAATGTGAGACACACAACACATAAAAGTGGGGAAAGTGATAGTGGAGAAGTGCAAGGTTAGTGACACGTTGCAATACTATGGCAGGCCCTTCGGCCAGCAATAAAAAATTTGCCTGATCTTGACTACTGACCAAAAGGCCCTGCCCTATTGGCAGGTGTGAAAAACGTGTGTAGGAAGTGCAGTATCCGTGGTGCCATACTCAGTGTTGCCATCCACCGTGAATTATGGCACCCCTGGACTGCCACTTCAGGGGCACATACACCACAGGCTTTTCAGAATCCTGGTCCCTGGCAAGACCAGTGCAGCCCCGTCCCTACCAGAAGGCCTCTGAACTTAGACAGCTTTGGGAGAGCCCGGCCCACAACCAGGGACACATACCTTTTCCAAGGCCAGACTCAACCAAGAAGGGGGGAAAAAGCCCCCCAGCCGCCATCACCGTTCCTTACCATATACCATATACAGTTCCTTACCGTTCCTTACGTACTATACACGTACTGAATGACTGGTCTGCCCCCTTCAACTTCTGGGTCTCCTAATTGGGCACATGGCCTGAGCTTGCCCTTTACGCCTTGGAGGTGCTGGCCTGCCCTGTGGCCAGTGTATTACCTGAACGTGTATTTAGCATGGCTGGGGGCATTATCACAGACAAGCGCAGCTGCCTGTCCAGAGCCAATGTGGACAAGCTCACGTTCATTAAAATGAACCAGGCATGGATCCCACAGGACTTGTCCGTACCTTGTGCAGAATAGACATGTATACCGGCCTTACCCAGCCATTGTTCTATTTGATCTTTCTAACTCTTTTGGGGTGTACCCTAATTTAAAAAGAAATAAAATTAAAAACAAAAACCAGTGTTGGCTACCTCATCCTCCTCCACCGCCGCTTCCACCTACACCGCCACATCAACCGCCACCTCAACCTCCTACTCCATATGGGCCTCGTCCTCCTCCTACATCATTCAAGATGATTATTTTTTATTTTTCTGTTTTTTATGTTATTTTAGGTTATTTTCCTATCCACATTTGTTTGCAGAGCACTTGCAATGCTCTTAAAATGATTTTGCTGCCATTTGCAGCCCTCTAGCCCTTTCCATATTTGTTTTAGAGCCATTTTAGTGCTCAAACGTTCGGGTCTCCATTTACTTCAATGGGGTTCGGGATCATGGTAAAGTTCGGGTTAAGTTCGGGTCACGAACCCGGACTTTTTCTTAAAGTTCGGCCGGACCCGCCGAACCCAGACATCCAGATGTTCGCTCAACTCTACTTATTACCAAAATGTAATAGAGACGGGGAAATGTGTACGTGGATGCACTTAATTCAACGGAAAGTGCTGTTTGGTGCACTTTATTGTGAGTACTCACTACACAGACACACTCTACTGACACACTACAATGTACTGCCGTAAAAATGCGCTGACGCAATTCAATATATTGCATTAAAACTGCACCAATGCACTTCAATATACTGCAGTAAAGGTGCACTAATGCGCTTCAATATTTTACAGTAAAAGTGCACTAACACACTACAACGTCACTGACACACTTAACTGACAGTACAGTAAAAATGAATGGTCGGACTACACTCACGCTGCACTATCACTATAATCACACTAAACTGACACTACAGTAAAAAAGAACGGTCGCAGTACACTCATGCTGCACTATCATTATATTCACATAACATTGATACCTTACACTCACAATAGAATTGTAATCGCACACTAACTCGCTAGTTGCAATGAATAGAGCCCTTTTCTATCTATCTCCACTCGAATATCGCACTGCAAATGGCTGCTCTAGGAAGGAGCCTATTAAAAATGTGGGGTGGGGCTATGAGCAATGAGCCATGATTGGAGAGAGTCATCCTGACTGTGTCCAATCATGGTTCTGACAGTGCTATGTGCCCTAGTTGGGCAAAGCCTTCAATGCTTCAGCCAATCAGGGCTTCCAATGCACTTTGCTGCTCACAGTGCATTGTGGGGCGTTCAGTGGGCCGAACAGTCAAATGCCCAGACAATTTGGGTGTTTGCCGAAAGGGCGAACAGCCAATGGTCAACCCAAACTCATGCTGGAGCCGAGCCATTCACCCAACACTACTAACAGCTATATTTTATATCTACATTTAGGCTATAATACCTCCACTTATAATATACGATTAATATCTGTGTCAAAATGATTGCACTTCAACTAATTAAGCCCATTACATTATTTACAATTTTTATTTGCTATATTTTGTGTTGATTGCTATGCAAGACTGGAGTTGGAATCACTGAGAAAATGGGTTTTCACTGTTTGCAGTAAAAGCAATTTATTTAATCTGTTTTATGTTTTTAATAATTACTATATATTTGCCATTTCACTACTTAAAATTCATTCTTTTGATCAAACTATTATTTACTGCAAGAAGAAAAATTATTTATGCATTGGCAATGGCACATCATCCCATCTTCAAGGCTTTTTCATTAAACACTGACATGAACATTATCTCTCTCTAGGAATACATTTATCATAGTTTTTATATATTTTTTGTGATTATCCACAAGAAATAAGGTGATTTGGTATAATGCTTAAAATAGAAAAATGGAATAGGGACCCTCTTACCAGTTGTGAAGTACTAAAAAAGGAAACCTAAAAAAACAAACCTAAAAAAAAACAAAACTTGTATTACTGTTGGGTTTAAAACATTATAATCATCTTTTGGAACATGCTGTCTATAGAATCTCGCCTAGAAGCCTCAATTACAAAAAAATATTTTTGTTTAATCAAAAAATATTTTTTCCAGTTGCTTTCATTTTATCTTTTCTTTTTTTTTAATTATTTTCTAATGAGGCTAGAAGTAAAGTATAGAATAAAGCCAGGGGAAATTTACATTCTATAAAAGCTGAAAATGTGTATTTTTAGGTTCTAAAACAATTATGACATAAAAATACCCATTTAATATTTATTTTATAATTACCAGTTAACAGTCATCAGTTGCTGCAACCAGGTCATTTCTCCATCCCTGCTAAGTCACTTTACTACTAGGTTTTAGTTTGTTACACAGCAAAGACCTATACCGGCAACCTTAAGAGGCCAGATTTGACCTGTTTGCCCATTCAAATCTCTGACTGCTACTTAAGCTCAGTAATTTAGTGGTTGTATTATGACTGCCACTAATGAATGACTTCCCTGCATGCCCACCTGCTTGTTTTCCATAGTAAGTAAGTCGGCTGGCATTTCCTTGGTGAAGACAGTGGCCAAGTTTGGTCATGACCATATTTGGTCAATGAAATCCGACAGCATCATTGGCTGACTTGTTAACAATTAGCAGGCAAGCTCTAATTTGTGTAGCACTGGGAGAAGGATGTTCAAGAACAGAATGTTGTGTTTTCATCAGTGAGTCACTGAGATATTCATTATGATTAATGATGGATCTACTTGGTGGATGACCAGAATAATGACCATGGGACATTTTGCTTTAAAGAAAAGACTGGTTATTTTTTGAAAAAAAAAAGGAGGTGATATATATCCCTTACACATTCAACTAGGGTGCTGGATATCTGGGGGCCCTATTAAATTATACCCAAAAAAGGGACTGGCATATAACCTCTTTTATGTATGGAGTCACCCTCTAAATTGTTACCAGATCCTTAACAAAAATGTAAGAATGATATGAATTTATGGGGTACCCAATTTAATTTTTTTGCATATATTGCCCTATTTAAGATGAGGGTTTGGTATTAATTTTGGGGGGCACCACATTTTTTTTGCTTGCTTTTGAGACATACCAGGCCACTTTCCCAGCAGAAAAAAAAATATTCTAGATAGTAATCTAGTATGAAATTTTAAGGGGCACCTTGCAAAAAAAATTTAGGGTCTCCACTAAAATTCATACCAGGCTGTCATTGAGGCATACAGCCTGACTGACATAGAAAGGGAAGGGAAACAAACATGTAACCAGCTGAACCATATCAAGCCTCCAATATGAAAAGGGCATGAATTTTGTAGCTGACCCTATGTCATTTTTTTTGTTTTTTTTTTATTTTGCATGGGGTTCCCACTCAACCAATTAAGGACAGGAAGGATTTACCCACTTAATGACTGGGTCATTTTTTGCGATACGGCATTGCGTTACTTTAACTGACAATTGTGCGGTCGTGCAACGCTGTACCAAAATAAAATTGTCCTTTTTTTCCACCAATAGAGATTTCTTTTGGTAGTATTTGATCACCTCTGTGGTTTTTATTTTTTGCGCCATAAACAAAAAAGAACAACAAGTCTGAAAAAAAAAAAAACAACAACTTTTCTTACTTTCTACCATAAAACATTCCCAATAAAAAAAATGAAAAATCTATTTTTTTCATCAATTTAGGCCAATATGTATTCTGATACATATTTTTGGTAAAAAAAAATCCCAATAAGTGTATATTGATTGGTTTGTGCAAAAGTTATTGCGTCTACAAACTAGGGGATAGATTTATGTAATTTTTATTTATTTACATAGTTACATAGTTAGTCAGGTTGAAAAAAGACAAGTTCGTCTGGCCCAACCAATAAAAAAACAAAAAAAAAAACCAGTAAAGAAAACCCAACCATACAATCCTATATACACAATCCTCTACCCACAGTTGATCCAGAGGAAGGCGAAAAAACCCCAGCAAAGCATGATCCAATTTGCTACAGCAGAGGGAACAAATTCCTTCCTGATCCCCCCGAGAGGCAATCAGGATATTTCCTGGATCAACTTCATCTATAAATATTAGTACCCATTTATATTATGTGCACCCAGGAAAGAATCCAGACCTTTTTAAAAGCTAGCAAGAACCACCTCTGGAGGGAGTCTATTCCATATTTTCACAGCTCTTACAGTGAAGAAACCTTTCCATATTTGGAGACACAATCTGTTTTCTTCTACATGTAAAGAGTGCCCCCTTGTCCTCTGTGTATACCTTAAAGTGAATAACTCAACACCACGTTCACTATATGGACCTCTTATCTATTTATACATGTTGATCATATCCCCCTTAATCTCCTCTTCTCAAGAGGGAATACATTCAGTTCCTCTAATCTTTTCTCATAGCTGAGCTCCTCCATGCCTCCTATCAATTTGGTTGCCCTTCTCTGCATTTTCTCCAGTTCCCCGTTATCTTTTTTAAGAACTGGTGCCCAAAACTGAACTGCATATTCCAGATGAGGTCTTACTAATGATTTGTACAGGGGCAAAATGATATCTTTGCTTGCTTTGGAAACTGCAGCTTGGCATTGCATGCTATTATTAAGCTTATGATCTACCAGAACACCCAGATCCTTCTCCGCTATGGATTCCCCCAGTTCTACTCCCCCTAGTATGTATGCTGCATGCATATTCTTAGCCCCCAAGTGCATAACTTTACATTTATCAACATTAAACCTCATTTGCCACATAGTTGCCCAATGAAACAGCGCATTGAGGCCAGCTTGTAAGTTGGAGACATCCTGTCAGGAAGTTATTCCACTGCAGAGCTTGGTGTCATCTGCAAAGACTGAAATGGTACTTTTAATCCCAGACCCTATATCATTTACAAAGATACTAAAAAGTAAGGGTCCCAACACTGAACCTTGGGGTACACCACTGATAACCTTAGACCATTCAGAGTAAGAATCATTAACCACTACTCTCTGAATTCTATCTTTTAGCCAGTGTTCTATCCATTTACAAACTGATTTTTCTAAGCCTGTAGACTTTACCTTACACATTAGTCGTGTGTGGGGAACTGAGTCAAGCGCTTTTGCAAAATCTAAGTAAACTACGTCCACAGCCACCCCTCTGTCCAAGGTTTTACTTAGCTCCTCATAAAAAGAAATCAGGTTTGTTTGACAACTTCTGTCTTTCATGAATCCATGCTGTCGGTTGCTTAAAATATTTTTTTCCAGCAAGAACTTATTTATGTGGTCTTTTACTTGCAAAAGTTTTTTATTTTGTAAGACATATGTAGATTAATAACATACAATCTCAGGAAATATTGCATAAGAAAGGTATACAATGTGTCATATACAGAGCCCACTCGGGAAGGGACTTTGTAATGAAAACAATGGCAACAATGCAATACCAGATAGGCATGGTTACTAAAACAGTATTACTAAAACGTCTGAGGATCAGAACAGAATCCCAGCCCGCAAGCAAAGCACAGAAAAATATAACCGTGGACCTCCATGTAAGTTACAAACGCCCTCTGTAAACCAGGAAGGGGAGCCCCCCCCCCCCCTGAATCTTATGAACTGGGGTTGCATATAATCACCCTCTGAAGATATAGGTCCTGAGAGAGGTAGATACCCTATAAGCCAGAAGAAAGGAGGAAGTATGGAATATCCGAAAGGAAGAAAAGGAAAGGAAAAGAAGGAAAGAACACAAGAAGAGAAAGGGGATAGGAGAAAGGATGGAGATGCTGGAGTGGATGCAAGAAGGGATCGGGTGGAGAAAATACAAAACACAGACAATTAGGATGAGGGAGGTGAGATGTACAGACGCCAGGGTTCCCATACTGCTTCAAATTCCGCTTGCTTGTCACGGAAGATGCTGACCATCTTCTCCTGGGTCATGATCCAAGAGATTTTGCGTTTGGTCGCCCCCATTGAGACCGAGGGGGACTTCCAAGCCCGAGCCAAGGTAAGCTTCCCCCCCAACAACATGAAATGCATGAGCTTCAAACTGGTTCTGGGCCCTTTTACACCAGAGCCAAGAAGCAGCGCTACTTCCGGGGTCCTGGGAGCCGGAAGCCCAGTAACTTTGCGGATCAGACTAAACAATTTATTCCAAAAACTACGGATACGCGGGCATTCCCACCAAATATGGAGCAAGGAACCCTGATGTCCGCACTCGCGAAAGCAAAGAGGATCAGTCCCCGGGTACATTCTGGCTAGACGGGTGGGAACAAGGTACCAACGCGTAATAATCTTAACATTAGCTTCAACTAGAGACATATTCAAGATACCTTTAAAAGCCCTCCGGAAAATGGAGTTCCAGGTGTCCGGTTCCCACGATAGCTCCAGATCCCTTTCCCAGGAAAGGGCGTAACCAGGCTTGTCAGGTGAGTCGTTAAAAGCCCTGTAAATCAACAAAATACCTCCCCTCTGGACTTGAGCTTGTGCACACCAGCATTCATATGAAGTGGCCCGGGGTTCAACATCTGAACCTGCGACCATAGATGATAGGAAATGTCTAATCTGGTGCAACCTAAATTTTTCTGAGGAAGGCATATCAAGCTTACTCGTACAGTGTGCGACTGACAAGGGGCCCTGAGGTGAGAGGAAGTGTCCTATCCTGAATAGTCCCTTGTTGGTCCACCATCGAAAAGCCCTTATGTTTAGTCCCGGAACAAAGTCCGGATTGTTAAAAATATGTGTCAGGGGTTTGTGAGCCGAGATAAGTGTAGGATGTGTATAAAGTCTATCGCACAGCGCTAATGAGTGAGAGAGGGAAGGTGCCAATACAGGAGGTCTCCTACTTGGAGGAGCCCAAACCAAGTAATCTATGGTGTGATTAGGGACCGATTGTCATTCCATATCAACCCAATCTGGTCTGCCCCCCATAGCATATACCACCGAGAATTGTGCCAGTTGGGCTGCCTGGTAGTATCTCCAAAGCAGGGGGACCCCTAGGCCCCCCTGTAAGCGGCTTCTGAAGAGGACCCTCCGCGGGAGTCGGGGACCTCTGGTGCCCCAAATAAACTGAACCATCTTGGATTGAAGACTCTGCAATTTCCCTTTAGTTATCTGTATCGGGAGTGATCTAAATAGGTACAATATCCTGGGGAGAAGGTTCATTTTAACAGAATGAACTCTTCCCAACCAGGAAATGTTCCCTCTGGCCCAAAGTTCCATATCGGTAGACAATTTAGCGAACAGAGGTGGTAGTTGGCTTGGTACAAAGAGGAGATGGAGGCGGTCAAATTGACCCCCAGGTACGGGATAGAGGTGCTGGCCCATGAGAACGGAAAATTTTCCCGGAGGGTCTGCAACATTGATTGCGGGAGACTGACGTTCAAGGCTATTGACTTAGAGAGATTTACCTGGAGGCCTGAGATTTTCCCAAACTCATCCAACAGTCAGAGAAGATTGGGACTAGTAATGAGCGGTCTCGAGAGGAAAAGAAGAAGGTCATCAGCGAACAATGCGCACTTGTGTTCTCTACCCCCGCACAAAATCCCTTTAATATCAGGATGGCTTCTGATTGCTATAGCCAGCGTTTCGATGGCCACCGCAAAAATGAGGGGGGACAGTGGACAGCCCTGTCTGGTCCCCCTGTGTATCGGAAACGTGTCCGAATAGTGGCCCTGCAGTTTCACGTGCGCAATAGGAGAAGAGTAGAGGGCTCTCAAGGCGTTTAGGAAAGAGGGGCCAAAACCCCACCTGCTCAAGACATCAAACACATACGGCCATTCAACCGTGTCAAAGGCCTTCTGGAGGTCCAAGGAAAGGAGGAAACCCTGTTGGGGTCTCCCTCCATCTCAGGGGGCCCCCAGAAGAGAAATGATGTCCACAGCCCTACGGATCTGGTCAGGTCCCTGCCTCCCCGGCATGAACCCCACCTGATCTTTGTGAATATAGCGGCCTATAAAATCCGCCAACCTATTGGCCAATATTTTCGTCATAATTTTTAAATCGTTATTAATCAGTGAGATTGGTCTATAATTTTTAACGTCAGAAGTATCCTTGCCCGGCTTCGGGATAACCGAAATGTATGCGGTATTGGCCGAAGCCTCTAATTGCTGTCCCTGCCTAAGGGAATTAAAAAAATGCGCCAAATGCGGGGCAAGCACTGGACCAAACGCTTTATAATAACCCGAGGAAAACCCATCAGGCCCGGGGGCTGAACCTTTTTTCAAATGCTTAATTACCTCTAAGATTTCTAGCTCCGAGATGGGGGATTCCATGGATTTCATATGAGCCTCGGAAATACTAGGTAATGCCAGGCCATCCAGGAAGGCCGTCCTGCCCTGGATGGTCGCTCCCTCACTAGGAGTGTACAACTGAGAGTAGAATTTGTGAAAAGCGGTCATAATTTTTTGTGGGTTCTGAGTCATGGATCCATCCGAAGTCTTAATTTTGGGAAAAGCATAGGATCTGGGCCTGGGGGAAAGTTTAGCAGCTAGCCGGGGTCCTATTTTGTCGGTTTGGTAATAGAACTGTGCAGAGGACCAACGTAAACTTTTCTCTGCCCGGGTGGTAAGAGCCATGTTCAGGGCCAGACGACCCGCTTCCAAACACTGTCGCGACGCTAGAGTTGTTTTTTTCTTATGTGCCCTAGACACTTCCTGGAATTCCTTCTCCAGTTTAGCTACATCAATTTGATTTTCCCGCTTAAGTTTCGCCGCCAGCTGGATAAGCTTACCCCGCATGACAGCCTTATGAGCAGCCCACACGGTTTCTGGTGAGACCCCGCTTTGAGCGTTCAAATGAAAGTATTCAGTAATGTCTTTTTCCAGCATATTGCAGAGAGAGGGATTACTGAGCAAAGATTCGTTCAGACGCCACCTGCGCACCCCATCCCGTGATCTAGGGGACAGGAGGTCCAAGATGACCACGGAGTGATCCGAAAGAGGCGATTCCCTAATATTCGCTTTAACGGCCAGAGGGACCTCAGCGGATGACAAGAAAATGTGGTCAATCCTGGCAAATGTGCCATGAGGGGCAGAGAAATGTGTGTATTCCCTGGAGGAAGGGTTGAGTTCCCGCCATAAGTCTATCAGACCCAGTGAGTTAAGTTGCTTAGCGATGGTGAGACCATGTTTGGGTGGCCCCAAGACCCTAGGGCGCCTAGGGCTGGACTTGTCCAACATCTTATCAAAAGACGTGTTGGAGTCACCCCCAACTATCAAGGTACCCGTTAAATACGGTTCAAGCTTCGCCCACATTCTGGTGAAAAACCTAGCCTGTCCCTGATTGGGGGCATAGTAGGACACAAACGTGTAGGAAATCCCCTCCATTGTCCCTGACACCAGAATGTATCTCCCTTCTGGGTCTCTAACTTCTGATGTGGGGGGAGAAGCCCAAGTGTTTAGAAAAGAAAATGCCAACCCTTTTGTCTTATTAGCTGCGTTAGCCAGGAAGAACTGTGGAAATTTGGAGTGTATGAATTTAGGCAAATAAGTATCAGGGAAGTGGGTTTCCTGGAGCAGGAGCACTTCAAATTTTTGGGAGTGTGCATGTTGAAAATATTTCCGTCTCTTAACTGGGGAATTCATCCCCATTTATGTGGTCTTTTATTAAACTCTCCAGTATCTTCCCAACTATAGAAGTTAAACTAACAGGTCTATAGTTACTTGGCAAAGACTTTGATCCTTTTTTAAATATAGGCACCACATTGGCCCTACGCCAATCCAGTGGTACTATTCCAGTCCTTAACGAGTCCCTAAAAATTATAAACAAAGGCTTTGAAATTACAGCACTCAATTCTTTTAGGATGCATTTGTGGATACCATCTGATCCAGGTGCTTTATCCACCCTTATTCTGTCTAAATATATCTGGACCATATCACTTTTGAGCCATTGTGGATTATTTGGGGCTGTGTCAATACCATCCTCTTTATGGTCATGAGCTCCCCCATGCTCCTTTGTATACACAGAGCTGTAAAAAGTATTTAATAAGGTTGCCTTCTCTTTGTTACCAGTCACCCACTCCTGATTATTTTGTAAAGGGCCTACATTCTCAGACCTAAACTTTTTACTATTAATATATTTGAAGAATTTTTTGGGGTTTGTCCTACTATCTTTTGCAATCTCATGTTCATTTAGAATTTTTGCATCCTTGATTTCCTTTTTACATATTCTGTTATATTCTTTGTAACAATGAAACAATGATAGTGTTCCTTCATTTTTATATTTTTTAAAAGCTCTTTTCTTATTATCTATAGCTTTTTTAACTTTGGCCGTGAGCCACATAGAATTTATTTTTAGCATATTTTAAACATATTGCCCATGGGAATACACTTTGCAGTGAGTTTGCATACAGTCTTTTTGAAAATGTCCCATTTCTGTTCTGTGCTCATCGATGCCCATATTCCCTTCCAATCTAAATCCTGGAGAGCAGCCCTCATCCTTAGAAAATTTGCTCTCTTAAAGTTAAGTGTTTTTATATTTCCTGTATGCGTTTTTTGCTTACAGCTAACATTAAATGAAATGATATTATGGTCACTGCTACCCAGATGTTCTTTTATATGAACATTATTAAAAATCTCTGCATGGTTTGAGATTACCAGGTCCAAGAGAGCATCATTTCTAGTGGGGGCCTCAATAAAACGTGCCATTAAATTGTCTTGTAATAGGTTTATACAATTTTGCCCTTTAACTGTTCCAGCAGTGCTATTACTTCAGTCAATGTCTGGGTAGTTAAAATCATCCATTATTATCACTGTCCAAGCCCTTGCAGCTCTTTTTTTTTTAAACTTTACATTTTTATTGAATTTAGGCAGATACAATAAAAATATTCCACAAACATACACAACAGCTTACAGATGGAATGTAATGTTATGCTAATGATCGCCAATTATCTGAAAGAAAAGGTCCATTATACCAGGCCTGGTATACCCATCAGGCTAAAAAGAAAAAAGGCCATGCTTTCACAATATTGTATCTTATAGAGCTTGACTATATGTTTAAGCTTATGATATACACCATGGAGGTATGGACAACCCTCCACTAGTACTAATAATATGTAAGTAACAAAAACAAAATGTTATAAAACAACAGTAAAGAACAACAGTAAATCCTCATTTGTCAATAGCTAAGTAACTATGTTACCTCTAGTATAAGCAGGCTGAACCCATCAGTGTATTATTGACAATTGGTACTTTGTGATCCAAGGATCCCAAGTGTATTGAAAGGAGTGTTTTTTCCCTTGTGCTAATGCATATGAGTATTCATAAGAGCATTGTACATGAACTCGAGACACAACCTCCACAATTGCTGGGGCCACGTCTGTCTTCCATTGACTTAGAATAGTCAAGCTTGCTGCAGTCAAGATGTGGAGTGTAATGGTCCTAAATTGTTTTGGCTCCCTTTCTATAGTGAGCCCCAAAAGAACAAGAGCTGGTGATGAGGTTAGAATACATCCTGTAGCAGAAGAAATCAGTTTAAAAACTCGTTATGGATTTGCAGTGCCACAGTATGTGTAGTAAATTACCAGAATGTCCACAGTTCTGCCAGCATTCCTTAGAAGCATGAGTATACATTGTCGCTAACCGAACCAGAGTCATGTACCATCTATATGCAATCTTAAATGTGTTTTCCCAATGTAATACACAGTGGGACACTGTAAGGGTATATGTGAATGCCTGACTCCAGTTCTGCTCCCAGAAAGTTTGACCCAATTCCTGTTCCCATTTGGACAATGCAAGTGAGCATAGTGTTTGTTTTGCTAAAGAAAGGAGATTATAGAATTTCGAGATTCCCCCTTTCTGGTAAGTATTTTTATGATATAAGGTCCATGCCAGTTTGTCTACCGATATCTGTTCTGATTGCAACAACCGGATAAAGTGCCTGATTTGGTATAGTTTATAAGTGTCCAATGTGTTGGACCCTATGGGGATCGGCGACAGTAAAGAATAACCCTTGTCAATCCATGTTTCAACTTTTAAACTGGGTATTAGGTATTCAAAAGTTTGCAACAGGACATTCTGGGTATGTATTGTCACCATGTCATTATTCACTGCCAAGAAATTTCTCCATGCTTTGATGGAAGTAGTTATAAATAGATGATCCTCTATAAGTAGATGGTTATTAGTTGCTGCCACCAGCAGCAGGGCCCTGAGGTCCCCACCTTTGACCATATTTCGTTCCAAAGTCACCCATTGTTTAGTGTGGTTCAGATTGATCCAGGCTTGCATTTGGTCCAGGAGTGCCTCATCATAATCATTTTTAGTTATTGGTAGTCCCATCCCTCCCTTGGATTTATGTTTACAGAGTATTTGAAATTAAATTCTAGGTTTGGATCCCTTCCAGATAAAAGTACGGATGGTCTCATCTAGTTTCAAAAAAAAAATTTGGTAAGTGTCCACATCGGCCATTAACCCGATGTAGTTGGACACCTGTCGGTCTAGGCATTCCCTGATGCTGGATCCGGAGGACAGCTGTGGATGGGTCGGCTGAAAGAATGATCTCATAGCAGAAGTGACCAACACATCTTCAAACCGCCCTCTTCTTGCAGGCGCTGTTGGATTGCTACCCGCAACGGTTTCTCTGTGAGTGGAAATTCCTCTGTCAGCACACACAAAAGCAGAATGCAGCATTTCCTGAAGCAACGCCTGGAAGTGCTGCATTCTGACACCCCTCTGTGATGGTGGTAACATTTCTGCCATTTTTTGTTTGTACCAGGGGTCTAAGTATGATGCCACACAGTACAGGTCCTTGCCCTTTATGCTTTTTATATGGGGGTCCCTCTTAAAACACTGGAGCATGAAGACCCCAATTTGCACTAAACTGGAAGCGGTGTAGTGGCCTGGCTCCTGCTCATCATCCAGGATAATGTCATCCTCCTCCCCCATCCACGGACAACACCAGGGATCCCAGAAAGGTTTAAAGCATGCTCTTCTAGCTCCTCCTCATCCGCCCCGCCACCATCCTCCTCTGACTCCTCTTCAGACTCCTGTTGTTCACTTGTCTCATATGGAGTAGCACCCCCTGGGAATTCATCCAACATTGCGACTTCCTCATCATCCTGCTCCTGCTCCTCGACGGCTGGATCAATGATACGACGCAATGCACCCTCCAGAAAGAAGGCGTAAGGTACGATGTCACTGATGGTGCCCTGGCTGCAACTGACCAGTTTGGTGATCTCATCAAATGGCCGCAGAAGTCTGCATGCGGCGCGCATGAGCAGCCACTGGCGCGGTGAAAAAAACCCAAGCTCCCCAGAACCTGTCCTGCCGCAGAGTTCGTACAGGTAGTCGTTAACTGCACGTTTCTGCTGGAGCAGCCTATCAAACATAAACAAGGTTGAGTTCCATTGCGTTGGGCAGTCACAATAAAGACGCCTGACGGGCAGGTTGTGTCGCCGCTAAATGTCAGAATGGCAAGCCATGGCTGTGTAAGATCTTCTGAAATGGGCCGAGATTTTCCTGGCCTGCCGCAAGACGTCCTGGACCCCAGGGTATTTGACAACAATTCACTGCGCGACAAAGTTCAGGACGTGTGCCATCCATAGCACGTGTGTAATTTTCCTCTGTTTCAGCGGGCTCAGCAGATTGGCACCATTGTCGAACACCACTTTACCAACTGTCAAATTGAGTGGTGTTAGCCACTGATCTGCCTGTGAACGCAAAGTTGAAAGGAGTGCAGGACCAGTGTGGCTCTTGGCTTCCAGGTACAACAGACGCAGCACAGCCTGGCAACGTCTCACCTGGCATGTCGAATCGGTTCTGGGGATCTTGGGCGGCGCAGCGGAAGAGACAGTAGCAGCGGAAAAGGAGGAGTCAGCCGAAGAGGGAGGATGGAGGAGGAGAAGAAGAGGCAGGACTGCATGCAATCCGTGGCGGTAAAACCAAATCTACACAGGTGCCATGGGTTACATGCTTGACGGCCATCAGAAGGTTCACCCAGTGGGCAGTAAAAGTTATATACCTTCCCTGCATGTGTTTGCTAGACCACGTGTCTGTTAGGGATGATTGAACGGTCCGGATCGACCATCGGTTCGACCCGAACATTGGGTGTTTGAAATTCGGCCAAATTCTAAACTTTTTGCGGTCACCTGAACCGCCCAAGATGCAATGGGACAGTAAGTGGGCTTTAAAAGCCCGTGATTGGCCCAGAAACGTCAGAAAAAGCCAATGAGGGGGCAGGAGTCTGCTAGGAACGTGATTGGAGTGACTACGGGGACCAGAGGCCAATCAAGAGTGAATACGCCCCCCAGTATATAACATAGCCCCGCCTAACCTCTAGCACTGTAATACAGAGGCTTTGGAAGAGACTGGAAGCATTTGTGTTTCTCCTGCTGTGTTAAACAACGTTTGCTGCATAGCCGATTGCTTGTAAAGCTCCAGATCAGCAGAAGAGCAGTCAGCTTACAGAAAGATTGTCAGTGTAGTTAGAAATACAGCGATTGTACTGTTTGAGTTAGAGAAAAAAAAATTTAAAGGGACAGTGTCAGTTAGAAATTATCTTCTGCTGTATGGAGCTGTTCTTTTAGTGTAAGGAAAGGGATATGCAGTGTAGTTAGGGTACTATATACCACTATAGTTAGATTCAATAATCTAGTTTTTGTAGGGATAATTTCAAGTGTCAGGGTTCCATCTAGTGAGCACGTTGCACTGCTGATATATCTACAGCAGGTATATGTGCTTGCTAGTCAGCTATTGTGCAAAATACATATCAGCGATACACACATCTGCTGTATTTAGCGGCAACTTTGGGTCGCATAGCAGTGTGCGTCTTGCAGGTGATTTTCACATCGCACAGTTGATAAAGCCTCAGTGTCAAGTTAACGCCTGTTCTTGTTGTAAGCATTAAGTCCACTGCAAAAGGCTTTGCTACTCTGCGTCACACACATCTGCTTTATTTAGCGACAACTTTGGGTCGCATAGCAGTGTGCGTCTTGCAGGTGATTTGCACATCGCACAGTTGATAAAGCCTCAGTGACAACTATGGCAGGTAGACCAAGGAAAGGCATATGTGGCCCTGCTGCGGAAAGGGGCACAGCTTCTAGGGTGTCTAGAGGCAAGGGTGGACGTGGTGGTCAGTCCTCAGCCAGGCCACCATTTCGATTGTTCTCCCGCAGTGGCCAAGCTATACGTCCACACTACGTACAGGAGGTGGTGGACTATATTACCAAACCCTCATCATCGTCATCATCAGCAACTACAGTGACCCAGGCAGAGAAAAGTGGTCAGTCTTCTGCAGTTGGCAGAGCAAATAAAGATGAGTCCATGTCCACCTCAAGTCCTCCCTTAGACCCAACTTCAGACATGGCAGAGGAGTCAGCTGAGCTGTTTGACCACAGTGTCGGCCAGCTACTCCTGCCTGATGCTCAGTCCTTTATGGAGTCTGATGTTGGGTCTGAGGTTCAGGAGGAGGCAGAGCAAGCAAGAGCGGAGAGCAGACGGCCCACTCCATCTAAGGCCGCACCTGTTGTCTCCCGGGCCACTATACAAACCTCTTCTTGCTGGGCCTTTTTTGAGACATCTCATGCAGATCAAACAGTTGCGATCTGCAAGATTTGTCATAAGGGAATAAAACGTTTCAAAAAGGTCAACCACTTGGGTACAGGCTGCCTAACCAGGCATTTGACAGCCCACCACTTGGCCCATTGGCAGGAGCATTTGAAGAACCCGCAAAAGGGCCAAAGATCGGTCAGTCGGCCTCCTAGTCCTCCTCGCGCTCCTCCTCGTGCTCCACCTGCACATCAATCTGTCCCTGCTATAGTCACTCGTCACCTGTTGGCAGCCTCCACTGACAGGGATGATGATATAGCACGCAGTGTCGCATCTACCTCCAGCACACCACCAGCTGTAACATCTAGATGGCAAATTTCGATTCCACACATGCGGGAACGAAAAAAAAAAGTATACTCCCTGCCACCCACATGCCCAGCGTCTGAACAGTAGTTTGGCAAAACTACTGGCTCTGCAACTAACACCATTTAACCTGGTAGAGTCTGCTCCCTTCTGCGACTTTGCAAAATGTGCAGTTCCCCAGTGGCGGGTGCCAAGTCGGCGTTACTTTGCCCGTAAGGCCCTGCCATCCCTATACCAACATCTGGAAGGCAATGTAGTGTCGTCCCTGGCCACGTCAGTTAGCCGTAAGATACACCTGACGGCTGACACTTGGTCAAGCAAACATGGGCAGGGACGGTACATTTCTGTCACTGCTCATTGGGTGACACTGCTTGCCAGCGGAAGGGATTGTGGCCAAGGCTCGGTGCTGCAGCCGGTATTGCCCCCACGTCTGCAAACAGCTGGTGGTGTCTCTGATCCGGGTAGATCGATCACTTCTACCCCCTCCTGCTCCTCCTCCTCATCCTCCTCCATGCCCTCCTCTGCAGAATGGTCCTTTGAATATGATGAGGTACCACGTAAGCATTCAAAGGGCTATTCTATGTTTCAGGCCAAAAGGTGTCATGCAGTGCTGCAGCTTGTGTGTCTAGGGGACAGGCAGCACACTGCCCCTGAGATTCTTGTGGCTCTGCAGGCACAGGCCCAGAGGTGGTTGACACCACTCCAGCTGCAGCCAGGAATGGTGGCTTCCGATAATGGGTCAAACCTCCTGACCGCCCTTCGACAGGGAAAGTTGACCCATGTGACATGCCTGGCGCATATCTTGATCTCGTGGTACAGCGGTTTTTGAACTTGTACCCGGGAATGCAGGATGTGCTAAGGATGGCAAGAAGGGTGTGCAGTCACTTCAGGCGGACGTACAGTGCCACTGCATGTTTGGCCGAAGTGCAGTGCGAGTTTCACCTGCCGGTACACCGCCTCGTCTGTGACATGCCCACTGCTGGAACTCCACTTGGGCTATGCTGCAGTGCCTGTACACACAGCAGAGGGCTCTCAATGAATATCTCTGCGAGTACGGCACCAGCACTGGCTGAGCGCACCTGGGCTTTTTTTCGCCACGGCAGTGGCTTTTGATTAAGGATGCATGCGCTGTCCTCTCGCCATTTGAGGATGGTCAGCCGGGACAGCGCATGCATCAGTGACACCCTACCGGTACTGTTTTTGTTGGAGCACACTCTGCGTGGCATTACGGACAGGGCACTGGAGGCAGAGCAGCAGGAGGAAGAGGAGGACTTCCTTGCCTCTCAAGGCCCCCTTTATCCTGACCCCATTATGCCTAGCTCCCAGAGGCCCGAGCAGGATCCAGGGGTGAAAGAGGAGGAGGACGATTCTTTGGGAACTTTTGCAGGCTTTGAGGAGGAGGAGGAAGACATGCGTCAATCTGCAAGGCCTAGTTTGACTCCCTCGGGACACTTTGGAGTAGTACGTGGCTGGGAGGAGGAGGAGCACGTTCAAGATCATGTCGTTTTGAGTGACCCTGAGGAGTCAGCTTCTCAGGCCTTTGCAAATTTGTGACGCATGGCAAACATCATGCTTCAGAGCCTGCGAAAGGACCCCAGAATCAAGGCCATTAAAGAGACTGACCACTATTGGTTGGCCACACTACTTGACCACCGGTACAAGTCAAAAGTCTCTGAGCTTTTCCCATCCACCCAGAGAGTCCACAGGATCAAATCCCTTGAGGACAGTCTCAAGAGGATTCTGGTGAACACGTTCCCCGACTCCTGTAGGGTGCAGGGGCGGGGACAACCTACCATGGACTCTACTGCGGGTCACAAGAGGAGCGTTGGAGAAGGCGTGCGGTTGACGGATGCCTTTCGGTCTTTTTTTAGTCCTCACCGCCCAGGCCTCTCAGCTGCCACATTGCATCGACAACGTCTGCATCACATGGTGGACGATTACGTCAGGGCACAAAGTGACACAGAGGGCTTTTCATGTGACGAATCCAATCCACTGGCATACTGGGTCTTAAGATTAGACCACTGGCCAGAACTGGCCCAGTATGCCATGGAGTTGTTGGCCTGCCCTGCTTCCAGTGTCCTATCGGAATGGGCATTCAGCGCAGCAGGAGGATTCGTCATGGACCATCGAACGAGACTCTCCACCGACTTTCAGTCGTGGATATCAAGCTTTGATGCACCTGATGCAGACCTTGTAGACTAGTCTATCATTGCGATGTGGCAGCTGAGCCTCAGTTTAAGCCTGGACCAGGGTGCCACCCTCCAAACCTCCTCTCGTTCTGTTTAGGTTCACAGAACCTCATTTTAGTTTCCACTAGAAAATATTAATTTTTTTTGGCCTTCTGCAACACCAGCTCTTTGGGCTTACGGTGGGGAGGCTCCGCCAACACCAAAAATACCATGTTTGCGCACCTGTTCCACAGGTGCACACCTTCATAATTTTTACGCCTTCTTCAAAACCAGCTCTTAGGGCTTACGGTGGGGAGGCTCCGCCAAAACCCAAAACACAATGTTTGCTCACCTGATCCACAGGTACACATCTTCTTAATTTTTTCGCCTACTTCAAAACCAGCTCTTTGGGCTTACAGTGGTATGGCTCCGCCAACACCCAAACAACAATTTTTGCGCACCAGTTTCACAGATGCATATCATTGCAATTTTTTTCCTTACAAAGGCAATTATTGCCTTCATGACCAGCACTTTCATAGGGTTATGGTGTCAAGGCATCGTCTGCACCACCAAAGGCCCAATTTTTAAGCATCCTTTACTTCTATTCAAAGTCAAGAGACAACAGTATTCATCCAAAACATCTCTAATCTTGTTCAATGTGCACTACATTGTGGCCCCTACCCCTAACCCTCAATGTATCAGTGCATATATGTCTGTTTCTTGTGAGAATTCAAGTTAAAGTGCACCAAACACCATTTTACATGAAATAAAGTGCATCTACATAAATCTTTTGACTTCTTGAAAACATTTGGTAATAATAGCCCCATTGTGAAAATGTACCCGTTAATTATATCCACATTTAAAGAGACAGCACCTTTTTTTAAAAACAAAAACTCTAATCTTGTTCCCAGTGCACTGCATTATGTCCCCATCATACACATTGGCTGTGCAGTTGATTAGGAGCAAAAGAAAGGCGCGGTTAAGCAAAAAAGTCATTTTTGAAGGTTTGGTATGCTATAATTCTGGTTCTGGACATGCTACAGAGCTGAAACTTCACAGGTATACCTTTTAGACCCCCCAGACACTAAATACAAAGAAATCTCTTTTTTTTTTTTCAATAATTGGCTCTCTATCAAAAACGACAATTTTTAAGAACTTTTTTTTGCCTGATTCATAGACCCTGGGTCATGACCCAAAACCCTAGGCACTTTTTAGGGGTATTTATTAGGTTTTAGGGCTTCAAAATTGTGTTTTTTGATTCCCAAAGTTCGGGTCCCATTGATTTCAATGGGGTCCGGGAATCCGAACCGAACTTTCGGGAAATTCGGGTGTTCTGGTCGAACCAAACTTTTCAAAAGTTCGATCGTCCCTATTGTCTGTGGTCAGATGTATCTTGGCACTGACACTGTGTGCCAGAGATACATTCACTTGCCACTGAACATGGCCATATAGCTCTGGGATGCCCTTCTGCGAGAAATATTTCCTTCCTGGGATCTTCCATTGTGGTGTTTCAATGGCCAAAAATGTTCTAAATGCCTGAGTCCCCCAGTTTATATGGCAGTAGTTGGCGGGCTATCAGTTCCGACAAGCCAACGGTCAACCGTTGGGCAAGAGGGTTATCCGGCGTCATCATTTTTTTTATGCTCCAACATTTGGGCCACGGAAGCCTGCCTTTTTCCAGAAAAACTTGAGGACAGCATAATGGAAGGTGGAGTGGAGGACAATTGTGAGGAGGGAGGAGAAGGAGAAGAGGCTGGACATTGAGAGCCTGGAATTTGGCTTTGTGAGCTCTGACGGTGTTGCTTCCACTGGGCTCAGTGATGGGAGTCCAGGTGCCTTCTTAAGGCGGTCGTCCCTAGGTGAGTGTTGGGCTTACCGCGACTTATGCTGGGAGCTCCAGATCTGACCGTACATGGTTGATGGCTCGCTCCTGATACATTATCAGTCTGGTTTGTTCATCCTGTGCAATGTAAGTTCGGCCTGCTTCTCCTCCCTATCTGCTGGTCCCTCTCTCCCTCTGAACTCCCCTCCTCTTCCTCTCTGGGCACCCACGTGACGTCCATAGACACGTCATCATCGAAGTCACCTTCCCCACCAATAACATTTGAGATCTCGGAGTAGGCAGCAACAGCGGGGACCAACCTCCTTTGGCTGATCTGGGTACTGTCGTCAGACTGCTGAGTGGTGGCTGTTGCTACCTCCTCTTCTTGATCCGATGCCAACAATGGCTGCACATCGCAAATGTCTTGTGATGGATTGGAAAATAATTCCTGTGACTCAAGCGGAGGGTATATGGTGGTGGTGGTGGTGTTGATGTCTTTGCGGGTGCACACAGCAGAGAGTGAAGAGGGTGCAGATAGAGAGGATGAGGAGGGTGCAGAAGAGCAAAGCTGAGTGAGCCACTCAACCAAGTCTGGTGCATCCTTTGACGTAATCAACCGCACCTTCTGCAACTTCCCACTTTGGCTCCGGCCTGGTGCTCCTGCCCTACCCCTACCACCCCTGCGGAAGGGCCTGCCTCTTCCTCTGCCTGTCATTTTTTAGATGACCTTGTGACAAAAGTCTCTAGAGAAGTGCAGTATATGTGGAAAAAGGTATATAACACCCCGCTTCAATCTGTCGTTTTGGGGGGCCACTGGTTTATCACACCAGTTATGAAAAATATTTTCTGGTAACTTTTTTCACTGTGTGTAGCAGAGTTAACGCAGCGAAAGAGGCAAAATTTCTGCAGTACCCAAATACACTATAATATGCTTTCTATATTAGAAAGTATATTATAAGTGTATTACACCCCTATATACTGCACACCAAACAATAGTACACCTATACCAGTCCTTTAAAGGACTTTTGTGGACCTATTACAGAGCGATCTGTGTCACTGACAGTCTGTCCCTGCTCCCCACAGTAACCTCTCCCTACACTGACAAAAGACAGAATATAGACACTTAGACAGTACGCCTATACCAGTCCTCAAAAGGACTTTTGTGGACCTATTACTGAGCGATTTGTGTCACTGACAATCTGTCCCTGCTCCACACAGCAAACCTCTCTCTACGCTGACAAAAGGCAGAATGTAAAATGGCAGCCAGATCAGGTCTATTTATAAGTTAGGGGGTATGTCCATGTGCTGAAATGTCTCAATTGGCTGTCCTGTACCACCTGATGGATGTGTCATGGGTCAAAGTTCTTCACAATGTAAAAGAATATGGCGGCTGCGAACATCGCCATATGTTTGCATGATCGGTGGACAGCGAACTAGCAAAGTTCACAGTGAACCGACAGCAGGGCGAACCGCAAGGCCATCTCTACTCTTGTAATATGAATGCTACCATATTCCTAATTGCAATAAACACTCCATTGCGTTTAGCCGTTGCATTTGCGAATAATATATGCGGATATAGTTTATTCGAACATTTAGGGGCTTTAATAGGATGAAAATGCATCTCTTGTATACACAAGACTCCCCCTTGCAATTTCTGAGCCTCTGACCACATTGTTTTATGCTTAAACAGACTGTTAAGACTCTTGACGTTCATAGACACTATCTTAATGACCATGAGAGCAGACAGTAGCTAGGCATAGATAGATCCCGGTTTAGAGTTTCAAATAATTCCAATGGTAAATATCCGGTAACTGCCAAAGAATAAATGTATACTCTGATATCAAAAGAATAATAATTCTGATTTCTCAAACTTGGTGAGGGCTCAGGAGAGCTATAGGCATCATATAAGTATTACATCAGCGGGTAAGCATATGGACATAGTCAGCTATTAGCAGAATTATGCAAATGAAGTAAAAAGAAAAAAAATGTAACATTAAGAAAGAATCCTGGACAGTTCCAAAATCCCTGGAGCAGAGATTCTAGGAGTCCTGGGAGATAGAATGACAATAAGATAACAGTGAGGACAACAGCTCCTGTAACCACACCCAAGGCCAAATAATCAAGCAAAGGTGGGGCACTTCGAGAAGGAGTTTGAAGAAAGATAATTTTATCTTAGATATGTTGCACTTTGAGTGGGATGCGCTTGTCTGGGGGTTGTAATTCAGCGGGTAGAATACCCCATTCTTTAAAGTACTTAAGGCCATTTTCCAGGGTATGAACATGTACATCTTTTCCTTGATAGGTCACAATCAGTTCAGAAGGTGTTCCCCAGCAGTACACAATGCTGTGGTTTCTCAGGGCTTTGGTAATAGTCATGAGGTTATTCCTATGTTGAATAGTAGCCTGGGACAGATCAGTAAATACAGTTATGCCAGAAAATTTCCCTGTGAGTTTTGGATTCTTCCTTATGGCTTGCATGGCTCCCTCCTTAATGGTTGATAGAAATGTATCCTAGTCAGGACGTTGCGTGGTACTGTACTGTAAAGAATGCCGGTTTTGGCAGTCTATGTGCTCTGTCTATGAGTAGTTCCATCTCTTTGGCATGTGACAGACAACAGACAACAGACAATGCAATAATTGCTGAAGGAAGTCTTTTAGCCCAGATGTGGGTATAGATTCAGGCACCCCACAGAATTTAGTATTATTCCTGCGTGACCTGTCTTCCATATCCGCTATTTTTGCAGAAACTTTTTGAATATAATTTTGTTGAGATTTGCACCCATCTACTAGAGAATTATAAGCAGAAAAAACATCCTCCATTTTATTTTATTTTTTTTTTTTCAAACAATTTTATTGAAGCAAAAAGAAATGTGGTACAAGACAATGGCAAAATACAACATTAGTACATATCAAGAGTGAGCATGTAAAAAAAATACATAAGAAACAGATAGCAATCGCATAACATGCAACTTTGGGACAGAGAAAGAGTGTTCTGGGTGCCTCGTTAAATAGAAGTAGAGAGCAATCACAAGGTGCAGGGGCGGCCTGGGCACAGCACAAAAATGAAGTCCTAATAACAATTGAGGTTGGTGGTCCAGCCCTAATAGGCAAACATAACAGATATGGGTATATCAGGGGCAATGGGTGGGGGGGAGAGAATAAGGGGGATAAGGAGGAAAACAGGGGGAGAGGAAGGACAGAGAGGGGGGAGTGGAGGGTATAGTAGGTGCCAGGAGAGAGTCCGAGCCTCCACTGGTGGCCCAGAGTAGTATGTTGAGCAAGGTAGTGAGGACCTGAGTTTAAACAAGTACAAGAGAATTATCAAAGCCTGACAGCAGGCAATTCCAGGGTCTCCAGAGCTTTTCATAAGGGGTCCGTTTATTCAACAGGATTGCTTCAGTTTTAGCATGCATCATAGCTTGGGTGACTCTGCTTTTCATTGCCAGGAGACAAAGTGTGGTATTTTTCCAAGCTTTCGTTATTGTCTGTTTGGCTGCTGTAGTGACATATAGAAGAAGCTTAAATTGGGGATGTGTGAGATCAGGTGGCTTGCGGTTCAGGAGCACAGTTGCCGGGTAAGGGGCAGGGGCAAGTGAAGTGTGAAAAATAGTAGACAGGGTTTGGTATACATCGGACCAGAAGGCACGAACAATGGGGCATTCCCACCATATATGTGCATGGGTACCAGGAGTTTCGCAACCACAAAAGCAACGAGGTGAGTACTGAGGCACATACTTAGAAATTCTGGCTGGTACAAAGTACAACCTGGTAAGGACTTTATAATTCGTCTCCAGAGCTACAATATTCGGGGATGCAGATTTGGTAGCCTGCCAAATTTGTGTCCAGTCAGCATCATCTAATGAGAGATTCAAGTCCCTCTCCCATTTGGTCGCGTATGTGGGTGGGGTGGTCTCCTGAGTAGCCAAGAGTTGAGCGTAAAGATCAGAAATGAGCCCCCGCCTATGCGGGTCTGTTTTGCATGCACGTTCAAAGGTCGAGAAAGTAGAGGAGCAATCCCGAACTGCGGTATGTTGTGCAAAAAAGTGTTAAGGTTGTAAGTAGTGAAACATTTCACCAGGGGGACATTGTGAGCTTCACGTAGAGCCGGGAACGATTTAAAGGTACGCGGCATAAAAAATTGATAGGCACGTATCAGGCCAGCACTAGTCCACGTGGAGAAAGAGGTCCAAGAGGACCAGGCCGGGTAGAACGAGGGGCTGCGTAGAAAAGGGATGGTTAAGGGGAGATTGAAGGTTGAAGCATCGCTTACTGTAAGTCTATCCCAAATGGTTAATCTGTGTTTAGTGATAGTGTTAGTGATATGTTTCCATTGTAAAGGTGGTAGCCAGAGGAGGTTAGCTACTGACAGCAGGTCGCAGTCTACAGCTTCTAGGGAAACCCACATTGGGATTTCTTTCATTGAGTGGTACTTAGGGAGCTAAGCCAACTGTGCTGCATAATAATATTTGGCGAAGTGGGGCACACCAAGCCCACCGCAGATACATGGTCGGTACAAAGTCAGCCTGGGTAGGCGAGGTTTGGAGTTGCCCCAAATATATTCCAGAGCACGTTTCTGTAGAATGCGTAAGACGTAAGCCGGTACCTGTATCGGGAGGAGCCGAAACAGGTATAGGATCTTGGGTAGGATCAACAACTTGAGTACCGTAATTTTCCCCATCCAGGAAAGGGGAAGGGCGGACCACTTGGACATAAGGTTTGTAAGTGTGGATAACATGGGGGGATAGTTGGCAAAGTAGAGCTCGGCAGGGTCAGCGGTGAATTTGACACCCAAGTAGGGGATATATGAATTTGCCCAGGGGAATGGGAGAGAAGACTTGAGTTGGTCAAGGACATCTGTGGACAGGGACACGTTCAGAGCTAGGGACTTCTGTGGATTAACTATAAGGCCCGAGATGGATCCAAATTTGGTTAGGGTATCAAGAAGGTTAGGAGCTGATATGAGGGGAGCAGTGAGGAAAATCAGGACACCATCCGCAAAGAGGCAGAGTTTGTGGTGGTGCCCACCCAGTTCAATGCCCCGAATATATGGGTTAGAACGTATAAGGATTGCAAGGGGTTCAATGGCCAGGGCAAATAGAATAGGGGAGAAGGGACAACCTTGTCTCGTGCCTTGCTCAATGGGGAAAGAGTCTGACCGAAAGCCCGTTTAATAGACATATGTTCTAGGGTTTTTGTAAAGGGCATTTACCCATTGCATAAAATGTGAGCCGAAACCCCAGCGACCGAGGATCGAGGTGAGGTATGGCCAAGATAATGAATCAAAGGCCTTACTGATATCAAGGGAAAAGAAGCAGGAAGGAATTCTGTATTTTTTAGCGATGTGAGCTAGTAAGGTGGCCCAGCGAACATTGTCGCCTGCCTGGCGAGAAGGGATTAAGCCCGTTTGGTCAGCATGGACTAAAGTTCTGATTACAGTATTGAGGTGAGAAGACAGGACTTTAGCGAGTAGTTTAATATCCATATTGAGTATAGAGATGGGTCTATAGTTAGACCAGAAGATGTCATCCGAATTAGGTTTGTGATCAATCCGGGAAAATAGTTTAAGTGCATGGGAGTAGTGGGTGTACTGTCACTGAGTTGGATTGTGTTCACGCCACGTATCCACTAGTGAATGCTGATGTAAGAGTTGTTGGAAAGAGAGGCGTTGAGCTGACATCGGGGCAGGGGACTTATCCTGCAGAGGATAGAGTACTTGGTAAGAATCGCCACAAAGCAAAAGTGTTCCATGCTTGTGTGCATCCGTGACAGATAGTAAATGAGAAAGGAAAGCTAGGGGTTTCTTTTTAGGGGAATAGTAGGAAACTATAGTGACTTCTGAGTTAAGAAGTCGGCCTACCAGAATGAGGTAGCGAACTTCAGGGTCTTTTATTTCTTTCTGTGAAGTGGGGTAGTCCTATGGAATGCTATCAGCACACATCGTTGTTTTGTGGAGGCAGAGGCAGTATAGACCTGTGGATATTGGTGGCCAAAGTGTTTGGGAGTTGATTGAGAGGAGAAATGTGTCTCCTGGAGGCAAACCACAGGAATGGATAGCGAAGAGAATGACCAAAAAGCTTTCACATGTTTTGAGGGGGAATTGAGGTGTAAGAATATTTAATGTGGACATAATTGAGCTCAGGGGTAGTGTGGTAAGAGTAAGGCGCGGAGGGCAGGGGACTCTCTCCGGACGGGGAGGGAAGAAGGGAAGGAACAGAAGAGTGGGAAAGGGGGAGGAAGGGAAGTACTTCCCGCCAGAAGGAGTCAAAAAGTTCAATGGGGACCAATCCAAGTAGGGCTGGTAGTAGAGGACTAAGACTGGGGGTGCAGTGAGCAGCCTCTGGGACAAGGACAGCCTAGGAATAAGCAAAGGAAAAAGAGTGGAAAAAACGAGTCAATAGCACAACAGATATCAAACCGTAAAACAAACCAGGGTGATAAAGTAAACCCAACTATGAAAAAAGAAATAACGGGGATGCGTGGTCCCAACAGGTAAAAATAATAAACTAGCATACTCAAAACAGGCAGCCTCGTGGCAAGGAAAAGAAAGGAGAACATGCCAGATAGAGACCCATCCTCACCATAATTCCAGGTAAAGTTGAGGCCACCCATAAAGGGTCGCAGCACTCATTCCTTGGTGCAGGTTAAATAAAGCTAATAGACCAGCCATAAGTGCCTGGTATGAGCATGTATAGTGGTGTAATAAATAACTGGTGAGTACATATAAAAGTACACAGTGTAGGGTTCCCTCTCAGATCAGGCTCCAAGGGAAGATATAGTCCATGAGTGAGGGTGGTGGCAGAGCAAAAAGCTAAAAAGTGCTGAGAGGCACTGCAGGGCCAAGAGTAGGTAGACTCTGCCACCAAACTTACCCACGCAGGTGGTACATCCTGGTGAGTACAAAAAAAAAAAGGAAAAAAAAGAAAATGTAAATATAGTTACGGTTCCAGGGGGACACCAAAATGGTGACAATAAAATGGTCGACAGGGCAGCAAGACGTCTGTCAAAGTAGGAAAACACAGGTTAACATCACAGAGCCTCTTCAGTCCATGGAGTCCTCAGGAGCTGGAGCTGGGGATGAATAGCGGCATCTCTTATGGATTCCTTGCTGGGTGACTCGATCCAGGTGAGCTTGAGACTTCTGTGGAGAGGAGGATGCTGCACGTCGCCTAAAGCCCTCTGTGGAGTGATCAGTGGGTATTAAGTGAAGTTCACGAACAGTACGTTGAAGATCTTCAGGGGATTTACACTGGTAAGAGGAACCTTTATAGAAAAAGCGAACAGCAAAAGGAAAGATCCATCTATAAGTGATCCTATGATGTTGCAGGATAAGCAGATGTGGTTTCATAGCCTTGCGCTTAGCTAGTGTAGCCTGGGATAAGTCCTGAAAGAATTGATCACGGTGGCCCTGAAAGGTTAATGCATCCTTATTGCGAGCTGCCACCATAAGTTGCTCCTTAGAGCGGAAAAGTGAAGCTTCACAATTATGTCTCTGGGGGGACAGTCATCCGAACGGGGGGCCAGTGATCCATGAATCCTGTCCATTTCCAAGCGCTCTATTGAAATTAATGGGGACAGTTCCTGGAACAAGGCAGTGATGGTGGATTGAAGGTCCTCCACAGACTCTCGGATGCCTCTGATCCGGATATTGGACCTCCTGGCCCTGTTTTCAAAGTCCTCTAAGCAAGACTGTAGGGTCAAATTCTCTTCCCTAAGGGTCCCATGCTCATCAGCATGGTTGCTTGCAGTTAATTCTAGCTCCTCAGTGCGCTGTTCTAATAGAGTGGTGTGGTGGCCCACCTCCCTGATTTGTCTGGTGATCCTGTCTGTAATGACATCTGAGGTGTTTTTTAGGGCCTTTGCGAGCATCCGCTCAAATTGCTGAAGCAGATCCGGTTGTAATGTTTGTCCCCAGAATTCTAACGGTGTCAAGCCAAAATCATAGTCTGACTATGGAAGACGGGTTTTGTGAGGGAAGGAGTGTGTGGTGATCGGGAAGATGGTGCCGCAGCCATCTTAGGAGCAGATCTGACCAGCGCATCCCGGATGGATTTTGTCTTTAATTTAGCTTTTGATCCGCCGTAGACCATTGTGGGCCGGTCGGGGGGATCCCTGGATGCTGTCAGGTCAGCTGGCGTAAAGGTATGCGGTGGTGACTCATTACAATGAGGCTGTCTTGTTCAGAGAGATGGGGAGCTCTAGGAAGACATGTCCTGCTCCGTGCATACACCCCCCCCCCTCCATTTTATTTTCAATGTGAGAAACTCTTTGTTGAATATCATTTATGGAGGCATGTACAGGTGCCACCATTTTCAACATGTCCCCGTGCAATGAGTCTCTAAGGGAGATCAGTATATCTTTTAGGTCAGTTACATAAACTGGCTGGGCTGAGGAGGGGAACTGCTCTAGTGGTGGCTGCATGTTGTGGCCCTTTGTAACCGAGTCAGTGCCTTCTTAAATTTCGTCGGGCTTCTACTTGTGGGGCTACCTGGGGGTGAGGGTACAGTGTCTCCTTGTATAGATCTGTGGATTGCCGTACATACCGTTGATGTAGAGCTTTCAGTGTCTGAGGATGTGTCCTCAGTGTCGGACATACACTTGTCTGGCATGGCGCCATATTGCCTCTTCATTCTTCCGGCCGGAGTGAAAAAGTCTGTCAATTTCTGAGGCACCGATCAAGGAGAGTCTCTTTTAGGCATGTTGCCCAGAACTTGTGCTGTGTGGGGAGCCGTGTAGGGTGATGAGCCTGTACCCCAGTCAATGTAGTCCGTCGCTGTGCGGTCTCCGGAGCAGGAGCTCTCCTATTAAGCAACCGTCCTCGTCGCCGGCAGGACACGCCTTCCCTTTCAGCCCTTTCTATCTGTGCCAGGAACTGAGTCTCCACCTCCTCATTAATACTGGGAGGTCTTAATTATTTACTAATAATGATAAGGCTCAGAGATTTTTAACGGGACTGTGACATTCCGGCAGACAGATCGGAGACCTAACTGACACTTGACACTTTTGAGGGGACCAGTGACACTAATACAGTAATCAGCACTAAAAATATGCACTGTTACTTTACTAATGACACTGGCACTGACACTGGCGATTAAAGATATAAGTGTGTCCCTAGGGGGTGCTTTCTAACTGTGTGGGGGAATCGACTCACTGGATGAACACAGAGACCTGTGTTCCTAAATAGGAGGAACACAGGATCTATGTGTTCATCCCTGACAGGACTATGTAAACATGGCAGACCGCCGTTCAGTCTCCATAGGCGTTTGTGCATGCCTCCGGCGGCGCACGCGTGACCCCACTATCTGTTTCACAAAGCGACATACAGGTATGTCGTTTTTCATAAAAGAGCCAACCTGCCGCAGTAAAACTATGGCGGCTGGTCGGCAAGTGGTTAAAATGCTTACTAAACCCTCATCAAGAATATTGGTCTGATATGGATTTGGGGAGTGTATGCAGTTTTATTTTTTGCTCTTGTGGGGTTCTCCTTAAAATCCATACCTGCACTGCTAAGAAGCGTGGTGGGATAGCTAATCACTACCACTTTCTCACCATGATAGGAGATAGTACAGACAGTGCACACAGAGCCTGCACAAACCCTACTCCAGGCTCCGCCAAAGCTGCCAGGGTGGAACATCTCTAGCTCTACCAAGAAGTCCTGTGTCTTCTCAGCTCTCCTCCACTCTCTTCTTTCTAGTCAAGACTGAGAGAGGAGGAAGTTTCCAGAACAGTGGACCAATTCCTGAATGGATGTTCACACAGCCTGACTGGTAAATCAGGTGTTGAGTTAACAGTATCACAGACGTGAATCAGGATGTGTTGGTGTGTATGGTGTAGTCTTTTGTTGTGTGTTTCAGTTTCTTGGTGGTGTTGTTAGTCTTGTTGGTGTGTCCTTTTCTCCCCCCCCCCCTCCTGTGTTTAACCTAGAGGGTGATTTTACTGTGGTGACCTGTTGGGTGCGTAGCCTCGCAGTTGCTTGGTTCTCCTGGTCTTCTGGGGTACGCATCCCTTTTTCCCCCTTCCCCCCCTTGACTTGGGCCGCCACGGCATCTCTCTAGTCCCCCCCCCCTGCATTGTTAGGTTAATATGTCTTCTGCTACCATGGTGTAATTTACATGCTTGTCCTATACTTGTTTTATGGGCAATGTATGCCCTTGTGTTTTTTGTTGTTGTTTTGCAAAAATTTAAATAAACACCTTTTAAAAAAAAAAAAAAAAACAGTATCACAGACTGTGTCACAGTGGATAGTTTATATATACTTTGTTCTTGCTTAGTTTTATTCATTTTTTTTTTTTTTTTTTATTGGGTGAATCTTTGTAATAGCAGTATCAATAAAATGGCAAAGGAACGATGAGGAGGGACATAGCTACAGAATGAATAGTTAGAGGTGGCTTCTGTGCTGGCTGTAACACCCCCATAGGAACATTCATAAAAAGGGCTTTAGCATGGGGTCGTACTACAGCCAACAATGAGGGAAAATAAATAATATTTTTTTCGAAAACCACAGGACAGATTGAAACAGGGACATCTTTTATAAGCACTGGGGCCTGGGGCCCCTTGGTAATTTAACAAGCTTTTTCCTCTTCTGGCAATACTTTAGGCTCCATACCTACATCCTTATACTACATTGTATCCAAAAAGAAACCACAAACTTGGGACTTTCATGGTACTTTACCACATAGGAACATTAGTACATGAGTAAACAAAACTGGACTACTGTATATAAGATCACCAAGTTTATTAATAAACCAATAAAATCACAATGTACTTTACATAAAAAGGGTAATCTATCTCCTAACCTCAACCTACTAGCTCCTTTCATGTGATTTTTTTTTTCAGACAATTATCTAGCATGCAATCATAACTTGTAATATCCAAAGATTCAATAGAAGGGGGAGGTTGCTGCTGCCTTATGAGGAGTTGATGTGTAATCTCCATCAGCAACTGTAAATAGATGTGTATATATATATGAGATATTGGGTTTTGGTTTTTACTAATAGTTTGATATAAGTTAAGGGTACCTATTTGTGTGAACACAATTTGCAGGTTTTAAGATAAGAAATTGATTCACCAATTCATTTTTGAAGTGCAAGAATGTTAGGTAGGGGCTAAACATGTGTGTGTCCCTAAAAATATGTTCTGCTATTTACCCATTGTAAACTTGTATACGAGAAAGGACAACACCTTAATTAAGTTCCTTTTCGCAGACCTTACGTGGACCAATGTAATAATGTAGACCAGGCCGTTTCAATAACTTCGTTATCTCGGCCCCCGCTTAAAAGACACTCTCTTTAGGGGGCGTGGCGACCGCCAGCTAAGATGGCCGCTTAGCACAGGAGCTCCTGAGTACACCCAGCAAATCCCGGATCTACGACCGCATCTACGGCTGCTTCACCATCAACTCGGGAGGATAGTGTGTGTGAACATCCCCTGCACACCCCCGAGATGGCGAGAAGGAAGAATGGGGCCCCAGCGGCCCGCAAACTATCGGACGTTTTCCGGCCGGCGACTCCCGGACTTTGGCAAGATGGCGCCGGCTCCCAGCCTTTGCCGCAACGTGCTAGTTCTCTAGCGGCGGCCGCATCTATGTTGTCAGAGGGAGCGACAGCGAGCCCTGGGCGCCACATTTCACCTACCCCAATGAGGCCTTCCCGCACAGGAGATTCCTCTCCCTCCTCACCGTCCACGCAGAGCCCTGCAAAGTCTAAACCTCGGTGGGACACTGGTCATACGTCCTGTGACGATCCAAATATGGAGGTGAGCACACAGCCTACTAAACACCTTCTGCCCTGGGCCTATGTACCCCCTCCAGACCCCTTTGCTGCAATTACCACTACGGGTCAGCCAGTGTCGGATACCAAGCTCAAAGAAATGATGTCTATGCTCAATAATTCAATGCAGGCTAACGTTGCAGCGTCTATCTCCTACTGTCAAAAGGAGCTACATGGTTTAGGGGACAGGGTACCCAATCTGGAAGACAAAATGGAGGAATTCACAGCATCATACAATGGGCTGGTAGACTCCCACACATCCCACCAAGAGGACATTCACAAGATACAGGCTAAACTGGCAGACCTGGAAGACAGGTCCAGGCGCAATAACCTTAAGCTTCGTGGCGTCCCAGAATCTGTCCTACCTCACCAATTACCAACCTTTGCGAGGGACTTTTTTTAAAAAGCGGTCCCAGAACTTACAAATGCCGACCTTACAATAGATAGGATCCACCGCATCCCCAAGCCTTCCTTTCTGCCACAAGAGATTCCAAGGGACGTGCTGCTAAGAATTCATTTCTTTCAGGCCAAAGAAAAAATATTAGAGTCTTTCAGACGCAAGGATCGCCTGCCTGAACAAATTGGTTCCATTCAAGTCCTTCCGGACTATTCACAGTACACACTGCAACTACGACGCAATCTGTCGTCTATCACCAAGGCCCTCCGCAATCACAAGGTGATTTATAAGTGGAAATATCCAGCACGGCTCTGCGTGACACACCAGGGCACCACGTCCCATATCACATCTTTGGATCAAGGTATACGCCTGCTCCGACAATGGGGGATAGTGCCGGACTCCCAAGAACCCACTACTAATGCCACCGCACTCCCTCCACGGCATGTCCAACCCGAGTGGAATGTCGTGGCTAGATCCTCGAGATCCAGATCACGCCACAAGTGATAGAAGCTCTCTTCACCCTCGCTGGGTGGATCAGGCCCCTCTGTGCTGAATGAGCACCTGCCAACGTGCTTTTCACCCCCGCTGCCTTTGCAACACCTGTTGCACACATGGTCGTAACAGACCAAGTATTTTTTACCTCACCCTTCCTTTTTTCTTGTTTTTTGTGTGTTTTTGTTTTTGCCAGTTTTTTACAGTTACAATTTGAAATCCGTGGTTTGGAACCCCTCGTGGATGTAAGCTCGATCCATCGTCGTCACCCCTTACCATGGGCGGACTGGTTACTTCTCATATGGAACTTGCACCTTTTCGATCCAGCCCAGACCGGAACTCTACGACGCCGGACCTCGCAGGTACTTTTTCTTGCTTGTTCATTCACACACCAGATATCCCTTTGGAATATCAGCTTTTCTGACTATGATGCACCCCAGGCCAAGCTACTTTTACTCCGTTGGCTCGTCACCCTCCATATCCACCAGGAACTGTACCGGATCCCACCATGACATTGCAACTTCTCTCATTGAATGTTAAGGGGCTTAACCACCCTGTTAAAAGGTACTCTATGTGGAGGGAGGCAACCACGTCCAAGACGGATATTTTAGCGGTGCAAGAGACACACTTTAAGCGTGACCACAGCCCTAAATGCACGCACCCGGACTATCCGCATATCTTCCAAGCTTCCTCCACGGAGAAGAAAAGAGGTGTATTGCTAGCAATACGCTCTTCGGTGTCGTTCTCTTACTCCAAATTGGTACAGGATATAGAAGGCCGATACATAATTCTTGTATGTGTAATTGACAACTGCCCTTATACGTTGGTTAATGTTTATGCCCCCAATAAGCATCAGCTGCGATTTTTACGCAAACTCTTCACAAAAGTGACTAAACTTAAATCAGGCAAATTGATCATGTGCGGTGACTTTAATACCAAAAATCCATAAAAACCCTGATAACCCACCAGGCAGGCCAATAGTAGCAGCCATGGACAGCATCACCAGCCCCTTTTCTCAGTACATTGACCAATTTCTTCAACCTCTGGCACAAAACCTCCCCTCCTACATCAGAGATGGTGTATACCTCTTAGATCAGTTGGCCCATTACACCTGGGAACTCACCTACATGTGGGCGTCTCTTGATGTAAACACACTCTACACATCAACCCCTCATGAAGTGAGCCTTCGAGCAGTTACATACTTCATTTTGGAAGACCTGACGCTAAATCCCCGGTAAGTCCAGTTTATAATAGATGCAACCAATTTTTGCTTGACCAGAAACTATTTTGAGTTTAATTAGGACTTCTTTCTACAGGTTACAGGCACAGGTATGGGGGCAAATTTTGCACCTAGCTATGCCAACCTTACCATGGGGCTCTGGGAGAGCAACAACATTTGGCACAGCAACCCCTTCTCCTCCCATGTCATCTTCTATGGAAGATACATAGATGACATTACTGTCATCTGGGATGGCCCGAAACCCCAATTCCAACAATTTGTCGAGCATTGCAATAGCAATACTTATGGTTTGTCATTCACTTATGTATGTGACCCCACCCGCTTAGCCTTTTTGGACCTCATGCTCTACCAACAATAAGGACAAATTCGGGCTAGAAATTATATAAAACCAACAGCTGGCAATTCTTTTCTACAATATCAGAGGTGCCACCACCCTAAGTGGGTATTCAACATCCCAAAAAGCCAATTCTGTCGCTTATGAAGTAATTGTACCAAAGAACATGACTACACTGAACAAAGTGTATTGCTTACACCTCTAATAAAACAAGCTTACTCCTACTACCAGTCAGATCAACGTCCAGTCTCTAGAGAATCGCAGGGCCCCAGCACACAACACATTCACTTTACCACTCAATTCCACGTCAAATTCCGAAAAATGGAACAGATCTTAGCCAAACATTGGCCAATTTTACTGGAGAACCCACATCTTAAATCCATTCTTTCTTCCAGACCAAAAGTGTCGTATAGAAAAGCAAAGAATTGTACAAATGTAGTAGCCCCAAGCAAACTAAAAACAAAACCCACACCCTTTACACACATTCTGTGTCTTACCCCATTGATAGACATATACCAATGCCAGAAAGCTTTATGCCAAACCTGTAAACACATAAATCATGAACAAACAGATTTTACTGTGAAAGGAAAAACATACCCTATCAAACAATTCTACAATTGCTCCACAGAATTCGTAATTTATTGCTTGACTTGTCCTTGTGGTCTGTGTAGGGAGGACTATTAGAACCTTGAGGAAAAGATATGGAGAACATTGCCGCCTTGTTAAAGAAGGCAAAGATAAACATAGTGTCCCCCAACACTTTTTAAAACTACATGACTAGAGTTGAGCGGACACCTGGATGTCCGTGTTCGGCGGGTTCGGCCGAACTTTAAAAAAAAGTCCGGGTCCGTGTCCCGGACTTTTGCCGAACTTTTCTCGGACACCGAACCCCATTGAAGTCAATAGGGACCCGAACTTTCAGGCACTAAAATGGCTCTAAAACACCAAAGGAAAGGGCTAGAGTGCTGCAAATGGCAGCAAAACGTATTTAAGAGCATGGCAAGTGCTCTGCAAACAAATGTGGATAGGGAAATAACTTAAAACAACAAAAAAAAACAGAAAAATAAAACAATGTTCTTCATCTCTGAAGGACGAGGCCCATATGGAGTAGGAGGGAGGTTGAGGTGGTGGTGGATGTGGCGGTGTCATAGGCGTGCGCACAGGGTGTGCAGGGTGTGCCTGGGCACACCCTAATCACCTAGGGCACATTAGCATTATCGCTCTGTTTGCCAGTGAGGAGATGGGAAAGATCGCCCTCGGACCTGCTCTGCTCTATTTCCCTTTGCCAGCAGGGAGAGTAATGTATCGGGGCCATGTACATGTAGGCAAACACATGCATGTGTATTTAAACTTTGGGGTGCACACCCTAATGCAATAGGCTGCACACACCTATGGGCGGTGTAGGTGGAAGCGGCGGTGGAGGAGGACCAGGGCTGGATTAAGAGCATCATGGGCTTGGTGCTGAGAATTTTGAAGGGCCTTAAGGGCCGTGCCTTGGCATGCACCCAGAGGAGGAAGGGTGCAGCCATGCATGCCTAAGTCAACATGGCATGCTGTCTCTGAAGCCCATAAACACATCCATGCATCGGCAACTGTCCCTCCTTGTCCGGCCTTCGCGCTGTGTGGGGAGGTTCTGAGGGTGCTGCCTGGGGAAGCGAGCATAGAAGCCAGACTTCTGTGTTTACAAGTGACAGAAGAGCGGTAACAGTGAATATGGCCAACCCGGGGCCTATATAAAAGGTAGGGGCCTGGAGCTGCAGCTCCAATAGCCCCTACGTTAATCTGGCCCTGAGGAGGACGAGGTAGCCAACACTGCTTCTTTTCACAAATTTTAAATGAGGGTACACCCCAAAAGAGTGAGAAAGAGCAAAAATGGAACAATGGGTGGGTAAGGTCGGTATCCATCGCTATTCTGCACAAGGTACGGAAAAGTCCCGTGGGATCCATGCCTGGTTCATTTTAATGAACGTGAGCTTGTCCGCATTGTCTCTGTACAGGCGGCTGCGCTTGTCTGTTATAATGCCCCCAGCCGTGCTAAATACCCGTTCAGATAATACACTGGCTGCAGGGCACGCCAGCACCTCCAAGGCGTAAAGGGCAAGCTCAGGCCATGTGCCCAATTTGGAGACCCAGAAGTTGAAGGGGGCAGACCCGTCATTCACTACATGTAGGCGTGTGCACACATACTGCTCCACCATGTTGGTAAAATGCTGCCTCCTGCTTAGACGTTCCATATGAGCTGCTGGTGCTGCTGTTTGTTGTGGCGTGCTGACAAAGCTTTTCCACATTTCGGCCATGCTAACCCTGCCTTCTGAGGTGCTGGCGGTGCCCTGGTTGCGTTGGCGACCTCTTCCTCCTCCTCCTCCTCTGCCTTGTGCTTTCACTGTGGCCCAGCTGTCAGGTGGGAATGCCAGCAGCATCGCGTCTACCAGCGTGCGCTTGTACTCGCGCATCTGAATTAAGGACGGTACGTTGTCCTTGTAACGGGGATCCAGCAGCGTGGCCACCCAGTAATCAGCACAAGTTAGAATGTGGGCAACTCGGCGGTCGTTGTGGAGACACTGCAGCATGTAATCGCTCATGTGTGCCAGGCTGCCAAGAGGCAACGAAAGGCTGTCCTCTGTGGGAGATGTATCATCCGTGTCCTCTGTATCCCCCCAGCCACGCACCAGTGATGGCCATGAGCTGGCCTGGGTGCCACCCTGCTGTGAACATGGTTCCATCTCCTCCTCCAGCTCCTCCTCCTCATCCTCCTCATCCTCCAGAACTGTGCCCCTGCTGGACAATTGTGTCCCTGGCGTTTGTGTGTGCAGGAACCCACCCTCGGAGCCCCTTACGAATGACTGCCCTGAAAGCCTTGGAAATGTTACCTCTTCATCCACCTCCTCCTCCTCCTCCTCATCCTGTGCCACATCCTCTTCCACCATCGCCCGAATTGTTTTTTCAAGGAGGCATAGAAGTGGGATAGTTAAGCTGAGAACGGCGTCATCGGCACTGGCCATGTTGGTGGAGTACTCAAAACAGCGCAACAAGGCACACAGGTCTCGCATGGAGGCCCAGTTATTGGTGGTGAAGTGGTGCTGTTCCGCAGAGCGACTCACGTGTGCGTGCTGCAGCTGAAACTCCACTATGGCCTGCTGCTGCTCGCACAGTCTTTGCAGCATGTGCAAGGTGGAGTTCCACCTTGTGGGCACGTCACATATGAGACGGTGAGCGGGAAGGCCGAAGTTACGCTGCAGCGCTGACAGGCGAGCAGCAGCAGGGTGAGAACGCCAAAAGTGCGCACAGATGGCCCGCACTTTCTGCAGCAGCTCTGACATATCGGGGTAGTTTTTAAGGAACCTCTGCACCACCAAATTCAGCACATGCGCCAGGCAAGGGATGTGCGTCAAACCGGCTAGGCCCAGAGCTGCTATGAGATTTTGCCCGTTATCGCACACCACCAGGCCGGGCTTGAGGCTCGCTGGCAGCAACCACTCATTTGTCTGCTGTTCCATGCTCCTCCACAACTCCTGCGCGGTGTGTGGTTTGTCCCCCAAACAGGCAAGTTGTAAAACTGCCTGCTGTCGTTTACCCCTGGCCGTGCTGAAGTTGGTGGTGAAGGTGTTACGCTGTCCGGATGAGGAGGCGGTAGAGGATGAGGAAGCGGAGTAGGAGGAGTTAGGAACAGGAGGCAAACTGAAGCGCCCTGCAATCCTCGGTGGTGGAAGGACATGCGCCAAATTGCTATCCGCCTCAGGCCCATCCGCCACTGCATTTACCCAGTGTGCCGTTAGGGAGATATAACGCCCCTGACCGTGCTTACTGGTCCACGTATCGGTAGTTAGGTGGACCTTGGCACAGATGGCATTGCGCAGTGCACACCTGATTTTTTCCCCCACTTGGTTGTGCAGGGAAGGGATGGCTTGCCTGGAAAAGTAGTGGCGGCTGGGCACAACGTACTGTGGGACAGCCACCGACATAAGGTTTTTAAAACTGTGCGTCTCCACCAGACGGAATGACAGCATTTCAAAGGCCAAGAATTTTGAAATGCTGGCATTCAGGGCCAGGGATCGCGGGTGGGTAGGGGGGTACTTCCTCTTCCTCTCAAGTGTTTGGGAGATGGAAAGCTGAACGCTTCCACAGGACATTGTGGAGATGGTTGGTGACCCAGGTGGTGGTGTTGCTGACAGATCCTCTGTTTGCGGGGTGGCAGGTGCCGGTATCACTACAGATGTGGCAGGAGCAGCCGAGACTGCAGCAGAAGAGGAAGCAGGATGAGCCAGAGACGTTTCTTGATTTTGAAGGTGTCTACTCCACTGCAGCTCGTGCTTTGCACTTAGATGCCTGATCATGCAGGTTGTGCTCAGGTTGAGAAGGTTTATGCCTCGCTTCAGGCTCTGATTGCACAGGGTGCAAACCACTCGTGTCCTGTCATCAGCACATTTTCTAAAGAACTTCCACGCCGCAGCAGTTGGCACCTGCGTTTCGTCATCATTGGAGACGTGCTGCGATGGTCCTTGCATGTACTCATCTTGAGAAATAAGTGGTTGGGCATCGCTGCACTCAATCTCTTCCACTTCTGGGGCAGGGCTAGGTGGATGGCCCTGGGAAACCCTGCTGACAGAGTCATCAAAAAGAAGAAGAGACTGCTGTATGGCTTGGGGCTCAGACTGCTTGCCTGATTTGCAAGGGGGTGAGGTGAAAGACGGTTGGACATCGGCTGCAGGTGCCAACTGTGACCTTTCTGCAGTAGACTGGGTGGGAGACAATGTGAAGGAACTGGAGGCACTGTCAGCAGCAAACCAATCTACTATCGCCTCCACTTGTTCTCGCCTCATCACTTCTAGGGGCGTATGATGCCCTACCAAATACTGATGCAGGTTCTGTCGCCTACTCACACTTGAGGAAGGTGTTTCACTTGTGCGTGTAGCTAACACAGATCGACTACGTCCTCTCCTTGCAACAGGAGCTCTACCAGCAGCACCACGACCCAGGCCACGGCCCCTATTTGACGGTCTCCTCATATTTCTGTAATTTAAGATCTTGCCCTAGAAAGGTTTTTATTGAATAGCGGAACAAAACAACAGTATCGCACGGGTGTATCTCACAGTCAAATATGCAAACTATGCCGCAATTTAATGTTTTTTACCCCAAAAGGGTGTATATTGAATAGCGGAAGAGGATAAAAAACGGTGTATCTCACACGTACAAACACAGACTAGGCCCGATTAAATTTTTTTGTACCCTAAAGGGAGGATGAGGAAGAGGAGTAGGAGGAGTTGGGAACAGGAGGCAAACTGAAGCGCCCTGCAATCCTTGGCGGGGGAAGGAGATGCGCCAAACTAATTTAAAAGGTGTATCTCACACGTACCGATACAGACTATGCCGTAATTTAAGTTTTTTACACTCCAAAAGGGTGTATATTGAATAGCGGAATAGGAAAACTTTTATAATACAGTGTATCTCACACGTACAAACACAGACTAGGCCCCGATTACAATTTTTTGTACCCTAAAGGCAGGATGAGGAAGAGGAGTAGGAGGAGTTGGGAACAGGAGGCAAACTGAAGCGCCCTGCAATCCTTGGTGGGGAAGGAGATTCGCCAAACCAATTTAAAAGGTGTATCTCACACGTACCGATACAGACTATGCCGTAATTTAATTTTTTACACTCCAAAAAGGGTGTATATTGAATAGCGGAATAGGAAAAATTTTATAATACGGTGTATCTCACACGTACAAACACAGACTAGGCCCCGCCGATTACAGTTTTTTGTACCCTAAAGGCAGGATGAGGAAGAGGAGTAGGAGGAGTTGGGAACAGGAGGCAAACTGAAGCGCCCTGCAATCCTCGGCGGTAGAAGGAGATGCGCCAAACAAATTTAAAAAGGTGTATCTCACATGTACCGATACAGACTATCCCGCAATTTAATTTTTTACACTCAAAGAGGGTGTATATTGAATAGCGGAATAGGACAATTTTTACAAAACGGTGTATCTCACACGTACAAACACAAACTAGGCCCCGATTACAATTTTTTCTACCCTAAAGGCAGGATGAGGAGTAGGAGGAGTATGGAAGGAAACAGGCAGGAGGCAGACTGAAGCACCATCAAATCCTCGGCAGTATGAGATGCGCCCAAAAAATTGGAAAGGTGTATCTCACACGTACCGACACAGACTATCCCACAATTTTATTGATCCCCAAAGGTTTTTATTGAATAGCGGAATAGGAAATATGATCAAAAAAAGTGTATGTATCTCACACGTACAGAAGCACACTAGGCCCCAATTACTATTGTTTTTACCCCTAAAGGCAGGATGAGGAGTAAGAGGAGTATGGAACAGGCAGCACCCTCAAATCTTCAGAAGTATGAGATGAACCCCAAAAACTTGGAAAGGTGGATCTCACACGTACCAACACAGACTATCCCGCAATTTAATTGATCCCCAAAGGTTTTTATTGAATAGCGGAATAGGAAATATGATCAAAAAAAGTGTATGTATCTTACACGTACAGAAGCACACTAGGCCCCAATTACTATTGTTTGTACCCCTAAAGGCAGGATGAGGAGTAGGAGGAGTATGGAACAGGCAGCACCCTCAAATCTTCAGAAGTATGAGATAAACCCCAAAAACTTGGAAAGGTGGATCTCACACGTACCGACACAGACTATCCCCCAATTTAACTGATCCCCAAAGGTTTTTGATTAAATAGCGGAATAGAAAATATGATCCAAAAAAATGTATGTATATCACACGTACACAACCACACTAGGCCCCAATTACTATTGTTTGTACCCCTAAAAGGCTGGATGAGGAGTATGGAACAGGCAGCACCCTCAAATCTTCAGAAGTATGAGATGAACCCCAAAAACTTGGAAAGGTGGATCTCACACGTACCGACACAGACTATCCCCCAATTTAACTGATCCCCAAAGGTTTTTGATTAAATAGCGGAATAGAAAATATGATCAAAAAAAGTGTATGTATATCACACGTACACAACCACACTAGGCCCCAATTACTATTGTTTGTACCCCTAAAAGGCTGGATGAGGAGTAGGAGGAGTATGGATCAGGCAGCACCCTCAAATCTTCAGAAGTATGAGATGAACCCCAAAAACTTGGAAAGGTGGATCTCACACGTACCGACACAGACTATCCCCCAATTTAACTGATCCCCAAAGGTTTTTGATTAAATAGCGGAATAGAAATATGATCAAAAAAAGTGTATGTATATCACACGTACACAACCACACTAGGCCCCAATTACTATTGTTTGTACCCCTAAAAGGCTGGATGAGGAGTAGGAGGAGTATGGAACAGGCAGCACCCTCAAATCTTCAGAAGTATGAGATGAACCCCAAAAACTTGGAAAGGTGGATCTCACACGTACCGACACAGACTATCCCCCAATTTAACTGATCCCCAAAGGTTTTTGATTAAATAGCGGAATAGAAAATATGATCAAAAAAAGTGTATGTATATCACACGTACACAACCACACTAGGCCCCAATTACTATTGTTTGTACCCCTAAAAGGCTGGATGAGGAGTAGGAGGAGTATGGAACAGGCAGCACCCTCAAATCTTCAGAAGTATGAGATGAACCCCAAAAACTTGGAAAGGTGGATCTCACACGTACCAACACAGACTATCCCCCAATTTAACTGATCCCCAAAGGTTTTTGATTAAATAGCGGAATAGAAATATGATCAAAAAAAGTGTATGTATATCACATGTACACAACCACACTAGGCCCCAATTACTATTGTTTGTACCCCTAAAAGGCTGGATGAGGAGTAGGAGGAGTATGGAACAGGCAGCACCCTCAAATCTTCAGAAGTATGAGATGAACCCCAAAAACTTGGAAAGGTGGATCTCACACGTACCGACACAGACTATCCCCCAATTTAACTGATCCCCAAAGGTTTTTGATTAAATAGCGGAATAGAAAATATGATCAAAAAAAGTGTATGTATATCACACGTACACAACCACACTAGGCCCCAATTACTATTGTTTGTACCCCTAAAAGGCTGGATGAGGAGTAGGAGGAGTATGGAACAGGCAGCACCCTCAAATCTTCAGAAGTATGAGATGAACCCCAAAAACCCCAAATATCATTCAGCTCTGCTGCAGGCCACAATTTAATTTTTTTTAACCCAAGGCTGTATATTGAATAGTGGAATAGAAAAAAAGTGTATGATTTTTGAAACCACTCAATATTAGCACATGTGAACTGAACACAGCAGTGTATGATCAGTCACTCAAAAAGATTGCGTTCACTGCACCCCAAAAAGATTGTGTTCACTGTACCCCAAAAAGATTGCATTCACTGCACCCCAAAAAGATTGTGTTCACTGCACCCCAAAAAGATTGTGTTCACTGTACCCCAAAAATATTGTGTTCACTGCACCCCAAAAAGATTGTGTTCACTGTACCCCAAAAAGATTGCGTTCACTGCACCCCAAAAAGATTGTGTTCACCGCACCCCAAAAAGATTGTGTTCACTGCAGCCCACACACAGCAAAATGGATGTGGACCACTGGCACCTGCCTATCTCCTATCCCACACCACACAGCAATATCGATTGTAGTTTGTAGAACACACTGTCCCTAAAAATCAGCAGACTCTGTCCCTAACAGGATTGATAAGATCGTAGATCGGGACTGCAAACCCCACCCCACACAGCAATATCGATTGTAGTTTGTAGAACACACTTTCCCTAAAAATCAGAAGAATCTCTCCCTAACAGGATTGATAAGATCGTAGATCGGGACTGCAAACCCCACCCCACACAGCAATATCGATTGTAGTTTGTAGAACACACTTTCCCTAAAAATCAGCAGACTCTCTCCCTAACAGGATTGATAAGATCGTAGATCGGGTGACTGCAAACCCCACCCCACACAGCAATATCGATTGTAGTTTGTAGAACACACTTTCCCTAAAAATCAGCAGACTCTCTCCCTAACAGGATTGATAAGATCGTAGATCGGGTGACTGCCAACCCCACCCCACACAGCAATGTCGATTGTAGTTTGTAGAACGCACTGTCCCTAAAAAATCAGCAGACTCTCTCCCTAAAATGCCTACAACTCGCCCTGCCTAACACACTCCGACCTGTCCCTCAATTCTATCCGGACACAAATGTTTTTTTTTTTCCTGTCTGTCCCTAATCAGCAGCCAGCACGTTGATGTGTGCTCTCTCCCTGATCTAAACAGCAGAATGACGGCGCTGCCTCGAACTTATAAAGACTTGGTCACATGCTTCAGACGGCCAATCACAGCTACTGATACATTTGTAGGCTGTCATGGTCTTACCTTCTTGCTGTTCTCCTTCGTTTGACATGTGCTGGCGGCCATCTTGGTTTCTGGGTTTCTTGTAGCCTCCCACTCAGCGGCTCCTCCTTCCCACTGGGAGGAGCTGGATGCCTAGCTCATATATATAGGAGGTCTGTGGCTTCAGTTCCTTGCTTGGTCCTCCTGTGTTCACATGCTGCTAGACTGCTGCTGCTTCTGGTTCCTGATCCTGGCTTCGTCTGATTACCCTGCTGGTTCCTGATCCTGGCTTCGTCTGACTACCCTGCTGGTTCCTGATCCTGGCTTCGTCTGACTACCCTGCTGGTTCCTGATCCCGGCTTCGTCTGACTACCCTCCTGGCTCCTGACCTCCGGCTTCGCAAAGACTCTGCTTCGGTTTTGCCATCCGTTTGGACTTTTGCTTTACAGCTTGATTTTCAATAAAGCCTTCTTATTTTCACTTATCTGTTGTTGTACGTCTGGTTCATGGTTCCGTGACATTAGGACCAAGCCATGAATTCTGACGGTACAGGGCCATCCTCGCTACCCACGCTGGTTGCCAGACTTGATCAGCAGGATCACCTGTTGGGTCAGTTCGCCGTGGCGTTGCAAATCCTGCTTGAACGCACGGCTCATTTCGCTCCCGTTGCCGATGGGTCGGTTGTCGCTCCTGGGCCCGCTCCTACTGCCGCTCCGGTTGTTGCGCCAGAGTCTACCCCGACACCTGTTGTTGCGCCTGCGGTGTTTCGGGGTATGACCGGTTCTGCCCCCCTTCCACAGCGCTTTGGGGGAGAACCAACTCAGTGCCGAGGTTTCCTTAACCAGGTGGGCATTTATTTCGAGTTGCTGCCACATGCCTTTCCTACTGAGAGATCAAAGGTGGGCTTCCTAATTTCGCTGCTCTCGGACAAGGCCTTGGCCTGGGCCAGCCCTTTATGGGAGAACAACAATCTGGTGGTTGCCGAGTTTTCCGGTTTTGTTGCTTCCCTTCGGAGGGTATTCGATGTGCTGGCTCGTGCTGCCTCTGCTGCGAAGCTCCTTATGTCCATCAGACAGGGTTCACGATCCGTAGCTGAATACGCCATTGAGTTTCGTACCCTGGCAGCAGAGGTGGGCTGGAATAATGAGGCTCTGGTCGCTGCTTTCTCTCATGGTCTCTCGGATGCCTTGAAGGATGAGGTTGCAGCTAAGGACCTACCAGTGGAGCTTGAGTCTCTTATTTCTTTCCTGATTTGATTGACACCAGACTCAGGGAGAGACCTTCCTTTAAGGAGAGTCTGCGGAGGCCTCCTAACAGATTGGCGCCTACCTTTGCTGTCCCACCCGTGCCTCCCTCTCCTCCCACGCCTCCTGGGGATGACTTGGCTGGGGATGAACCCATGCAGCTGGGCTTTGCTCGCCTGTCCGAGGGGGAGAGGGTACTCCGGAGACGCGAGGGCCAATGCATGTACTGTGGTCTCGGTGGGCATTTTTGGTTGGCATGTCCGAACCGTCCGGGAAACGCTCGAACCTGAGATCCTGTCGGGGGCAGATCTTGGGTGGAGTCTCCTCGTCCCCGGTTTCCCGTGTTGACAAACCACTGATCACTGTTGTCCTCTCCTGGGTCGGGGGCTCAGTGACGACCCAGGCGTTGGTGGACTCTGGTGCTGGTGGTTTGTTCATTGATAGTGTGTTCGCTGCCGCCAATTCCATTCCTCTGCAGGCCCGAGGTTCTCCACTGGCTCTTGAGGCGATAGACGGCAGACCCCTTCTGCCGCCACACGTGACTCATGAGACCCTTCCAGTGGGGATAGCCATTGGTGCCGTTCACAGAGAGTCGGTCTGCTTCCAGGTTATTTCGTCTCCACACTACTCGGTGGTCTTGGGGTACCCCTGGCTCCAGAAGCATAATCCGACTTTCGATTGGAGATCGGCCGAGATCCTCTCGTGGTCACCACAGTGTGGGGCTAGTTGCATCCATGGGCCTGTCAAGTTGCTGTGTACTTCCTCGGACTCTCTGTTGCCTCCTGAATACGAGGAGTACCGGGATGTATTCGATAAGGTGCGCGCGGTTGCCCTACCTCCGCACCGCCCATACGATTGTGCCATCGAGTTACAACCTGGTGCCATTCCTCCTCGTGGCAAGGTCTATCCACTGTCGGTAGCGGAGAATGAGGCCATGGAGGAGTACGTGAAGGAGGCGCTTTCACGCGGACACATTCGCAAATCCTCGTCCCCGGCAGGGGCTGGATTTTTCTTTGTGAAAAAGAGGGGCGGTGAGTTGAGGCCTTGCATCGATTACAGGGGTCTCAATCGCATCACGATCAAGAACGCTTACCCGATACCCTTGATTTCCGAGCTGTTCGATCGCCTTAAAGGGGCCACGGTCTTTACCAAACTCGACCTGAGGGCGGCATATAACCTCGTAAGGATCAAGGCGGGCGATGAGTGGAAGACCGCGTTTAACACCAGGACCGGTCATTATGAATCCTTGGTTATGCCCTTTGGGTTGTGCAATGCGCCCGCAGTCTTTCAGGAATTCATCAACGATGTTTTCCGTGACCTGTTGCAGCAGTGTGTGGTGGTCTATTTGGATGACATCTTGGTATATTCTGAATCCATGGAGACCCACATTCTGGATGTCAGACGAGTGTTGCAACGGTTACGAGAGAACAAGCTGTTCGGTAAGCTTGTGAAACGCGAATTTCACCGATCCCAGGTAACCTTCTTAGGTTACATCATTTCCGCTGAGGGGTTCTCCATGGATCCTGAGAAGGTTTCGGCTGTCTTACAGTGGCCCCAGCCCAGTGGTCTTCGCTCCCTGCAGCGCTTTTGGGCTTCGCCAATTATTATCGGAAGTTCATCAGGGACTTTTCCATGCTAGCCAAGCCTCTCACGGATCTGACCAGGAAGGGCAGTAATTCCCAGGTCTGGCCGCTCAAGGCCATCCGAGCTTTTGAGGCTCTAAAGTCCGCCTTTGTGTCGGCTCCGATTCTGTCGCATCCCAACCCTGGGTTGCCCTTTGTCCTCGAGGTGGACGCGTCTGAGACGGGAGTAGGCGCCCTTCTGTCTCAGCGTAGAACACCAGAGGGTCCTCTGCTTCCTTGTGGGTTTTACTCCCGGAAACTGTCTTCCGCGGAGTGCAACTATCAGATTGGTGACAGGGAGTTATTGGCCATCGTGCAGGCCCTTAAAGAATGGAGGCACTTGCTCGAGGGTTCGGTGGTTCCGGTCCTCATCCTGACGGACCACAAGAATCTGACCTACCTTTCTGAGGCCAAGAGATTGACACCACGTCAGGCCAGATGGGCTCTGTTCTTGTCACGTTTTAATTACGTGGTCTCCTACCTACCTGGTTCCAAGAACATCAGGGGGGATGCCTTATCACGGCAGTACTCCGACCTGTCCAGGGAGGAGTCGATTCCGACTTCGGTCATACCTCCGAATCAGATCCTGGCCGCCATTCGCACCAGCCTGACCTCTCCCCTGGGTGAGCAGATTTTGGCGGCTCAATCTGGTGCTCCCTCTGGGAGACCCAACGGCAGATGTTTTGTGCCTGAGGAGTTGCGCACTCGGTTGTTGCGAACCTACCATAACTCCAAGACCGCGGGGCATCCTGGAAAGAATCAGCTGTCCTGGGCTGTTTCACGTCTGTTCTGGTGGCCTTCCCTTCGTTCCGACATCGCCGCATATGTAGCGGCATGCTCCGTTTGTGCCCAGAGTAAGTCCTCTCGGCACCTTCCATTGGGCCTTCTGCAACCCATAGCTACCGGGGAGCGCCCATGGTCACACCTGGGGATGGATTTCATTGTGGACCTCCCTGCATCCCGAGGCCATACGGTCATTTTCATGATTGTGGTTTTCCAAAATGTGCCACTGTGTTCCTCTCAAGAAGTTACCCTCTGCACAGGAGTTGGCCACGATTTTTGCCAGGGAGGTTTTCCGGTTGCACGGTTTGCCCAAGGAGATTGTGTCGGATCGGGGGAGTCAGTTTGTGTCCAGGTTCTGGCGCGCCTTTTGCTCCCAGTTGGGGATTCATCTCTCCTTCTCCTCGGCCTACCACCCTCAGTCCAATGGGGCCGCAGAACGATCCAATCAGGCCTTGGAGCAATTCCTTCATTGCTATGTCTCCGATCACCAAGACAATTGGGTTGACCTCCTGCCTTGGGCTGAGTTTGCCAGGAACACGGCGGTGAACTCTTCCTCTGGGACATCTACCTTCATGGCCAATTATGGGTTCCAACCTGCCGTGTTACCGGAGGTATTCTCTCCCCAGGATATTCCGGCTGTGGAGGATCACCTTTCCGTCCTACGTGCTTCTTGGGTACAGATCCAGAAGTCCCTTGAGGTCTCTGCGCAGCGCCAGAGACTCCAGGCTGATCGCAGACGAGCGCCTGCTCCTTCCTACCAGGCCGGAGACCGTGTATGGTTGTCCACCCGCAACCTCAACCTTCGAGTGCCCACTCCCAAGCTGGTGCCTCGCTTTGTTGGTCCCTTCCGAGTGCTTCGCAGGGTAAACCCGGTAGCCTATGCCCTTGCGCTTCCTCCTGGCATGCGGATCTCCAACGTGTTTCATGTCTCCCTGTTGAAGCCACTGGTGTGTAATCGTTTCACTTCCTCGGTTCCTCGGCCTCGTCCGGTCCAAGTGGGCAATCGTGAGGAGTATGAGGTGAGCAATATCCTGGACTCACGCCTGGTCCGCGGTCGGGTGCAGTTTTTGGTTCATTGGCGTGGTTATGGTCCAGAGGAGCGTTCCTGGGCTCCCTCCGCAGATGTCCATGCTCCTGCCTTGCTCCGTGCCTTCCACGCACGCTTCCCTCAGAAACCGTTCTTTACTCCGCGGAGGAGGGGCCCTTGAGGGGGAGGTACTGTCATGGTCTTACCTTCTTGCTGTTCTCCTTCGTTTGACATGTGCTGGCGGCCATCTTGGTTTCTGGGTTTCTTGTAGCCTCCCACTCTGCGGCTCCTCCTTCCCACTGGGAGGAGCTGGATGCCTAGCTCATATATATAGGAGGTCTGTGGCTTCAGTTCCTTGCTTGGTCCTCCTGTGTTCACATGCTTCTAGACTGCTGCTGCTTCTGGTTCCTGATCCTGGCTTCGTCTGATTACCCTGCTGGTTCCTGATCCTGGCTTCGTCTGACTACCCTGCTGGTTCCTGATCCTGGCTTCGTCTGACTACCCTGCTGGTTCCTGATCCCGGCTTCGTCTGACTACCCTCCTGGCTCCTGACCTCTGGCTTCGCAAAGACTCTGCTTCGGTTTTGCCATCCGTTTGGACTTTTGCTTTACAGCTTGATTTTCAATAAAGCCTCCTTATTTTCACTTATCTGTTGTTGTACGTCTGGTTCATGGTTCCATGACATAGGCATGGCTGGGATGGCTTAGGCACACCAGTTAAACGCTTGTTGATTGGCTGTTGAAAGCCTGCCATGAAAAGCTCGCCAAAGCATGCAAAACCCAGAAATAAAACGACCGAACGCGGATTTTTACCCGAATATATAGTAAAGTGTTCGTGTCCGTGTTCGGGTAACAAAAATCCAATTATTCGGTACGAACACGAATAATACAGTCCGTGTTCGCTCAACCATATACATGACCAATCTTTCATAGGTCTAAAAGTCTGGACCATCAAGTCCAATTTCGGATTCTTTCCCACTGGCATAGCATTTTGAGCAACTCTGCCATAGGGAAACTTTTTGGATTCACACCTTTGACACCCTTGCACCTGGGGGCCTCAATGAGGAGGTAGAAGTAAACACCTTATTGTAGAGGAACACACCTCCCGTGGCCCCAGATCTCCAAATGTGAAAGAGCAGGAATTACTCCCCAATAACAACCGTAATAATTATTTTTGGTTGGGTATATCATTTCCCATACATAGTTTTATACATAATGTATTTCCATCCTCAATATGGTTTTATTAATATATTATATATTTTTTTATCCAGGTACACCATAGACCTCGTGTGGGACCCATAAGGTCTAACTATATACACTAAAAGTAAGTACCACAATAAGTAGAACAAGATAACCATTAGTAACCTTAAGCCTAACCTAAGATAATATGAGAGGTATTTATTTATTAAAATTCCCCTACAAGCCCTTACTTCATTTCTAGCTCAGCATATACTTATTACAATCCCTTATAATTATGATACACTACACATACTTCGACCTTGAGCTACCTATATTGTTGAGAAATGTGCTGGTGTTAGTGCATATATTTAATTGTATGTATACACACATGCACATTCTCTAAGCTTAGCTTGTTTTTAATCAATTTTCTTCATATTATTTTTATGTATGTATTTTACATTTTATTTTGTATATTTTTTATATTTTATATATATGCTTTTCATATAATTATTTTTATGTGTATGCATATTCCTGATTCAAGTTCTTATTGTCTCAAAATGCATACAATTGTCCTTGGTATTGGTTTGGGTAAGGTTAAAGCATTTAGAGAATATAGCCTCTTTTTGGTTCCAACATGGCCCCGTAGATCACAGCTTAGCTTGTGTCCTTAAAAGCCCTTCTCTAAAATGGCACTTACATGGCCTGAAGAAGCAGCGCATGCTCCACAAACGTCTAGGCATCACATCCCAGATGAGACGTCATGGTTAGCCCGACCATGAGACTTTGCATTCCATGGACCTTGGTAGCAGAGGAGGCCACCGAGGCAGTCCCAACCATTGGAACATTGCCAACACCACCATCAGGAACCCCCAGGATGGTGATGCTGAGGACCCCCTACATAGCACTTTATGCCTTATATATACTTGCCTTTGTGAGTTTTATTATACTTTCAACTTGATTAAATCTCCTGTTTTTCTCCTGGTTCACTGATAGAGCCTTTTATTTGGACTTCATTGTCATTGTATTTGTGAAACCATTTTGTACTATGATGGAAATCTTTACTCCCCCCCCCCCTTCTTTTTATTGTCTGATGAAAATTAATAAAATGCATTTCAACCTAAAGATCCAGTAAGCCTTGCACTCACAAAAAAGTTTGGGCAAAGGGAGTTAGTTCGCTGGAAATAGACTTGATTATTTATACTCTTAAAACCTTTGAGGATTTGTCTATGTGATTCTGCATAATGTCTAGGTACACGATGTTTGATGTTACCATCTTCTACAAATCTGCAGTGTTCTCCAAATCTTGCATACAGAGTCCAATTTGTTCTCCCTACGTACAAGAGATGCCACGGGCATATGATAAAGTAAATTATGTTTTACAAAGAGCAGTTTTGTAAAGAATTATTGGAGTAGGTTTTACCATTGCCCAAAACCTTTTTTTAATGTTTTGTATGTGTTTTGCAAGTCAGACATGTTTTCTTTTTACATTGAAACATTGCAGTAAGAATTCCAAATATGATACCAAGTTTTTTTGTGGGCTTACACCTTGTTAGGCATCACCTTACCTTTAATCTTTAAAGCTTTCCTGTAAGAAAAATGTGAGCTAAAGGTGATGGATGACTTCAAGTGTGGACCAACAAAATGGGTCAATGCGTAGAAAAAAATATTTTCATACTATGGTATTGGCTATGCTAATGTGTGATGTATAGGTTAAAGCCACAGATATGTGGATTCCCAAAAATAATGTTGCAACTTCTCGAATAGGTATGCTCCATCACAAGGAAAAAAACAGAGGCTGTAGAAAATGGTCTTCATAAGGGGGAGACCACTTGTAACTCTGTACATAGAGACTACTATGGGATTACCAGGAGGGTTAAGGGCATCTTTTTGGACTTTGGTAGGATGGTGAAACAAGGGTGTTTGAAAAAATTCTCTATCAAGAAAAGCAGCCTACTTTTTGTTCTCTTTTCTCTATGGCCTTAGAAATTCAAGACTTAAGATCCTTTGTTTAGTTAGCTAAGAGATTAAGTGATAAATAATAATAAATTGGTGGTATTACAATTAGTAAATAATTAAACTGGTTCCTGATGTGTTATATTCCAATAAAAATCAAATTCATATATTGTAGCCAAATTAAATAAAATACATATGACAATGTATGAAAAAGTGCTAATAGTGATAAGTGTATAGAACCTTGTATAAATTTATATCATATAAAACCATATACAATCTTCTCAAAAAAAAAATAAATGCATATATGAATAATAAATAACAAAAGTGCTTACGGTGGTTCTGTGTACAAATAAAGCTCTATATAGGTGATATTTGTGTGCCAATAAGGTGCTCTGTGCAAATCCATAACTTGCTAAAAGATATTTCCTCAATATATTTCCAATGAGGTTAAATGCCAATATACAGTGCCTTGCGAAAGTATTCGGCCCCTTGAACTTTTCGACCTTTTGCCACATTTCAGGCTTCAAACATAAAGATATAAAACTGTAATTTTTTGTGAAGAATCAACAACAAGTGGGACACAATCATGAAGTGCTTTAAACTTCTCCACAACAGTATCTCGGACGTGCCTGGTGTGTTCCTTGTTCTTCATGAGGCTCTCTACGCTTTAAACGGACCTATGAGACTATCACAGTGCAGGAGCATTATACGGAGACTTGATTACACACAGGTGGATTATATTTATCATCATTAGTCATTTAGGTCAACATTGGATCATTCAGAGATCCTCACTGAACTTCTTGAGAGAGTTTGCTGCACTGAAAGTAAAGGGGCTAAATAATTTTGCACACCTAATTTTTCAGTTTTTTATTTGTTAACAAAGTTTGAAATATCCAATAAATTTTGTTCCACTTCATGATTGTGTCCCACTTGTTGATTTTTCCACACCCTACCCCCCTCTTTTTAAATCACCTATATGGAGTTTTATTTGTACACAGAACCACCATAAGCACTTTTGTTATTTATTATTAATATATGCATTTATTTATTTTTTAGAAGATTGTATATGGTTTTATATGATATAGATTTATACAAGGTTCTATACACTTATCACTATTAGCACTTTTTCATTCATTGTCATATGTATTTTATTTAATTTGGCTACAATATATGAATTAGATTTTTATTGGAATATAACACATCAGGACCCAGTTTAATTATTTATTAATTGTAATACCACCAATTTATTTATTACTATTATTTATCACTTAGTCACTTTACTCCATTTAATACCCTTGAATTCTATCCCTGTAACTGTGTGGTTAGCAGTAAAAGTGCAAGCTGCATTGAGGGCATACGCACTTGTATACCTCTCAGGACGGCGCGAGAATCACACCCATATATACATAGCTAAGAGATTGTGTTGTACTTTTTGATAAGTTTTGGTATCCAATAGCCATTGATGTGCTTCTTGGAGGTAATCAGATATCTGCAGATTTGATGATAAAATCTTGATTAAAAGTCAGAGATTGGAGCACCTTATATTCCATCCAGCTCAGATAGTTATACTTTATATCCATTACTGTGTGTTTGCATATGCTGTAGCTAAAAGCTCAGCCTATACTACCAGACAGAAAGATTATATGTAGGGACCTTTGGTGTACACGGGATTGAAAATAGCTCTACAGTAGGTCTAAACAATGTAAATTGTATTGGGAAAGAGCTCCAGGAGAAAATCTCTGGTTCCATTCCATCACTTTCTGCCAATAATTTTTCTGAACTTACTAAAGCACTAACTATCACCTTCATCAAATGCCATTCTGCCACCTTCATTATTGTCTATGGCATGATTAACATTATCAATAGGAATATGCTGGGAAGGCTTCATATTATAAAACCATTATATGATCAAGTTTCTATTAAATGTATTTAGGTCCCTAAACATAGTAAAACGATTTAATCTAACAGAAGGAATGCAAAATGTGAGCCTTTGCTAAGAAGGGATATCTCATGTTCAGTAAGTGCATGAGTAATTAAATACATAGTTTTTATGGTTCCAGGACTTTTTTGGGCTTTCTTATGTTTTCCTCCTCTCCATCTTCTTTTGGGGGTTTTAGGATGAGATATCTGAAAAAGATCAATGGAAGGGTTCTATCATTTCAGCACTAAACAAGTAGAAATCACTGTTTACCCCCAAGAATTGGAAGTAACTTCTGAAGGAAGTCATATTGGAACAGGAAGGGGCCTTCCCCTAACTGTTCCCACAAAGTTGGGAGCATGGAATAGTCTGTAATTTCTTGGTATGCTGACACCCCTTGAAAGTTCAGTTCACTGTAACTATGGGGCCAAGCCCAACCCCTAAAAAACAACCCTACACCTTAACCCCCCCCCCACTCCACCAAATGATTTGGAGTAGTGCACAAATCAAGATCCATAAAAAACATGGATGAGCGAGTTTGGGGTGGAGGAACATGACTGGCCTTCACAGAGTTCTGACTTCAACCTTATTAGAACACCTTTAGGATGAATTAGAGCAGAGACTGCGAGCCAGGTCTTCTCGTCCATCATCAGTGCCTGATCTCACAAATGCACTTCTGGAAGAATGGTCAAACAGTCCCATAGACACACTCCTAAATCTTGTGGATAGTCTTCTCAGAAGAGTTGAAGCTGGTAACGCTGCAAAGGGTGGGCCAACTCAATATTGAACCCTACAGACTAAGACTGGGGTGCCATTAAAGTTCATGCTTGTGTAAAGGCAAGTGTCTCAATACTTTTGACAATATAGTGTAGCTGCGGCTGCTGGCGACCAGTAATTTAAAGTCACTGTCAGTCTTCCTTTGTTAATTGCGGTTTTCTTATCATTATGTGAGCAATATACTATTTCCACCTGTTGTTACACATGTATGAATGGTCAAATCAACTCTGGAAACTTGATTTATTATTTTTCCAGTTTTTGGCAATATTATTGTTTAACCACTGATACATTTTTACCAATTCAAGTTAGACATGAATCGCCTAAACTTTAATATAAACTAGAAAAGTGGTGGTGTTCTAAAACTGGAAACCAGTAGTGAATGTATTAGGTAAAACAAATAGAAAGCAGCTCCTTGAAACCTTGCACTTAAAAAAAAAAAAAAAGAAAAATTAACCAAAAATCATGATGTTTTCCATTTAAATGGAAACTTTCCAAAATGATCATTAAACTTGATTTTCATGTGGGGTTTAAATATGAACTCACGCTGCAACTTATTTATTGCATTCATCAAATACCTAATATTATGCAAAGACATACTACACATATATTTTTTTCAAATTCAAACATTCAATAGGGTCAATTGACTACTAAGTGTTAATCTTTCTTTACATGGGAGAGATATCCTTTCATTTCCTGTTGTGTCTGCAACACAGACGATTAAGGCAAATTTCCCCACTGGATGAAAGAATCTTATCTATTTCCTAATTTAACCAAAACAATAAATAAAAAAAATGTGTCTGTACATACACTTTTTTGTGGCCTAAAGGGTAACTCCACTTTCGTGGGGAAAAAGAAATAGAAAATAAAGAAAAAATATTATAGCGTATACAATTGGCATCCCCTGCAACACAAATGTAATTTTTTGGTGAGATACTCTCCAGAGAAGCACGTCTAAAGGGATGCAGGCCCGGCAGATTTCCTCATTATTGCTCTGTAGCTGCACAGCTGATTGATAATTATGAAAACACACCTATTAGATCCACTCAGCACAGGGGCACAGAGAAACAAACAATGATTTCTTCACAATAACAAAAGGTAGGAATCTGCAACAAATTTTGGTATAAGCCTTGCAATGTACATAGATAGCGCCAGAGGGGAATGTTTTTTTCTCAACAAAAGTGGAGTTACACTTTAAACATACTGTGTTATTTCATGCACACATAACGGAAAACCATAATTTACACTGCACATTTCTCACAAAAAGTGTTTGTTATAAAAAAAATGTACATTGTATTTTCGATTTTACAAAGGCCATAGCACTAATGTTCAACTTTGCATTTATGTTGAAATTTTCTTTTTCTATAATCATCGGAGTCATCTTTACCCGATACACACTCAGTGAATACCTCATTGGAAACAAAAACATGTAAAAGTTTATACATTTTAGATGTATCTGACTTGCTTCCTTCTTTCACAACTATAATTATTATTGTCTTACAAATGTTGATAGCCTTAGAGAATTTACATACAGTTGCTAAACAGATGGAAAACCTTTTTTTTTTTTTTAAATTAATCGTGATCCTTAAAATGTCTTCATGGAAAATCCTTAGTAAATCTTTCTCTGTTGGATTCCTTAAATACAAAAGGTTTAAAGTCATGTGGAAAATAAATGTATGGTCAAGATGGTAACAATTGACATGATTTCACAATAAAAGTAGATCCTGTTCATTTAAGATTAAATTACAAATACAGTTAAAGCAGTAATAAAGCCAAAACCAAAAACCTATTATATATTGCAGCTTATGAATTAATAGATGTGGTGACTGCATTTTTTTTTCTTTTCCCCCCTCTGTTTTTAACTGGTGATGCGGCCAGTTACACCCCTCCTGTATTAGAGCGTCTACACCCTGGGTGAGGGAGCAACAGAAATACCTTTGGATAACAACATTGCCAGTTTTGGTGGAGAGTAGTGTTAGATGCACTAGCATATTTAGATACTCTAAGAAAACTAAAGCCAAAACTCCAGCTAACACTTTTTAGGCAGTTTCAGTAACAGTTTTGCTTTTTATGGGATAAAGATTTTACATAATTAAATAGAAGTTGATCATTGTAATCACCCCTGCCAGTAGCAAATCATTTGTCTTAACCATCTAACTGTTTCATCTGCAGGATAGCTTGTTCAGTAGAAAAAAACTTACTGGCTAGGTCACCAGATGAAAATGCAAGAAAGAAAGCCTTAAAGAGAAAAAAAAATGCATCCATACTATCTAAGAATTGGTAAGCAATATAATAAATATTTGCTTTTTTTGTTTATTACCCTTTATAACCATTTGACTTGTTATTACTTGAAAATATTGCATATTTAATAAGAGAAAGTAAAATGAATGAAAACATTAGAATGTATACGTGGTTGCAGTGGTTAGTTTCTGTAGTTAAAGTGGAAGTCAAAGCAGAGATATTGTTCAGTTAATAAAACATCAATGTACTGTAAAGCAAAGTTATATTGCTATCACCATAATAAAGTAGCAAGAATCCTAATCTTTTCACTTAAAAAGAAACTGCAGTCTGCCCACATAATTTGTAATAAAAACATATTTGCCATTCTGAAGCTTCCCTCCAACCACTTTACATATTATTTTATATATACTGTGATTCTGTACTTAATAATACCAAATATGCTGCAGAAATCTCCCTCCACTAAGTCTGGCTGCAGCCATTTTAATTGTGGGCAGCTGAAGCTGCTGCCTGTTCACTTCCTGGATTTACACAGACACAATGAGGCACACAAATGCACACAGACACACACACACATATACACATATATATATATATATATATATATATATATATATATATATATATATATATATATAAAATTATTTATACACAGGCACACTAACACCATTGCTTGCCTGCACATTTCTCCTCTCTCGAATAAATTCTCATGGATCTCTGCAGTCTCCTGTTATCTCCCCCCTCATCCAGCCCCCTTCAGCTTTGCAGCTCTCATTGGCTCTCCTATGACTCACCCCTTCTCCCTTTCTGACAAACTCTCACAAGAGTGAAAGAGAGAAATTCCCCCCAAAAAAATATATATATATACATAAAAGTAATATTTCACCAGTTCATGCGCTGACCAGATGCACACTCCAAGCATTGCAAGTGGTCTTTTTTGAATGCACACTTTTCCAATGTGAGGTCGTTGCAGCTGTCCTTGTTTTCACTGGGTGGTGGACAATGAGTCTGTATAAGAATTACAAAAGGAGAAACAAGCGCACAGCCGCCCTCGCATAACAAAGTTTTAATTGGACATTGGACAACATTTCTAACAGGTGACCTGAGGAAGGAGGCTCCACCTCCGAAACATGTTCTCATAGCAACCTATCAAATATGCAACGTCGTCCCATTCCTTACTCCCCTTCCCTCTGTAGCCTTCTGGTGGGGCCCCATGCGCAGTGGCGACTGCGCATGGGGAGGGTGTGCACTTGTGTGTGCACTTGTGTCTCCTTTTGTAATTCTTGTGCATGATGTCATCACCCTAGGCTAATTACCAGACAAGAAAGAGGAAGTGGGCTGTATAAGGCATTTACTGGGAGAAAAAAAATGTTTTACTATCCAAAGTTAAAACAACAAGGGCAGAAGGTTTAATAGATGGAAAGATGAAAAAATGACTGAAGATCTGCTTTAACTCTCCTAGTGTCCAGCACAGGGACGTATGGATATGTGAAATTCAATAAATATGTTTTTCATGTTAAATCCTCTAGTAAATGCTTCTACTTCCTCTAGAGTTGGATTAAAGCTGAAGGGTGAGCTGAATTTTTCACACAAGGTTCCTTTGTAATGTATAATAAAACACCTTCTTTTTCTTTAACTTACTGAAAGCTGAATTTGCTGTGATGTCATCTTTCCTCACCTGCAACTATACCTATATCCAGCAGTAGGGAGAAAGAATGAGGTTATGTATGTCATATCCCATAAATGGTGGGTGTGCCTCATAGAACTGCATGTCCAATAATCCTTTGAGACTTTAGCCAGAGGGATGGTCACGAACAGACTGGGAGATCTGCAAACCAAATCAACCAATTATAGGCACTGCTGATGTAATAATATCAATATCGAAGCTACCTAGTGAGAACTACAAGGGTTGATAACACTGTTCAAAAATAATCATATAGTGCAATTCATACCGTCAAAGACAAAGAAAAAAGTATTTTTTAGTCCATATATAAAAATTGTTTGGTAGAAAGCTCTCGTCGTTGCTGGAGGGTGTGTTTGGAGTAGTCCGGTAACAACAAGCATCTTCGCATGGGGTGGGACCGTGTCCCCTTTACGGAAGGCCTCCAGAATTCGCTCTTTGGCCTGAAAAAAGTGGACTTGGAGTAAGACATCTCTGGGGACCTCCTGGGGGAGGAAGGATGGTTTAGGGATCCGGTGTACTCTGTCCACTGTTAGGTTGGCCAAAGTAAGGGTTGGGACTAAGTCTTTGAAGAGAGAGTGCACAAAATGCGGTAGTTGTTGTGTAGAAACTGATTCGGGAACACCCCTGATTTTAATGTTGTTCCTACGCGATCTATCTTCCAGATCGGCGAGCTTATTTTTGATCATAAGGATATCATCTTTATGTGAATTGTGGAAGTCCACCAGGGCATTATAGGATACTGCAACTTCAGCAAGTTTAGTTTCCGTGGCATGGACTCTTT